>NC_083881.1:36855021-37173188 GCF_032452875.1 Bos javanicus
AATACCGGAGTAGGTAGCCTATCCCTTCTCCAGTGTATCTTCCCGACCCAGGAATCAAACCAGGGTCTCCTGCATTGTAGGCGGATTCTTTACCAACTGAGCTATCAGGGAAGCCCACAGAACTAAAAGGTACCTTACAAATTATTCAGTAATTTACTAGTTCATTTCACAAATAATTAATGCAAGCTTACTGTGAGCTGTTTGGGCCTGGTCTCAGGTCCATAGGATGCTTCAGTGATAAAACAAGTCCACAGGAAACTTACATTGTCATGGTGTGAGATGGACAGTAAACACAAACCGAAAGTAAAATTACAGAATATGTTGGCTTCCCTGGTGGCTCAGACAGTTAAGAATCTGCCTGTAATACAGGAGACCCGGGTTCAATCCTTGGGTTGGGAAGATCCCCTAGAGAAGAAAATACCCCTTCAGTATTCTTGTCTGGAAAATCCCATGGACAGAGGCACAGTCCAGGGGGTCACAAAGAGTCAGACACCACTGAGTGACTAACACTTTCACAGAAGATGTTACATGATCTGGAGGAAAATAAAGGGGAATGGGGTGGGTCTCACTGAGAAGGTGAGTTTTGAGCAAAGACTTATAAGAGGGGAGAGGATGAGCCATATAGAAATTTGGGGGGAGAGTGTTCTAAGCAAAGGAAACAGCCAGGGGACCTTCCTGGTGGTCCAGTGACTAAGAATTTGTGCTCTCAATGTAGGGGGTCGGAGTCTGATCCCTGGTCAGGGAACTAGATTCCACATTGTCACAACTAAGAGTTTGCACATCCATGTCCCATACCTAAGACCTGATGCAGCCAAATAAATAAATAAAATATTTTCAAAATAAATAAATCTACACATAGTTCAAGGTGAGGTCTAGTAGAGGAACTTGAATTGGAAGCTGTGGGAAAATGAGGTTTCCAGTCTTTGCGACCCACATCCCTGATTTACCAACGCGGAGATGGGTGGACACAGCTGAGCATCTGGGAAGTTCTGGAAGCCCAGAGAGTAGAGTAAGGAACCATGTATGAGTCTCAGGCCTGCCCTGGGAAGGCCATGGATCTTCCTGCCTGCCTTGGGCTGGGGTTCTCCAGGCTGGATCTCCAAGGTATCCACTGAATTAAGAGCCTGGGCTGTGCTCTCGTGGGTGGGTCATTGGAGAAGTCTGAGCTTGAAGAGCTCACGAAGCTAATCAGAGCCAGAGGGACACTGTGCTGATCACAGAATGCATTCATTCACCTGCTCCTCAGATGAGGACGTGGCTACAAGTGTGCAAGCATTTGGACCAGAACCTTAGAGCTCCTGCTGCTGGATGAAAGGATTATCCAGAAGCAGTTGACCTGTCCCGCCCGGAGCATGGATGGCTCTAGCCAAGCACCCCAGATGTGCCTTTGAGACCAGAACTGGTTATGCTGCTGTGGGTCGCATCCCACCCTCATTTTCACTCTCCGTCCATTGCCCAGCTTCCTCTCCTGGCTAGAATGTTCTCTGGCAGCTAAAACAATTTTTGCTCATTGGGGCTGCAAAGCAGGCTGTGAAACGAATGATAAATGCAGACCTTCAAAGGGACTTTCTTCTCTTCCCCAAAGAAAGAGATTTCCTGCCTAGGATTTCTAAGGCTTGAGGGGAGGGTGTGAGAGAATCAGGGGAGCTGAAGGAAGCGCAGGTGTGGCATAGGGAGCCATTGTTAGGACAGGTTCCAGGCGGAGTCCCAGAAGCATTTCTTGAGGGTAGAGGTGAGGTTGGCCAACCCTCATGCCAAGGGGACTGAGGTCCAGTGAGAGGCGGGGCAGGATTCAGAGATGGTGTGGTGGGTGCTGAGATAGAGGTGGGGGAGTGGATTTTCCTTTCTGCCTATCATGCCCAGGCAGCTGTGGTCCAGGGGACTACACTGGCCTTTCACATTCTACCTCTCCCATTCCATGTTCCTGGCCCCATGTCTGATGATCAGAGCCGCACATTGTTCAAAGAGTTTCATCAAAGTTTTGCTTTGACACAATAGGAGCTATGAACTGAGACCACACTCTTTTTTTTTGCTTTGAAGACAGCCAAACAACAGATAAGAGAGTCCCTATGTAGTTCAATGGAAGATGGTCCTTAAAGAACTTGAAGAAGGCTGGGGAGCTGAGCAGGATAAACCTGAGCTAGATGGGCCGTGGCTAGCTGAAGCTGACATTCAGAATGCTGGGGACAATAATTGCACACCCTGACCGAGTGCTGGCTTTCATATAGTTACTCATCTAATCTTCACAACAACCCCATGAGGCAGTTACTATTATTAAGCCCAGTTACAGGCAAACACAAAAGCACAGAGACAGGCAGTGACTCATTCAGCCCAAAGTCATAGAGGTGATGTAGAGCCAGGCTTAGAACACCCATAATCTGTTTTCGGAGTCTGCACCCAGCTGCTCCTCCTTCTCACTTGCCCACACTTTGAGTCAGGGGCTGATGGCCCAGTTTAACAGAGGAGGTTGGGCTCCAATTCCTCTGCCACACATGAAAGTGAAACAGGACCCAGAAAGCCAGTCTCACGTCTGATGATGAAGGGAAACCAAGGGAAGAATCAGTCTCCGGTGCATTTTCCAATGAAGCACAACCTCAGACCAGACAATTGAGTCAAGTCCTGCCTCTGGTTCAACAACACATAGTGAAGGAAAAGATGCTCAGTGTCATTCATCAACAGGAAGATGCAAATCAAAGCCACAGTGAGATATAACTCCATACCCCCTAGGATGGCTATCATCAATAAGTCAGAAGGGGCGTGTTGGTGAGATGTGTGTTGGTAGAGAAATTGGAGCCCTCATCCATTGATGGTGGGAATGTGAAATGGTGCAGCTGCATTGGAAAATGGTCTGACAGTCTCTCAAAAAGTTAAATACAGAGTTACTATATGATCCAGCAATTCCACTTCTAGATACAGTCCCCCAAAGAACTGAAAACAGGGATTCAAACAGATTATTGTACACACATGTCCATAGATAGCCAAAAAGCAGAAAGAACCCAAATATCCATCAATGGAAGAATGGCAAAAACAAAATGTCTTATATCCTTTCAATGGAATATTATTCAGCCATCAAAAGGAACAAAGTATCAGTACCTGCTACAATGTGGATGAACCTTGGAAACATTATGCTAAGTGAAAGAAGCCAGATACAAAATGTCATCTAGTCTATGATTCCATTTATATGATATCTTATGCGGAAGAGGTAAGCACACAGAAACAGAAAATAGATCCGTGGTCGCCAGGATCTGGAGGGAGAGAGGCCTGGGGAGTGCTTTCTTAATAGATATACGGTTTCCTTTTAGAATGACTCAAACCTTTTGAAACTCTGTAGAGTCGATGGTTGCACAATGTTATGAATATACCAAATGCCACTGAAGTATTCACATCCAAATGTTATTTGAATTTACCTTCATTGAAAAAAGAAGTAACACCAAAATGTACAGTATAGAAAAGAGGAGAAACGTAGTTTGGCATCTGCTTTTCTGAAAACCTGAGTGTTCGGGTGAGTGTGGCCGAGTGTGAACCATGGACACCATGATAACAATGACTAACATGCCTCCTCTGCCCACAAGCTGCCCTAGGGCCTCACACCATTGACCTATCTGCTCCTCACAACACCACGAAGGTGACGGCCGGGGAACATACAGTCATCTGTACGGGTAGAAAAAGGCAGAGCTGGGATCTGAAACCACGCACTATACGCTAGAGTTCTCGCCCTAACCCAATTAACTCTGCTTTTCTGCGGGAGTAGCAACAACGTTGAGAGGCACAACAGCCACCATTTAATCGGTTACGCTCTTAGCGGGTGCTAAGAAATTTGTTTTTTCACAGGTCCATTCCACAAGCATTTATTAAGCACCTACTCTGTGCCGATTGCTTTTCTAGGAGACAGACCAGGTCCCTATGCTCACGAAGCTTACATTCCAGGAGAGAGAGAGACAACACAATAATAAATGTGAATACTGCATGAAGTAAGGGCTAGTCAAGAAAGAATAGCAAAGGATAGGGAGTGACAGGGTAGGCTGGAGGGAAACAAGTGTGGTGGGGAGATCCAGGGAAACTGCTCCGAGAAGGGGATGACACTGAGCAGACTTGATGAAGTGAGGGAGAAAGATTGGCAAACACTGGGACTTCCCTGGTGGTCCAGTGGCTAAGACTCCTAGCTCCCAAATGCAAGGGGCCTGGGTTTGATCCCTGGTTTGGAAACTAGATCCCACATGCCACAACTAAGAGTGTGAGCCACGACTAAGACCCAGTACAGCTAAATAGATAATTTTTTTAAAAAACTGGCAAAGACCTCAGGGGAGAAGAACTCAGGCAAGGGACCAGTAAATGCACAGGCCCCAAGATGAAAGTCAACTTGAGGAGCAGGGGGGAGATCTGTGTGCAAGGGATGAGGGGTGGGCAGCAGGGAGGGGAGCAGTCATCAGTTTCCTGCACAGAAGTCAGAGCACAAGGGGACTCACAGAGAAATGTGCAAGTTTAATGAGAAGTCATATACTATTAACATCTCCGTGAACTCTTACAGGCAACACTATGTGAATGTCCAAGTCACTCAGTCGTGTCCGACTCTTTGCGATCCCATGGACTGTAGCTCACCAGGCTCCTCTGTCCATGGGATTCTCCAGGCAAGAATACTGGAGTGGGTAGCTATGCCCTCCTCCAGTGGATCTTCCCAACCCAGGGATCGAACCTGAATCTCCCGCATTGCAGGCAGATTCTTTACCATCTGAGTCACCAGGGATAGGCTGCTTTATGAGGCACATACTATTGTTATTATCATCCCTGTTTCGTATGGAAAAAACAAATCTGAAGCTCAGAGTGGTTAGTTAACAAATTCAAGATTCCACAGGAGTAAGTTTGGAGCAGAGATTTGACCCAGGACTTGTGATTCCAGAGCCCAAAACCTTAAACAAACACACACACACCTCAGCTACAGGCCTTTTAGCAACACAAGCTCAGCCTCAGGCTGAGCCGGTTCAAGCCCCCAGTAGAAGTGCACACTCTGCTTATACTCTGCACCTGAGGCAGAACTTGAGGTGCTGGGAGGACGATGGTGTGAGCCCTGGTCCCACACAGTCTCTGCTCCATCCTCCCCCAGCGTCAGAGTAGGATTAAAGCCTCGTTTAGAAGTGAGGAAAACTGAGACACAGACAGGTCTCCACATTGCCAGGGGTACAAAGAGGGTCAGGTGATGGAACTGGAACTCGGACCCAGACAGTTTCAGACCAGAGGCAAGGAGTTCACCCACAGACCCACATTACTTTTATCATGGGTCCCTGATGGCATTAGACTCGTGAACTTCAGATGGCCTCACCTTGGAATTCCCTGGCAGTCTGGTGGTTAGGACTCTGCACTTCCACTGCATGGGACACAGGTTCAGTTCCTGGTGGGGAAACTAAGATCCCACAAGCCTCGAGGAACTACCAAAAGATTTTTTTTAATTTAAAAAATAATTATAAAACCAAAACAGGATCTTCCCTGGTGGTTCAGTGATAAAGAATCCACTTGCCAAATGCAGTTCGATTTCTGGGCTGGGAAGATCCCACATGCCTTGGAGCAACTAAGCTGGCGCGCCACAACTACTGAGCCCACACTCTAGAGCCCAGGAGCTGCAACTACTGAAGCCCGCGCACTCTAGAGCCCGAGCTCCGCAATAAGAGAAGCCATGGCAACTAGAGAGTAGCCCACACGCGCTGCAACTAGAGAAAAGCCCAAGCAGCAACACACACACAAACAAAACCAATGGCTTCACCTCCCTGATCCTGGACTCCTTACCCCTGTGGGAGGGGTGGGGACCATCCAGTCATCCTGCTCCTCCTTCCACATCCCTCTTCCCCATTACCCTGCAACTCAGAGATTTCTTCCATCTCTGTGTGCACACATGTCTGCATGCATGCATGCTAAGTCGTTTCAGTCATGTCTGACTCTTTGCAACACTATGGACTGTAGCCCACCAGGCTCCCCTGTCCATGGGGTTCTCCAGGCAAGAATACTGGAGTGGGTTGCCATGCCCTTCTCCAAAGGATCTTCCCAATCCAGGCATTGAACCCGCATTTCCTGTGGCTCCTATATTGCAGGCAGATTCTTTACCGCTGAGCCACCAGGGAAGCTCTCATCTACCACCCATGACCTGTTGCCAAATCCTGCCAAGACGCTTCAAGCCTACTCATTCCCTCTTCTCCACACGCAGTGCCCCTGTGACTCTGTCATTCTCTCACAAACTGGGAATACAAAGACAACCAGATGCAGCCGCACCCTCAAGGAGCTTACCATCCAATGTGCAGAAAGCAATGAGTAGGCAATTCATATTTGGTGAGTAAATCCATGAGAAAAGAAGACACATGGTCACACCTACAAATGTGTGTGTTGAAGGGAGGCATATGGGTGACATCTAGGTAACTTGAGGAAGTCAGGGAAGGCTTCCTGGAGGAGGTGATATCTGAATTGAGCCTTGATGGCAGTAGGGACAAGAGACAAGGCCCAGCTCAAGAATCCCCAAGAATCCTGTGCTCTACATAGTCTCGATCCTACAACTTTTGTTCAAAGAGTAACTGGAAGAGGACAAAACAATGTTGACAGACCTGGGTTCAAATCCCCACTCTAACACAACCCAGAAGCCTTGGGCGGGTTGTTAAATCTCACTGAGGCCTTCTTTCCTCAGCTGTAAAATAGAATAATGCCTACTGTGTGTAGCTGTTAAAAGAATTAATGATAACATATGTCCCAACCTGACACATGGCAGTTATTTAGTAAGCGGTTGCTCTTGTTATTAGACTCTACTGCTAAAATACCTTTACCCTCAAATCTCAATTTCTGTAAGAAATCATCTGAGATCCAAGAGTGGAAATTAGAATCTCCTCTTTCAGATCTGTTTCATTGCTATCAGTGGACCTCTCAGAGTCTGCCTTGCATTAGTGATGTATGGTTTGTCTGACTCTCCTAATAGATGCTCAGCTCCTGAGAATAATAATTGTGTTTCATTCATTTTTTTTGTAAAGTCTTTATCAAATTTGTTACAATATTGTTTCTGTTTTATATTTTGGTTTCTTGGCCTGGAGGCATGTGGGATCTTAGCTTTCTGACCAGGGATCGAATCCACAGCTCTAGAATTGGAAGTACAGAGTCTTAACCACTGCACTGCCAGAGAAGTCCTTGTTTCATTCATTTTTAGCCCCTTCATGCTCAGCTCAGTCCAGGCTTATCAGCATTAATCAGATTGAAATATGGACCAAATCTTGTCCTGGGGGATGCCTGAAGCAATTTGGGGATGGAGATGGGGGTGGTGTGTCATTCTGGCCATGGGCCACAGCAGGCATAGGCCAGGGGATGGGAACCCAATGTTGAATGTGCAGTGATGGGGGATGGGGATGGGAACAGCATGGATCAGACAGAAGAGGTGGAAAATACAGGAAAGAAAAGGTGGACATTAGTAAAACAACATACTTCAAATTGTCTGACCATATAAATTGGAGTCACTTTGCTTCTCATTTAAAAATCTTTCATAGGGACTTCCCTGGTGGTCCAGTGGTTAAGAATCCACCTTGCCAATGCGGGGGACATGGGTTAGATCCCTATTCCTGGAAAATTCCACATATCATGAGGCAACTAAGCCCTTGCACCACAGCTACTGAGCTCGCATGCCCTTGAACCCATGCTCCACAACAATAGAAGCCGTCGCAATGAGAAACCCCTGCACTGCAACTGGAGAGTAGCCCCCACTCACCGCAACTGGAGAAAGCTGGTGCACAGCAATAAAGACCTAAATATATAAATAAATCAAATTAATTTAAAAATTCCTCCGCAAATAGGCAATCCTCAAAAGAAGAGTTAAAGAAACACTCATCGTATGAAAAAATGGCCAAACTCACGAGAAGTAAAAAGTGAAAACTGATACAAGACACAAGAGCTGCACTTCCCTGATGGCCCAGTGTTAAAGAATCCATCTGCCGGTGCAGGAAACACGGGGCCGATCCCTGATACGGGAAGATCCCAGATGCCATGGAGCAGCAAAGCCCATGTACCACGACTACTGAGCCTGTGCTTGAGAGCCTGTGAGCGGCAACTACTGAGCGCCCTGGAACCTGCGCTCCACACGAGAGAAGCCACCACGGCGAGCAGCCCATGCACAACTAGAGATCAGCCCCTGCTTGCAGCAACTAGAGAAAGCCCTTGGCAGCAACTAAGACCTAGCACAGTCAAAAATATATATAATATATAATCACATATATTATATATTATATATATTTTATATATTTTATATATTTATACTATATAATATATAGTATTATATATATATTTTATACTATATAATACATACATACAATATATGTATTAATAATATATATAATAATATATACTAATATTATATACATATATATTTTATATATACACATATATAAAGGACAAAAGAGCTCAGAGCAGTAAAGACAGAAACAATGTTTGTGCCTCACTGGTAGCCCTGTAATCTATCCCAGCAGGATATAAATTGATCCAACATTAAAATGTGCCTACCCTTTATTTCTACAATCTTATTTCTAGGAACTTCTTTTAAGGAAATTATCAAATAAGAATGACATAGCATGGACAAAATGATTTATTACAGCACTGCCTATTAATAATAGCCCCCAAATGCCAAACAGTGAAATACCCAATGATAGGAGGCTATTAAATGATGGCACAATATTATGTAACCGTTAAAAAGAACATGGCAAATCTGTATTTCTCAACATCGAAAGATTCTGTGATATGGTAAAAGTAAAAACAGAGCAGGTTACAAAATGACAATATCTTATTTTTTGTATTTGTATATTTATATACAGAGAAAGAGAATTCAAAAATGCTCTCAAAATGTACACTGTACACCCGTGTACAGTGATTACATACGCATACTTTCTAATTTTTCTGCAATTAAATAAAATAAATTTTGTGTTCCACATGGGGTGTAAGTGACCTGGCCCTCGGGTAAAGCGAGTAACTCCTTCTAGACGGTGAACACCTGGCCACCCTTGTACTCACCCAGGATCCCAGTTACTTGGTCCCCATCAGGACACGAGTCCACAGCCACCAGCACAGAAACTCTTCCCAGACCAGAGTGGGTCACGCAGTCTTGCCTCTGAAAGCAGAAGAGGATCTGTGAGCAGGTGGGCAGGTTTGTGAGGACAGAGGTGGGGCTGTCCCCAGAAGCTCTCCTCCGGAATTAGGGATTGTAAACTCACACGGGCAGTCGGACAGCCCAGGGTTTTTCCTCACAAAGTAGGGATGTGCAATGGTTGGGGAAGAAGGTAAGACCCCCTTACTCCAGGAGGTCACCAAGTTAAGACCTCATTATCACAACTAGTCCTTGCAATGACAGGTTTTGTCAAGCTCAGATAAGAGAAATCTGATATTTGATATTAACTGATCACCAGCCAGTGTGAGAACTCCTCCCTGCCTGAGCAGGCTCCAAGCACCAGCATATGTTTGAAGTAAATCCTTGGGCTTGAACTTGCTCCAGTATGCAAAGCTGACACCTCTCTGGATGAATGGAGAAGCAAACAGGATGGAGTTGAGTAGAAAAGCAGGAAGATGGTCCTTAGAGATAGGTCCTACTTCCTCTAAGAGTCCACCAGAACTTTTCCTTCTATTATTCATTGACAGTGAACACTTCCTGCTCGCTACTATTGTCTTTTTATGTCTTTTCAGGCACTTCGTAGTTCAGATGAACTTTATTAGATTGACCATGCCCCCAAGGGAAAGGCCAGTTTCACTGGTCTTTTTATCCCTCCACCCACTCCACATCCACCCCTTCAGTACCAAGCAAGGTGTCTGGAGCAATAAGATCACTCCTTCAACATGTACTTACTGAAGTCTTACTAAACGATGCTAGGAGAGTCTATAGTGAACAGGGCAGACGCACTTTCAAACTCATTAAATATTCATTCTAGTAGATGGGCACCAGACAGTATATGAACAAGCAAACAAATGAGAGAACTTAGTAGACTTACATAATTTTAGCTACGTATGTTCAGCAACTCTCAGTAACACTGAGAATAATAAAAATAACAGTGACATCAGGCAAGCAATTCCATCTGCCATTGCATTCCGTGAGCACATTTAAGGGCTTCCCCGGTGGCTTAGTGGTAAAGGATCTGTCTGCCTATGCAAGAGACACAGGTTGGATCCCTCACCCAGGAAGATCCCACATGCTGCAGGGCAACGAAGCCCATGCACCACAACTACCGAGCTTGTGCTCTAGAGCCTGGGAGCCACAGCTACTGAGCTCACGTGCCACAACTTCCAAAACCATTGCGCTAGAGCCTGTGCTCTGCAACAACAGTGAGCACACTCAGAGAAAGCATGAGATGGACAAACGGCATCTGCTGTCCTGTCCTGGGCATCTCACCTTGCTGAGTGGGACTCATGTTTTTTCAGAAAGCATCACTCTTAAATAAAAGCTATCTGGTGCTCAATCAAAGGAAACAGTGATCTGTTCCAACTTGGAGGGCAAACAGTTCTGTCAAACTTACTGAGAGATGGTCAGTGGTATTTCAATATGGTGTCTCCCTGGGTTGTGGGGAGGGAGGAGGGTTTTAAGGATTATTTCGATTACATGTCATTTCCACAGTGCATGTGAACTTGAGGTTTAATCCCTGATGAAGTTTGACTCCCCTGTGTGTATGCTGTCTGATAATTTTCCTAACTCCATCTATGGTATCTGATAACCCCATACCATTTCTTTTATGAGGGCTCCATGGTGGCTCAGATGGCAATGAACCTGCTTGCCAGTGCAAGAGAATTCCAGAAAAAACATCTACTTCTGCTTTATTGACTATGCCAAAGCCTTTGACTGTGTAGATCACAACAAACTATGGAAAATTCTTCAAGAGATGGGAATACCAGACCACCTGACCTGCCTCCTGAGAAATCTGTATGCAGGTCAAGAAGCAACAGTTAGAACCATACATGGAACAGACTGGTTTCAAATTGGGAAAGGAGTATGTCAAGGCTGTATATTGTCACCCTGCTTATTTAACTTATACGCAGAATACATCATACGAAATGCCAGACTAGCTGAAGCACAAGCTGGAATCAAGATTGCCGGGAGAAATATCAATAACCTCAGATATGCAGATGACACTACCCTTATGGGAGAAAGTGAAGAGGAACTAAAAAACCTCTTGATGAAAGTGAAAGAGGAGAGTGAAAAAGTTGACTTAAAACTTAACATTCAAAAAACTAAGATCATGGCATCCAGTCTCATCACTTCATGGCAAATAGATGGGGAAACAATGGAAATAGTGACAGACTTTATTTTCTTGGGCTCCAAAATTACTGCATGTGGTGACTGCAGCCAGAAAATTAAGAGGCTTGCTCCTTGGAAGAAAAGCTATGACCAACCTAGATAGCATATTCAAAAGCAGAGACATTACTTTGCTGACAAAGGTCCGTCTAGTCAAAGCTATGGTTTTCCCAGTAATCATGTATGGATGTGAGAGTTGGACTCTAAAGAAAGCTGAGCGCTGAAGAATTGATGCTTTTGAACTGTGGTGCTGGAGAAGACTCTTGCGAGTTCCTTGGACTGCAAGGAGATCCAGCCAGTCCATCCTTAAGGAAATCAGTCCTGAATATTCATTGGAAAGACTGATGCTGAAGCTGAAACTCCAATATTTTGGCCACCTGATGAGAAGAACTGACTCATTGGAAAAGACCCTGATACTGGGAAAGATGGAAGGTGGGAGGAGAAGGGGATGACAGAGGATGAGATAGTCGGATGGCATCACCAATTTGATGGACATGAGTTTGAGCAAGCTCTTGGAGTTGGTGATGGCCAGGGAAGCCTGGCATGCTGCAGTCTATGGGGTCACAAAGAGTCGGACACGACTGAGCAACTAAACTGAACCAAACTGCCAATGTAAGAGACATAGGTTTGATCCCTGGATCGGGAAGATCCCTTGGAGAAGGAAATGGCAACCCACTCCAGTATTCTTCCTGGAGAATTCCCTGGACAGAGGAGCCTGGTGGGCTGCAATCCATGAAGTCACAAGAGAAGGACATGACTCAGAGACTGAACAACAACAAATTTTTTATGAAGTCCCTATTTTAATCAGTATTATAATGTGTCAGTATCTACTCTACACACTGCAACTAGAAATGAGTCCAAAGAAGTCCCACTCTCAAAGAGTGAATGAAGTCTTCTATTTGCAGGGTGCTTTGTATCTATAAAGTATTTTTATAAAGTTGACCTAATGGTTATCTGCCCAGCATCTCTATTCTTTTTCTGGGAATTGCACTCCATTGCACCCATACTTTTAGAAAATGCTCCTTTTCAGGATACAACTCTGAGTTTGGAATGGAAACTGTCACTGTTTTCCAGTATCTCGTACCTTGCTCCTCAGTGGATTTAAAGTGGAACTAAATGCAGAGTTGCAGGCACTTCTGGTGGGGAAGCACTGAGATCTGGTGTGGTCATGGCAGGGGCCATGCTTGCACGCCATGCAGAGTAAGGGAACATGCAGGAAAACATTAATGTTCAGCTGGGAGCACAAATGAGTGAGATACGGAGGAGCCTCCCTGCAGCAAGCATTCCCACCACCCAGAGGATTCCCTGAAACATGTGATTTCCCATCAATTCTTTTGCCTGAGCCAGTTCAAGATTGCAACCAAAGCATCTGAGATATGCCTCTACTTATCATGTGTTCCTCACCTTGAAGAAGGCACTCAAAGAGGTTAAGCAAGCTCAGAAAGACCAGGAAGAATTGCAACACTGCTTCAGAACCTGTTTCACATCCTTGACCCTTGTAAGGGGTTTCCCTGGTTTTAGTCTCACCTCCACTCAAGTACAATCTGCACACTCTGGTCCGTGTCTTTCAGAATGCAAAGCTGAGTGCATGGCACGTCCGGGTCCAGTCCTCTGGTGACAGTCCCACCTGAGACTCCTCCAGCCCATCTTTCCAGGTTGCACTCCCTCCCTCGGCTCATGTGTGCCCCCTGCGACTCCTCATCCCTAGAGTCAAGCGCTCAGGCTCTGTGGGTGCACTGCTGCCCCTGCCAGGAGCTCTCTCTTGCCTCCACCTCGTTCCTCCAGTCCCCACACAACCAGGTAGCCTCGCTGCCATCCACCAGCCCAGGCAGGACCACCCCTCCTCCTTCCTTTGCACCTCTCTTGGATCTGCACCCAACAAGGCACCCATCTCTTTGTTTCTTAGTCTCCTCCTCTGCCTTCTAGAATCAAGGTTCAGGGGGCCAGAGATAGTGACGTCATCTACCTCTACACCCTGGCCCAACGTGTGGCACACAGTAGGCACTCACTCCATGTTTGCAGAAGGGGCGAACAAGAGGATAAGGAATATGGAGTCGATGCAAATATTAACCTCCAAGCATTTATACTTCATTAATAATCAGCATCAGTTTGGGGTCGAGCAATGTGCTGCTCTGAAGCCAGTGAGAGCTGAACAGGCAAATCTGAAATACCTTTTCAGAGATTCATCTTCACTCTGTGTACCCAATTAACGTGGGACCATTAGTCCCTTCTCAAGCTGCCAGGATCTATTAAGCCATTTAACTTATCCTCAGGCACTTCAGGATCAGTCCCAAGGGCACTTTTTTCAGGCATGGGCAGCCAAAGCCTAAGTGACTTAAGTGGTGAGCTTTCTATCACTCCCACTGGGAAGCCATCCACCGAAGCGAAACTTTAATGGCTCTAAAGGGCCGTGAAGCAGGAAACCTACAGCTCCTACAGCCTCAACCCTTAAAGAAATGCTCGTCTGGTGCCCTTCCTAAGGGCTGGCCTTCTGAGTAACTGGAACAGGAAACCACCCTCCGTAGAGTGATAGGAATGGTCCTAGGAAAGTCCCCAGGCCTAAAGGATGTCCCTCAGCCACGCACTCCACTGCCTGAAATTCCCCCCATTAATCACTTAGCAAATAGTTATTGAGCACCTACTAGGTGCCAGGCACTCAGGGATTCTGACACAAATCATTACACATTTATTATTTTGAACTAAGTTAGAGCTTTATGCTGAACTCAAAAGCAATTGTCCCTTTGAGCATGATCCACTAAGCGTTATCAGTCATTAATACCATCTTGCCAAGGAGACTACTGGGGCAGGAGACAGCTGTATGGTGGGGTTTTAGGATACACAGGGGTGCAAGTTGCTGGGGAACAAGAAGGGGTGTGGTCTTCTAAACTAACTCCAAGTGTGCTGATTGGACACTGTGGTTGAGGTTAACCATTTCCATTTCTTTCTCATACCCCTTCCTGCCCGCTGCAGCCACCTGGAGTTGCTAGATGAGAGAAACAAGCAGAGTTGACCTGTCAAATATACTTTGTTTATAGGATCAGCCTGTATTCCACAGCTTGGTCACACTTTTAATTCCATCGGGAAATGCCCCAGATTTGCATTTGGAGAGTGTGTGCAAGCAGATCCAGGATTCCTAGTTTGGGCATTTAGTTTAGCCTCCGTGTACAAAACTAAGGCCAGGGTCAACTCTTTATGTGGTGGCAGTTATAACACAACAACTATCATTGTTGTTGACAGCTGTCATTGTATGAAAGCTATCATTTATTAAGAACCTACAAGGCGGCAGGCATTTTAGCAGATGCTCTATTTAATCCATTTTTCAGAATAATGTCGAGGTATGCATTTTGAAGAAACCACATATTTTTGTTTTGTTTCTGACGGCATGGCTTGTGGGATATTAGTTTCGTGAGCAGGGATGGAACCTGTGCCCCCTGGAGTGGAAGCGCAGAGTTTCAACCATTTCACCATCAGGGAAGTTCCAAGAAACCAAGTCTCAGAAGGGCTATTTGCTTAAGGTCACACCTCAACCGCTGAGGCAGGGTTGCAACACAGTCCCTATGTGGCTCCAGAGCCCATTTTCTTTAATGTTAGGCTACATAAATCATGGGTACAGTTAATTTTTAGTACCATCCTTGTCTAGACCCGGAAGGGCAACATGAATGATCTGATCAGATCTTGGAGAGGGGAAAGGGTTTGCCCCCTGAGACCTGTTATAAAAGTAAAGTTACAAGGGACTTCCCTGGTGGTCCAGTGGTTAAGAATCCTCCTTGCAATGCTGGGGATGTGGAAAGCTTAATCCCTCGTGGGGGAACTAAGATCCCACATGCCTCAGAGCAACTAAGCCCGTGTGCTTTGACTACTGAGCCCAGGTGCTTCGGAGCCCTTGAGCCACAACTAGACAGTCTGTGTGCTGCAACAAAAGATCCCATGTGCTGCAATTAAGACCTGAAGCAGCCAGATAAATAAATAAAATAACAAAGAAAAGTTCCTCTAAGCAGAGGGGTTGGCTCAACCACGACCTCATTAAAGATATGGAAAAAGGAAGAGGGTTAGGTGGCCAGGAGAGGACTCCTACAACAGATGAAATCAGGAGTGCACATGTCTATATTTTTGGCCCTGTTGTCTTAAGGAAGTGATGTGCCACTGATGAGCAGTATCTGCTCTGGTGGAGACAGATGTATCAGGAAGTGTCCCAGCCTGATGAAACCAGTCACCACCACCTTCTCCCACTGGGTATTGGTTCCCTGTAACATGCAATTCAGTGGACAGAGTTATCTGATTCTTAATGATTCAGCTCCTTTAAATGACCAAACTGAAATTGTGATTATTCATCTTCTTTCATCATCTTATGGGCTTCCCTGGTGGCTCAGACGATAAACAATCTGCCTGTAGTGTAGGAGACTGGGTTTGATCCCTGGGTTGGGAAGATCCCCTGGAGGAGGAAATGGCAACCTGTTCCAATATTATTGCCTGGGAAATCCCATGGACAGAGAATCCTGGCAGGCTACAGTCCATGGGGTCGAAAAGAGTCAAATATGACCGAGTGACTAACACTTCATCATCTTAGGGCCTTAGTTCAGCTCAGTCACTCAGTCGTGTCCAACTCTTTGAGACCCCATGGACAGCAGCACGCCAGGCTTCCCTGGCCATCACAACTCCCAGAGCTTGTTCAAACTCATGTCCATCAAGTCAGTGATGCCATTCAAACATTTCATCCTCTGTTGTCCCCTTTTCCTCCTGCCTTCAATTTTTCCCATCATCAGGGTCTTTTCTAAGGAGTCAGTTCTTCACATCAGGTGGCCAAAGTATTGGAACTTCAGCTTCAGCATCAGTCCTTCCAATAAATATACAGGATTGATTTCCTTTAGGATTGACTGGTTTGATCTCCTTGCACTCCAAGGGACTCTCAAGAGTCTTCTCTAACACCAGAGTTCAAAAGCATCAATTCTATGATGCTCAGCTTTCTTCTTAGGGCCTAGTACATCCAGATATACCAATAATAGCCCTGAGACCCACCACTGAGGTCTATCTGGATGCTAAACTGGCAGGCCCCAGGTGACCCTCTAGCCAGTCTCAGGCTTTCTTTAGGTGGTACGGCCCTGCCAACTCTCCCTCCCTCCTTAGGAATTTGGTGCCTTTGCACTGGCCTTGATCCAGCTGCACTCCTCACCGGAGACCCAGGGACAACCTGGTACCCACAGGGGTGGGTGTGCGTCTTGCTAGCTTCTTTCCCATTTTCTTTGTATTCTGCCTTCTATGATTTCATGCACCTTCACCCGATAAACCAATTCTCATGTTACCTTTCCCAGGCATTAAAAATAAAAATAGCTTTTGAAGTGTTAAAAATCATTGTAATTTTTCTTATAGAAAATATGTATTTCAACTGTATAATTAAGTATCAGTTCAGTCGCTCAGTCGTGTCCGACTCTTTGCGACCCCATGAATCGCAGCACATCAGGCCTCCCTGTCCATCACAAACTCCTGGAGTTCACTCAGACTCAAGCCCATCAAGTCAGTGATGCCATCCAGCCATCTCATCCTCTGGCGTCCCCTTCTCCTCTTGCCCCCAATCCCTCCCAGCATCAGAGTCTTTTCCAATGAGTCAGCTCTTCACATGAGGTGGCCAAAGTACTGGAGTTTCAGCTTCAGCATCATTCCCTCCAAAGAAATCCCAGGGCTGATCTCCTTCAGAATGGACTGGTTGGATCTCCTTGCAGTCCAAGGGACTCTCAAGAGTCTTCTCCAGCACCACAGTTTAAAAGCATCAATTCTTTGGTGCTCAGCCTTCTTCACAGTCCAACTCTCACATCCATACATGACCACAGGAAAAACCATAGCCTTGACTAGACAGACCTTTGTTGGCAAAGCAATGTCTCTGCTTTTGAATATGCTATCTAGGTTGGTCATAACTTTCCTTCCAAGGAGTAAGCGTCTTTTAATTTCATGGCTGCAATCACCATCTGCAGTGATTTTGGAGCCCAGAAAAATAAAGTCTGACACTGTCGCCACTGTTTCCCCATCTATTTCCCATGAAGTGGTGGGACTGGATGCCATGATCTTCGTTTTCTGAACGTTGAGCTTTAAGCCAACTTTTTCACTCTCCACTTTCACTTGCATCAAGAGGCTTTTTCGTTCCTCTTCACTTTCTGCCATAAGGGTGGTGTCATCTGCATATCTGAGGTGATTGATATTTCTCCCGGCAATCTTGATTCCAGCTTGTGTTTCTTCCAGTCCAGCGTTTCTCATGATGTACTCTGCATAGAAGTTAAATAAGCAGGGTGACAATATATAGCCTCGACGTACTCCTTTTCCTATTTGGAACCAGTCTGTTGTTCCATGTCCAGTTCTAACTGTTGCTTCCTGACCTGCATACAGATTTCTCAAGAGGCAGATCAGGTGGTCTGGTATTCCCATCTCCTTCAGAATTTTCCACAGTTTATTGTGGTACACACAGTCAAAGGCTTTGGCATAGTCAATAAAGCCAAAATAGATGTTTTTCTGGAACTCTCTTGCTTTTTTGATGATCCAGCCGATGTTGGCAATTTGATCTCTGGTTCCTCTGTCTTTTCTAAAACCAGCTTGAACATCAGGAAGTTCACGGTTCACGTATTGCTGAACCCTGGCTTGGAGAATTTTGAGCATTACTTTACTAGCAGGTGAGATAAGTGCAATTGTGCGGTAGTTTGAGCATTCTTTGGCATTGCCTTTCTTTGGGATTGGAATGAAAACTGACCTTTTCCAGTCCTGTGGCCACTGCTGAGTTTTCCAAATTTGCTGGCATATTGAGTGCAGCACTTTCACAGTATCATCTTTCAGGATTTGAAATAGCTATTGTATATTATTTATAAATATAGCAAAAGGTCATTTAGTTAAAATTAAATTCTAGAACTTTTCAACTTATAAGAAACAGAGAGAAGAATATAGTGAACTCCTACATCCTCACCATCTAATTTCAATAATAATCAACATTTTAATCAATCTGGTTTCATCCATCCCCTACACTTTTTTGCTCTGAGCACTTTTAAAATAACCAGAAGACATATGACTTTACCCACAAAAACTTACATATGTGCCCTTAACAGATAAACACGTTTTAAAAGACATAACCTGAACTTCCCTGGTGGTCTGGTGGTTAAGACTCTGTGCTTCCAATGCAGTGGGCATGGGTTCAGTCTCTGGTTGGAATATAAGAGCCCACATGCAGTACAGTGTGGCCAAAAGATATAAAATAAAATAAAATAAAAATAAAGGACATAACCATAATGCCACTACCACCTTTAACAAAATAAACAAGAAACCCTTAATATACTCTAATACTCAGTTCCAAAGTTCAAATTTCCCAGATCATTTCCAAAATGTCTTATTGTAACTATCTATTCCTAGTTCTCTGAAGACAAATACAAGAGTTCATACAGATTATGAACCATGTTGTTTTAGCTTTCCTATTTTAAAATTCCCTGTTAACCTTCCACTAGATAGTTTTAGCATCCATTGATGATCATTTCTAAATCCATTATCTTATCAGGGGTTGCAAAAGTCATGATTTTTTAGTTCTGTTATTCCTTGTTATTAGGGAGAATTTTGATGTAAAGATGAACTTTATCTTACCAGATCTTTGGCTACTATGACATACTGTTCATGAAGGAAAGGTGGGATATTCTCATTTTTATCAATTTTCATTGGTACCCAAACAACCTCTAATAGTGACCAATAAGGAGCTTGTTTTTTAAATCATTATAAATTTTGAGTTTTCTATTTTTGCCACCTTTCAATACATTGCAGTCATTATTCTTTTTGATGCTAAAAGTTTCCCATCTTTGGCCAGTAGAACTCTCCAGTTGGCTCCTGGGCCAGGTTTTTTTTTTTTTAATTGCATTTAATTTTTTTGGCTGTGCCAAGTCTTAGTTGTGCTACAGTGGGGTCTTCAGTTGTAGCATGTGGGATCTAGTTCCCTGACCAGGGATCGAACCCAGGTCCCCTGCATTAGTAGCATGGAGTCTTAGCCACTGGACCACCAGGGAAGTCCCCGGGCCAGCTCTTGATGGCTTCCCTGCTTTCTGGCACAATCATGTAGACTCATCTTGGACGTTTCTTCCTCCGATCAGAAAGCAACTCTTTTTCCAAGGAGCTCTGGTTCCTTTCAGTGTTCCAGGCATCTTTAAAGGACTCCCATTGGGATGGTAAGATACCTACCCTAGCAGAATCGAATAAAACTGGGAATTAGAAGCACCAAGATGAGTAAATAAGACAAAGGTTTTCTTCTTTGGGGATGGAGAAGGGTGGGATGAGGGGAGAAAGGAAGAGACCCTCACACAACTCTCCCTGCCCTGCTCATCCGTGTCTCTGAATCTCCACTCCCCGTACGCTTTAGTCTTAGGACTAGAACTTTCCATTGCAGGAAATACAGGTGAAAGTTCGGTCAACTCGGAACCCTGGGGCCCCACCTGACCTGCCTCCGCAAAGAGCCCGTAGCCTTTGTGCAGCGTTACGTCACTTCCCACCCAGCCCTTCCTGAGCCAGCTCCCTGATGTCTTCCAATAACACAACCGGCCTCATCCCAGTGACATCAGGGAAACTCCCATTTCCAACAGTTTCTCCTTCAGCTGCAAAAATGTGCAGCGGTAGACGGGGTGTGGGCTTCTGAAGTCTCTGCAGGAAGCAGAGTTGTTTTCTCAGCACCCCCTCTGAGCGCATCTTCCGTGAGGGCTGTGGTTGCTCAGCTGGTGTGGAACCTTCGCAGCCCCTCACCCGGTCCCACCCCACCCACAGGGGTCAGGGAGGGCAGACCCCACACCAAGTGGAGGCTTTTGGAGGACGACAGAGGACCAGCACAGAGCAGCAAAATCTAACGGAGGCTGACAAGGGGGGGTGCCTGAGACCCGTCCCCCCCCGAATTTCTTCAGTTTTGTTTGTTTCTTCCACCCCCTTGCTCAAAAAGACAATAGATATCACTGCACTTAAACTGACATGGGGTGAAGAGAGTCTGAAATTCTGCCACACTCCATCAGTGTGTTCATGAATCTACAATCACATTTCATATGGTTATCACAGTCTGCTGGTGTTGCCAGCCGGAATGTTTATCATGACAAGTTCCTGAAACCAAGGAAAGAAGTCCCCATTTAATAACACTCAGAAACCAGCTAGTCCTGGCAAAGAACTCTGAGGACCTACTGTGTGCCCAGTGTGCTTTCCCATGGGTTCTGTTTTCTCCTCCCAATATCCCACGGTGGACTCAGGTCAGGTCTCAGTGTTCTGAGGCCATCTGCTCCCCTCTGTTTCTACTTTCCAGACTCTGCAGTGAACCCTCTTAATTGGGACCAGAAAATCCATGATATTTTTCCTTTTAGGAACAAAAAGTTGCATAATTATTGCTGTTATAGTATTAGAACCACCATGCTTTGACTTCTGTTTTAGACCTAGAGAAATAGACCCTGGCTCTGTGATATTGTTGTTGTTGCTATTGTTCAGTCGCTAAGTCCTGTCTGACTCTTTGCAACCCCATGGACTGTAGCATGAGGGATTCCCCATCCTTAACTACCTCCCGGAGTTTGCTCAAACTCATGTTCATTGAGTTGGTGATGCCATCCAACCATCTCATCCTCTGTCACCCTTGTCTCCTGCCCACAATCTTTCCCAGCATCTGGATCTTTTCCAATGAGTTGGCTCTTCCCATCAGGTGGCCAAAGTACTGGAGCTTCAGCATCAGTCCTTCCAATGAAGATTTAGGGTTGATTTCCTTTAGGATTGACAGGTTTGATCTCCTTGCTGTCCAAGGGACTCTCAGGAGTCTTCTCTAGCACCACAGTTCGAAAGCATTAATTCTTCAGCACTCAGCCTTCTTTATGGTCTAACTCTAACATCCTGACCTGACTACTGGAAAAAATCATAGCTTTGACTATACAGAACTTTGTCAGCCAAGTGATGTCTTTGCTTTTTAATACGCTGTCTAGGTTTGCTATGGCTTTTCTTCCAAGGACCAAGCATCTTTTAATTTCATGGCTGTGGTCACCGTCCACAGTGACTTTGGAGCCCAAGAAAATAAAATCTGTCACTGCTTCAACTTTTTCCCCATCTATTTGCCATGAACAGGTGGGACCAGCTCTGCGATATGGCTAATATAAACTCGGCAGAATAGAGTAAGTCAGATCACACCTTCCTCTGCTCATAGATCTTCAATATCTTCTCATCTCAGGCTACTAGTCAAGGCCCTTATAATGGATTTCAAGGTCCAACTGACCTCATGTGTGTCACCCAGCTCCAGCCACAGGTGGGGGACACATTTCCCATCGTGGTCTCTGTAAGTGCCTCTTCTTGGGGATGCGTAGGGCTCAAGATCCTGCAACTCTCCTGCTCGGTCCACTCCACTCCAGCCATGTCAACCTCTTTGCTCTCCCCTGACACCCAGCCACATTTCTGCCCTGGGGCATTTGCACTTGCTGTTCTAGTGCTAGTAGCTGGTGGAAGCAAGATTCAAATCCAGGCATCAGGTCTAGAGCCCACACTCTTTACTGTGAAGCTCTACTGCTTTTTCCCATTTAAATATTTTCACACTGGACTCCGTCTTTCCCTTTTGCAGGAGAAATGCCCAGTAATATCAAACGATAGCACCCCACTTTCTAGTTCATCTGTGGGTTCTCACATGAGCTCAGAACCCTGGGCATTAGTGAGAATGACTCCAGTAAAGCAAAGGAAGCTTAGGAAGGCGGGATGCCTCCCAAGCACCTCCTCGGTTTATGATTGTGTCCCGTTTTCTTATCTTAAGCCTTGGGAGCAGGACTCCTCCCATGACTTCAAATCTCTTTTGAAGTCATGGGAGGCTGCTGGTTTTAAATTTAATCTTGAGAAGGCCCTGCTGGGACAGGTATGTCCACCTTGCCATTGGCTGGATGTGTCTGTACTTGGGTGATTATCACATCTGCACTTGCCTGGCAAGTCATGCTGCCCACCAGTGGGTATGGCCACCTTCCCTGCAGTGGGCATCTATGTTTATTATCTCATTTCAACTTTACCCCACTTTGTAAAGTGGTTCTTAATATGCCAACTTTACAAATGAAGAACCTTGTCTAATGCCACCAAGATTTATAAGTAGGCATGACTCCAAAGCTCATGCCTTTTCCAATTAGCTACCCTGCCTTTCAAAAGTAGGCTGTCTCTCTGTCTTTCCCAGCCTTCAATGTCTAGATCCATGGTACACAAAATACATAAAAATGCAAATAGACACTGCAATGCTTTGAGGTCTAAACAGTATTCAGCCTTACTTCACTTAACCTTATTTTAACCTTATTAAAATTTACTTGGGCTTCCCAGCTGGCTCAGTGGATGGAGAGTCCGCCTGCAGTGAAGGAGACTTGGGTTCGATCCCTGGGTCAGGAAAATCCCCTGGAGGAGGGCATGGCAACCCACTTCAGTATTCTTGCCTGGAGAATCCCATGGACTGAGGAGCCTGTTGAGCTACAGTCCGTAGGATCCTAAAGACTTGGACATGACTAAAGCAACTTAGCATCCACAAACCTTATTTAAAACCTTATTTTTACGTATGTATGTATTTCGGCCATGCCACAAGGCTTGTGGAATCTTAGTTCACCAACCAGGGATCAAACCCAGAGCCCAGCAAAGAATGCGCTGAGTCCTAATCACTGGACCGCCAAAGAGTTCCCGAGCCTTTGTTAACTTTTGAAGACGCTGGCAGACTTCCCTGGTAGTCCAGTGGTTAGGAGTCCACCTGACAATGCAGAGGATGAAGGTTCAATCCTTGGTCTGGGAAAAGCCCACTGTGCCATGGAGCAACCAAACCCGTGGACCACAACTACTGAGCCCGCGTGCTGCAACTACTGAAGCCTGAGACAGAGCCTGTGCTCCACAACAAGAGGAGCCACCTCACTGAGAAGCCCACACATTGCAAGGAAGAGTAGCCCCTCCTCACAGCAACCAGAGAAAACCTGAGCACAGCAATGAAGACCCAACGCAGTCAAAACAAAGAAAAGAAGATGCTGACATCTGGAATCCACTCCAGTCTGGTGTTGATCAAAGTATGCCGCTCTTCAGGACTTGATAACATTTTAGTTGATATTTAATATTTTTAATTTTAATATTCTTTAGGAAAAATACACCAGCATGCCAAACCTATTATTTAAGATACTAATTAGGATGAAACTGTGTTTTAAATAGTTATTAAAAATAGTAGGAAACTAATGGGTCTTGCCTGGAGAATCCCAGGGACGGGGAGCCTGGTGGGGTCGCACAGAGTCGGATACGACTGAAGCGACTTAGCAGCAGCAATGGTACCACAGATTCACAGAAGTGGCAAAAATCAAGACTGCAAATGACAACTATGAGAAATGTGGACACTCCAATGTATAATGAGCAAATGGCTCTCCTCTCTGTCTATCCAGCCGCTATCCTGACTTTTTAGCAAATTAATGCCAATGATTGTAAAGCAGCATGGGGTTCTCTAGAATTGTCTATCACTGGCTTTTATCACTATCTAAAAATGGAGCTACGGTTTCCTAGTCTCTGGCACCTTAAAAACAAAATAGAAAACATAAAATGAAGAACATCTTTTCCCCATCACGTAGGAGTCCCATGAGATTTACTGAAAAACTACCTTTATCACTACACCAGTTTTTGGGAACTAATAATCCACCCCAAGAATAAACAGTAAATGGGATGACGATTTTCTAGGAAGCACAGAATCTGGCTGCAGTAGCAGCAGCAATGAGCCCAGAGAGATTTTTTGGCAGCGCTCGAGGGCCGTGGAAAACCGTGAATTCTGATTAAGAAAGCACTCATCTGTTTATCTCCGTGGGAGTCGGGGAGCGCCTTCTGTGAGGCATGAGGGTGTCGGTCTTATCTGGGGATTTCCTTTGGCATTACAGAAAATGATTCAGGGGTGCCTCCGTTCCCCAGAAGGACCGGCAAGAGGCCAGCCAGGCGGCCTACTCTGTGGGGTCCGGATTTTCACTGACGTTGGCTCAGGAACCCTATCAAAATGATTCATCTGTTGCCTGGCATGGCTTGGAGGACAGCTCCAAGCCGGGTTTCCAAGAGTAAGTAAAAGCCATGGTAAGAACAAGCACAGTGGTTCGTGGAATTTCTTTTACAAACAAGGCTGCTCCATGTGCAGAAATGTTCATCGTAGCACTGCTGGCAACAGCAAAAAAGTTGGAGGCAGCTGTGTCTATGAGTGGGAGACTGATTTAGGGTACTGTGGTATGTCTGGTATGGCGTGTGATGAAATACAGTGAAACTATTTTTGAAAGATGACAGTAAATCTATGTGAATTGACAGTGAAAGATGTCCAGTATGTTTCAACAGAAAGAATAAGCCTCAGAACCATGAGTAGAGGTGTGTGTGGGAGAAAATTTGCCTGCAGATGATGTGGGCAGAGCTGCTTCATGAGCTTGAGGAGGGGGTAAGAAATGGATTGTGTGATGTTGCCCCTCTTTTCATGATCAGCCATTCTATGAACGCAAAAGAGATTCTGACTGAATAGTGGGCTTGTAACTGAACTTGTTCCTACGACCCTCTTGGGGGAACCTGAACCTTTTATCTTTTTCTGGAACTGGGAAGAACTGCCAGTGAGCCTCACCCCTTATCTAAGGAGGTGATCAGACTCTGTGTCCTGAGGACCAGCCAGAATGACATTGCCCAGGTGATATTGAAGGGTTTAGTTGTCCGACTCTTTGTGACCCCATGGACTGCAGCATGCCAGGCTTCCCTGTCCTTCACTATCTCCTGGAGTTTCCTCAAACTTATGTCCATTGAGTTAGTGATGCCATCCAACCATCTCATCCTCTGTTGCCCCCTTCTCGTTTTGCCTTCAATCTCTCCCAGCATCAGTCTTTTCCAATAAGTCGGCTCTTTGCATCAGGTGGCTAAAGTATTGGAGCTTCAGCTTCAGCATCAGTTCTTCCAATGAATATTCAGGGTTGATCTCCATTAGGATTGACAGGTTTGATCTCCTTGCTGTCCAAGCGACTCTCAAGAGTCTTCCCCAGCACCACAGTTTGAAAGTATCAATTCTTTGGTGCTCCGCTTTTTTTATGGGACAACTGTTAACATCCATATGTGACTAGTGGAAAAACCATAGCTTTGACTATACGGACCTTTGTCAGCAAAGTGACATCTTTGTTTTTAATATGCTGTCTAGGTTTGACATTGAAGAGGGTGGAGCCTATTCCACCCCTGGGACTGGACTACTTCCTCTTCCTTCTTTCACAATGTCCGTGACTCCCAACCTGCACCTGAATTCCCCAGGGCACATCTCTCTTCCCTGGGCATTTCCCTAAACTTGAGGGCTTCCCTTACCTCTATACTTCAGTCCTATCAAGTCATCCTTCAAATCCTTGTTCTCTGGGAGGAAACCATTAAATTTCAGGTGTCTCTGCCAGGCCACACATTTGCATGTTAACTGGGATTTTTCTGGGAAAAAACTCCTTACCCAAAGCAAACCCACACATTCTTTCAGCCTGGTGCTGGGAATAAAAAGCAAGCCTTGTCTGGTGGAAGACCTCCTGCAGGGTTGGAGTATGGTGCAGGTTGGGATTTCAGACAAGAGGGCAGCAAAAGATGTTCTGGGAGAAGTGAGTTTCATCCACATGATCAAAGCAGACCAAGTAGGCTCTGCCCCAGCATTTGTGGGAAAGTGTGTTCCTGTTGTCTAGTCGCTCAGATCAGATCAGATCAGATCAGTCGCTCAGTCGTGTCCAACTCTTTTCGACCCCATGAATTGCAGCATGCCAGGCCTCCCTGTCCATCACCAACTCCCAGAGTTCATCCAGACTCACGTCCATCGAGTCAGTGTGCGATCCAGCCATCTCATCCTCTGGCATCCCCTTCTCCTCTTGCCCCCAATCTCTCCCAGCATCAGAGTCTTTTCCAATGAGTCAACTCTTCGCATGAGGTGGCCAAAGTACTGGAGTTTCAGCTTTAGCATCATTCCTTCCAAAGAAATCCTAGGGTTGATCTCCTTCAGAATGGACTGGTTGGATCTCCTTGCAAGGGACTCTCAAGAGTCTTCTTCAACACCACAGTTCAAAAGCATCAATTCTTTGGCGCTCAGCCTTCTTCACAGTCCAACTCTCACACCCATACATGACCACAGGAAAAACCATAGCCTTGACTAGACGAAACTTTGTTGGCAAAGTAATGCCTCTGCTTTTCAATATGCTATCTAGGTTGGTCATAACTTTCCTTCCAAGGAGTAAGCGTCTTTTAATTTCATGGCTGCAGTCACCATCTGCAGTGATTTTGGAGCCCAGAAAAATAAAGTCTGACACTGTTTCCAATGTTTCCCTATCTATTTCCCATGACGTGATGGGACTGGATGCCATGATCTTCGTTTTCTGAACGTTGAGCTTTAAGCCAACTTTTTCACTCTCCACTTTCACTTGCATCAAGAGGCTTTTAGTTCCTCTTCACTTTGTGCCATAAGGGTGGTGTCATCTGCATATCTGAGGTGATTGATATTTCTCCCGGCAATCTTGATTCCAGCTTGTGTTTCTTCCAGTCCAGCGTTTCTCATGATGTACTCTGCATAGAAGTTAAATAAACAGGGTGACAATATACAGCCTTGATGAACTCCTTTTCCTATTTGGAACCAGTCTGTTGTTCCATGTCCAGTTCTAACTGTTGCTTCCTGATCTGCATACAGATTTCTCAAGAGGCAGATCAGGTGGTCTGGTATTCCCATCTCTTTCAGAATTTTCCACAGTTTATTGTGATCCACACAGTCAAAGGCTTTGGCATAGTCAATAAAGCCGAAATAGATGTTTTTCTGGAACTCTCTTGCTTTTTTGATGATCCAGCGGATGTTGGCAATTTGATCTCTGGTTCCTCTGCCTTTTCTAAAACCAGCTTGCTCAGTCATGTCCAACTCTCTGTGACCCCATGGACTGTATGTAGCCCACCAGGCTCGTCTGTCCATGGAATTTCCCAGGCAAGAATACTGGAGCTAGGTGCCATTTCCTTCTCCAGGGGATCTTCCCAAACCAGGTATCAAACCTGTGTCTCTTGCATTGGCAGGTGGATTCTTCACTGCTAAGGCATCAAGGAAGCCCACCAGGGATAGGAGCATGCATGTGTGCTAAATCACTTCAGTGGTGCCTGACTCTTTGTGACTCTATGGGCTAGAACCCACCAGGGTCACCTGTCCATGGGATTCTCCAGGCAAGAATACTGGAGTGGGTTGCCATGCCCTCTTCCAGGGGAACTTCCTGACCCAGGGATTGAACCCATGTCTCCTACGACTCCTTCATTGCAGGCAGATTCTTTACCGCTGAGCCACCAGGGAAGCCCACCAGGGTTAGAAGAACTAGGTTCAAATCTTGTGTCTACCACCTATTCCCTGGCTGACCTTAGGCAAATCAAGTCACTCAAATCTACAATTTCCTCATGAGTGAAGTAAGGATAAAAACAGTGCCTGCGTCCTAACCCATGGGATTCTAGTTGTACTAACTGAGGTGTCTTGTATTTTACATTCCACTTCACAACACCCCAGTTGAATGTTGCTGAGGTGTCTGCTAGCTCTTCTGGAGGCAAAATGTGACCTTATAGCTGGTGCTCCCTTGCCTTAGTGGGTTGGGCTCATGACACGGCAGATTGACACTGTAGTCAGGGCCAACCAAGAGTGTGAAATGTGGCCAGATGCTCAGCCTCCTAGGCGAGGTGTCTGGGTCCAACTCTGTGACCTTGGGCGGGAGATTAAACCTTGCAGGACTCCAGTGTTCTCATTTTTAAATGGAGTCAAAATGAAACTCACCACCTTGCTGTGTTGAGAGAATTAAATTCATGCAAAAGCGACATACATGATAAGCTTCTTGACATCAATCTTGGAGATGATTTTTTGACAGCAAAAGCAAAGGCAAATATAAACAATTGGGACTATATCAAACTGAAAAGCTTCTGCACAGCAAAGGAAACCATCAACAAAATGAAAAGGCAACCTACTGATGGGAGAAACTATTTACAAATCGTATCTGAGAAGTGGTTAATATCTAAAATATATGATGAACACATACCACTTAGTAGCAAAAAGAACAAACAATCCAGTTTTCAAAATGGGCAGGGGATCTGAATAGGTATTTTTCTAAAAAAGATATACAGATGACCAACAAGTGTATAAAAAGTTGTTCAACATCACTAGTCATCAGAAAAATGGAAATCAAAACAATGATGATATCACCTCATACCTGTTAGAATGGCCATTATAAAAACCATAAGAAAGAAATGCTGGTGAGAATGTGGAGAAAAGGGAACACTGTGCTCTGTTGGTGGAAATGTAAATTGTTGCTCCCACCATGGAAACAGTATGGAGTTTCTTCAAAAAATTAAAAATAGAGCCATTTAAAGAAATTAATAGATTAATTTTTAAAAATAGAATAGATTAAATTAATAAAGCCATTTAAAAAATAAAAATATTTTAAATTTAGAAATCCATATTTTATGGATCATAAAAATATGATCCAACAATTCTTCATTTTATATGATCCAATAAATTCCTGGGTATTTATTAAAAAAAAAAATCCCAAAACACTAACTCAAAAATATACCTGCATCACCATTTTATTGCAGCTTTGTTTTCAACAGCCAAGATGTTGAAACAACCTAAGTATCCATTGATAAATGAATGGCAAAAAATTATATATATATATATACACACACACACACACACACACACACACACACACACAGGCTTCCCAGGTGGGGCTAGCAGTAAAGACTTTACCTGTCAATGTAGGAGACAAGAGACTCGGGTTTGATCCCTGGGTCAGGAAGATCCCCTGGAGGAGGGCATGGCAATCTACTCCATACTCTTGCCTGGGAAATCCCATGGACAGAGAATCCTGGCAGCTACAAGTCCATAAAGTCACACAGAGTTGGACACGCCTGAAGCAGTAGCATGGATGCACACACGCACATACGGGCTTCCCTGATGGCTCAGCCAGTAAACAATCTGCCTACAGTGCAGGAGACCTGGGTTTGATCCCTGGGTGGGGAAGATTCCCTAAAGAAAGAAATAGAAACCCACTCCAGTATTCTTGCCTGGACAATCCCATGGACAGAAGACCCTGGTAGTCCATAGTCCATGGGGTCCCAAAGAATTGGACACAACTAAGTGACTAGCACTATACATACATACATACATACGTATATATATATATATATACACACATAATTCAGCCACAAAAAGAAGAAAATCTTGCCATTTGTGACAAAATGAATAGATCTTGAGGGCATTACGCTAAGTGAAATAAGTCAGACAGAAAAAGACAAAATCCATATAGTCGCTTACGTGTTAAAGCTAAAAAAATCCCCAAACCAAACACCAGAAAACTTCACAGATGTAGAAATCATAGATATAGGAGCAGATCTGTGGTTGGCAGAGGCAGTGGGTAGGGGGCATGGGAGAAATGGATGAGGGTAGTCATAAAGTGCAAACTTCCAATTATAAGACAAGTAAGTCATGAGGCTATATATACAACGTGATGACTATAGTTAACATTATTATATTTGTAAGTTACTAGGAGAATTGATGCTTTTGAACTGTGGTGTTGGAGAAGACTCTTGAGAGTCCCTTGGACTGCAAGGAGATCCAGCCAGTCCATTCTGAAGGAGATCAGCCCTGGGATTTCTTTGGAGGGAATGATGCTGAAGCTGAAACTCCAGTACTTTGGCCACCTCATGCAAAGAGTTGACTCA
The DNA here is from genome assembly GCF_032452875.1 of Bos javanicus. Classification (NCBI taxonomy): domain Eukaryota; kingdom Metazoa; phylum Chordata; class Mammalia; order Artiodactyla; family Bovidae; genus Bos; species Bos javanicus. The sequence continues at coordinate 36,885,002 of NC_083881.1, forward strand.
TTGGAAAAGACTCTGATGCTGGGAGGGATTGGGGGCAGGAGGAGAAGGGGATGACAGAGGATGAGATGGCTGGATGGCATCACTGACTTGATGGATGTGAGTCTGAGTGAACTCTGGGAGTTGGTGATGGACATAGAGGCCTGGCGTGCTGCGATTCATGGGGTCACAAAGAGTCGGACACGACTGAGCGACTGAACTGAACTGAACTGAACTGAGGAGAATAAATCTTAAAAGCTCTCCTCATAAGGAGAAAAAATGTATAGTGATGGATGTTAACTAGACTTATGGTGGTTATCATTTTCACAACACATACATATGTTGAATCATGTGGTACAACTGAAACCAATGCAGTTATATGTCAATTATACCTCAATTTCTTAAAATTCCATGTAAAAGCAGGTGAACAGTGCCTGACTCGAGTGGGTTCAGTGTGCGCTGTCAGTAGAGACCACTGAGGAAGGTGATGTGATGACTAAGGCTGGGTGGTGGGTACACCAAGCATGTGGGACGTTAGAGAATTCTATTTCATTTCCCAGCAGAAAGGAGCTGAGAAGAAGCAATACATGACTAGTAGTCCCTATCACACTGATTCTCTGACTATAGTGTCAGTGACCAGATAAAGAGGTATCAAACCCCAGAATGTGAAGCTTCACATTCTGAAACAACACAAATACAAATATACTAATAAAACTCACTGTGGGGTATTTAGAAAGAGCAAAGCTGGAACTCCCCTAGTGGTCCAGTGGCTAAGACTCCGAGCTCCAAACGCAAGGGGCCTGGGTTTGATCCCTTTTCAGGGAACTGGATCCCACATGCTGCCACTAGGAATTTTCAGTCTGTAACTAAAGATCCTGCATGTCAGAGCTAAGACGGCAGCCAAATGAATAAATAAATAGATATTTTTGAAAAAAAAATCAAATTATACACAACTATACTATATACTATACATATAAGAAGAGATGGCAAGAATACACAGAAGAACTGTACAAAAAGATCTTCACGACCCAGATAATCACAATGGTGTGATCACTCACCTAGAGCCAGACATCCTGGAATGTGAAGTCAAGTGGGCCTTAGAAAGCATCACTACGAACAAAGCTAGTGGAGGTGATAGAATTCCAGTTGAGCTCTTCCAAATCCTGAAAGATGATGCTGTGAAAGTGCTGCACTCAATATGCCAGCAAATTTGGAAAACTCAGCAGTGGCCACAGGACTGGAAAAGGTCAGTTTTCATTCCAATCCCAAAGAAAGGCAATGCCAAAGAATGCTCAAACTACCGCACAATTGCACTTATCTCACACGCTAGTAAAGTCATGCTTAAAATCCTCCAAGCCAGGCTTCAGCAATATGTGAACCGTGAACTTCCTGATGTTCAAGCTGGTTTTAGAAAAGGCAGAGGAACCAGAGATCAAATTGCCAACATCCGCTGGATCATCAAAAAAGCAAGAGAGTTCCAGAAAAACATCTATTTCGGCTTTATTGACTATGCCAAAGCCTTTGACTGTGTGGATCACAATAAACTGTGGAAAATTCTGAAAGAGATGGGAATACCAGACCACCTGACCTGCCTCTTGAGAAATCTGTATGCAGGTCAGGAAGCAACAGTTAGAACTGGACACGGAACAACAGACTGGTTCCAAATAGGAAAAGGAGTTCATCAAGGCTGTATATTGTCACCCTGCTTATTTAACTTCTATGCAGAGTACATCATGAGAAACGCTGGACTGGAAGAAACACAAGCTGGAATCAAGATTGCCAGGAGAAATATCAATCACCTCAGATATGCAGATGACACCACCCTTATGGCAGAAAGTGAAAAGGAACTAAAAAGCATCTTGGTGCAAGTGAAAGTGGAGAGTGAAAAAGTTGGCTTAAACCTCAACATTCAGAAAATGAGGATCATGGCATCCGGTCCCATCACTTCATGGGAAATAGATAGGGAAACATTGGAAACAGTGTCAGACTTTATATTTCTGGGCTCCAAAATCACTGCAGATGGTGACTGCAGCCATGAAATTAAAAGACGCTTACTCCTTGGAAAGAAAGTTATGACCAACCTAGATAGCATATTCAAAAGCAGAGACATTACTTTGCCAACAAAGGTTCGTCTAGTCAAGGCTATAGTTTTTCCTGTGGTCATGTACGGATGTGAGAGTTGGACTGTGAAGAAGGCTGAGCGCCAAAGAATTGATGCTTTTGAACCGTGATGTTGGAGAAGACTCTTGAGAGTCCCTTGGACTGCAAGGAGATCCAACCAGTCCATTGTGAAGGAGATCAGCCCTGGGATTTCTTTGGAAGGAATGATGCTAAAGCTGAAACTCCAGTACTTTGGCCACCTCATGCGAAGAGTTGACTCATTGGAAAAGACTCTGATGCTGGGAGGGATTGGGGGCAAGAGGAGAAGGGGACGCCAGAGGATGAAATGGCTGGATGGCATCACTGACTCGATGGACATGAGTCTGAGTGAACTCCGGGAGTTGGTGATGGATAGGGAGGCCTGGCGTGCTGCGATTCATGGGGTCCCAAAGAGTTGGACACGTCTGAGCGACTGACCTTATCTGATCTGATCTGATACTATATATACTCAGCAAACTGTAGAGTGTTAACACAAAGTTGGTTACCATAATCCTTAAAAAAAAAATAAAATTGAAAAAAGCAAAGCTAGGGACTTTGACAACCAGTTTTGAGGATAAATAAAAATCAGTGGGAAAAAACTACTCTAAAATGAATTAAATTTATGAAGCAGTTGAATTCTGAGTATTTTCCTGCTGATCTTGCCGGGGTGTGGGGGTGGGGTTCCAGGAATACCTGGGAACTTCAGGTGTCATTCAAACAACACTCCTCACACCCAGTTGTTTTCACACCCAGATGGAAGACAGGGAGACAAGATGTTGCGCCATCCTTCTTTCAGCATCAGTGATGAGTTGTGTGCTAAGTTCTGGTGGGCAGTATAGCAGTAAAGCCTCTGGGATTTTGGAGGAAGGCTTGAGTTTTGAGGCCTGGGGTGAGTAGGCAAGGATTCAAGGAGGGGATGGTCTCTGAATCAGACCAGATGAGGAAAAAGACTTTGTCCAAGAGAAACTCTTTGGTACCAAAAAAGGATCCATTTTAAGCCTCTTTAAATTTGGTAGGAGATGGACTAGAAAGAAAAGAAGAGGAGAATTTTAGGGATTAATATGGCAGAGGGTCAGTGGGCAAGGGTTTCTTGGACAAAGTAAAACCAGAATCTACCCACTGGCATCACCTTCCTGGAGACCTGGAGACCTCGGGCCTCAGGCCACCACATCCCTAGCAAGAGGCACAAACTCAGACAAAGGGATACAGGTTTCCATGTACCTTCTAGACCAGACTTCAGTTGACTTTCCAAAAATATTTTTTCAGATATTCCAACTCCATAGATATCCAGTCAACTTGGGGACAGTTCAAAACAGTAAACAAAACTCCTTTGTTCCTATTTGTGTGATCAGGAGAGCATTATATATAGACTTGTGACATAGATTCCGGGGGCTTGAGCTTTGTTGTTTTTATTTTTCCCCCTAGTCAGCATCTGAGGATGTGCATTTCTAGCCCCATAGAGAGAAATGACATGTAAGAGTGAAAGGTAGAGACATTTGCAGTTTCTGGTGTGCTCATGACTCTGGGAGGTGGAGCCCATCTCCAACAGGGTGGTACCTTCAAAAGCCCAAGGAGTTTAACTCAACAGCCTTTCTGTCCACTATCTCATTAATGGATACTGTCGTTGTTTACCATGTTGTTGCTTACTGTGGGCTGAATGTCCACCCCCCCGCTTCCAAAAATGAAAAAGACATGGAACCTGTGAATGTGACCTTATTTGGGAAAAATCTTTTCAGATCTAATTAATTTAAGGATCTTGAGATGAGTTCATCCTGGATTAGGGTAGGCCCTAAAACTAATAACAAGTGTCTTTATAAAAGAGGAGAGAATCCCCAGGCAGTCCAGTAGTTAGAAATCCACGATTCCACTGCAGGGGGCCTGGGTTCGATTCCTGGTCCGGGAAATAAGATCCCACAAGCCACATGGCATGGCCAAAAATAAATAAAAAAATAAATCTTTAAAAAAAATTAATTTTTAAAATGTATTTATTTATTGACTAAACTGGGTTTTCATGGCTGCGTGGGCTTTTCTTTAGTTGCAGCGAGTAAGTGCTGCTCTCTAGGTGTGGTGCTTGGACTCAAGAGCCCAAGCTCAGGAGCTGTAGTGCACAGGCTTAGGTGCTCCTCGGCTTCTGGGATCTTCCGGGACCAGGGATTGAACCTATGCCGCCTGCATTGGCAGGCATATTCTTTACCAAAGAGCCACCAGAGGAGCCGCAAAATAAATCTTTTTTTAAAAAATCATAAGAGCTTATCTATCTGACTCCGCCTTTTTCTTCCTATGGTTCTATAAGTCTATACACACACAAAGACATTGGGGAAGGTGTTCATCAAATGTTGACAATGGTACGTTATGAAATGATTTTCCTTTGCATGCTTCTAGGTTCCTGAGGCCTGTATAAAAAATGCATTTATTTTCACAGAAACAACAAAGTTATTTCTAAAAGCTTATGTGTTGGTACATACAATAGGCAAGTGCTTCCCTGGTAGCTCAGCTGGTAAAGAATCTGCCTGCAATGCAGGAGATGCCAGTTTGATTCCTGGGATGGGAAGTTCCCCTGGAGAAGGGATAGGCTACCTACACCAGTGTGCTTGGGCTTCCTTTGTGGCTCAGGTGGTAAAGAATCCAGCTGCAATGTGGGAGACCTGGGTTTGATCCCTGGGTTGGGAAGATCCTCTGGAGGAGGGCATGGCATCCCACTCCACTATTCTTGTCTAGAGAATCCCATGGACAGAGGAGCCTGGCAGGCTACAGTCCACGGGGTCGCAAAGAGTCAGACATGACTGAGCAACTGAGCACAGCAAAGCAGCACAGAGTAGCCAAGTTCATGGAGACAGAAAGCAGATTAGAGTTTCTAGGGATTTGGAGGAGTGAGAAATAGTTAATTATTATTTAACGGGTACAGAGTTTCTCTGTTGGGGATGATGAAAAGCTCTGGAGATGGGTAGTGGTGATGGTTGCACATTGTGAACGGGCTTAACACCACTGAATTGCACACTGAAAAAAGGTTGAACTAGTAGATTTTATTATACAATCACACACACACACACACACACACATACCACCACATATAGAATACATATTTGTATATTATGGGCTTCCCTGGTGGCTCAGATGGTAAAGAATCTGCCTGCAATTCAAGAGACCCAGGCTTGATCCCTGGATTGGGAAGAACCTCTGGAGAAGGGAATGGCTATCCACTCCAGTATTGTTTCCTGGAGAATTCCATGGATAGAGAAGCCTGGCGGGCTACAGTCCATGTGGTCACAAAGAGTCGGACACGACTGAGTGACTAACACTTTCATTTTCACATGTATATTACATGTGTGTGTGATTGTATTATGTGAACTTGTCTCTCGTGTTTCCCTTGGGCACTATGGCAGTCAGTGCTAAGGTAACCAAGGTGGGGTAGATGAGCATGGCCAGTGGGCTGACTTCTGTTCAGTATTTGCACAAATGACACTGTAATGGTTTAATCTCAAAAAGAGACTGAAATGGGAATTTGAGGATCTTAGGCAGAGCCCGAGGAAGAAAAGCCCTCTCAATACCTTTGAGTGGAAGAGAGGGGTGGGGTTGAAGAAAATCTTTTCTGTTGCCCTTAAAAGCCTGGCAGGTTAGGTGGGGGCTTTTCCTTTTCTTTTGCAAAATTGACCAAGGAGGTCTGAGCTCTGCTCTGCTATTGGATCCCTGTGCTCTGTATCTTCTCATCCAGCTAAGTGTCCCATGTTTGGCCCAGCGATCCAGTAACCAAGTCCAAGTTCACGTCTGTGTGTCTGGTCTGGAGCCTGTCATCTTCTAAGGAAGTGCAATCCTGGACTCTGCTCTCTCTCTGAGGAAGACAGATGGATCAGCAAATCGTGGGCTGGAGACAGGAACTCGGGCCCCACCTCCAGCCTGTCAATTCCAAGCCCCTCAGAACCTCTGTTGTAGCTTGCTGCCATAGCAACTGCTGGGAAAACACCTGGCCGAGAGGGAGCCTGCCAAAACCCACTGGAGCAACAGCAAGGAGGGACGAGGAAGAGGGTATTTCCGGGACAGTCAGTGAGCAGTTGAGACAAGGGGGCCAGATCTGAGCCAGCTAGCCCGAACAGTCTGGAAGTGTTTGACCCAGAGTTTAAACCACAGAGGTTGAAACTATAAATCTTTTAAAAATTTAATATAATTGCTTCTGTAAGCGCTGAATACTGAAGGACTCTTTGTAAGTTGCTTTCTCAGTCTTTATTCTGGGGCATGATGACCAGTAAGAAGGCTGGCCTCCATTCCTGGCCCTTCATGGGGTTTATAATTACAGCAGATCCACAGAGAGCTCCCAAACACCCCGGCCAGCCAGGCGGACACCAGCTGTTCGCACATAGACCTTGAAGACAGCGATGCCTGCAGACAGTAAAGCATGTTCTCATATTAGCGTCTTGCTAGGAGCCCTGCTCCCTTACACTGTTAACAGAAGACACAGGAGGCAAAGTGGCTTCCCTGTGTGTGTTTCTCCTCTCCACTCCCTTTTCTTTTCTCTCTTTTTTTTTTAACACGAAGTTTTAAATTTCAGGTTCTGTGATCTAACTTCCCATTTCCCACTCACAAACAAATGACATCTGGCCACTCTCAACAATAAACTTGGAAAGATGAGACATTTCCTGTTAGTTCTTCTTGTAACCCCTGCTTAAACTTTCAAATTCCTGAAAGAATTGCCTGAAAAATAAATGGATCATTAAAAAGTGAGGAAAAGGTGGGGGGTGGGGGTGGAGGGGACCTGCACAAGGGCCCTTTGACAATTAATGCTCATAAGCTCTTAGCAATATTTCTGCTTTTCCTTCTTTCTTTCTTTTTTTTTCTTTTTACCACGTCAGAGCCCTGAAAGATCAAAACAGATTTTGTTATTCTGCACAACCACCCTGTGGAAATAGCAATTGGTAAAACCTTCCACCAGGCTGCTGGAACCCCCATTGTGGCTAATTGCCCAATTCCTTTAAGTGGTGGCAGATAATATTATTTTAAAGCACTCATCTGTTTTTTAGCACCCTGCTTATCTATCCACTCAATTTCTGAGAAATGGCATCCGGCCTCACAATCTCAACAGTTACACAACACATTTCTTTCGAATCTGCGTTTCCAAACCTGGACTTTATTGTCTCATCTTCAGCTGCCAGTGGGACACAGGGCCATTTCTCCCTGGAGGCCCTCCCTTATCTCATAATCAGCATGACTAAAACTGCTCCCTGCTCACTGGTTTCCCAAAGCCAGCTCCCTTTGCCACACTTCCTCTTTCTCTCGATGATTCCAACTTTTTCTGAGACCCAGGCTCAAGCTGTGATGTCACCAAAGAGGGCCTGGGCCCTTCCCCAACTCGGCCCATGGAGGCTGTTACATCCCGTCACGTCACACAACCTCCCTTCTCTTCCCATTTCTATAACCACCAACCTGCTCTGTGCTTGCCAAGTCTATTGATTTCCTAATAGGTAACTGTGGTGTTGGAGAAGACTCTTGAGAGTCCCTTGGACTGCAAGGAGATCCAACCAGTCCATCCTAAAGGAAATCAATCCTGAATATTCATTGGAAGGACTGATGCTGAAGCTGAGACTCCAATACTTTGGCCACGAAGAGCTGACTCATTTGAAAAGACCGTGATGCTAGGAAAGATTGAAGGCGAGAGGAGAAGGGGACGACAGAGTATGAGATGGTTGGATGGCATCACCAACTCAATGGAGATGAGTTTGTGTAAACTCTAGGAGTCCATGATGGACAGGGAGGCCTGGCGTGCTGCGGTCCATGGGGTTGTAAAGAGTTGAACACAACCGAGCGACTGAACTGAACTGAATGCCCCTTCTTGGCCACTTCCTGTCCCTGTTTATCCAGGAGGCAGCAGACAGCTAGTCTTCCCTGCTCACAATCTCTCGATGCGTTCTCAAGGCTTCCACAAGGTGAGGCGGGGGTGGGGGAGGTGTAAGGGTCTTCATGGGGGTGCCAGCTGGGCAGTGGCACAGGGCCCCAAGGACGCAGGAGGGCAGTACATCTGGTTCAGTGCTCCACTGCACTGTCTTGAAACCTACATTTTTGAACAGAGGAACCCAAATTTTCATTTTGCACTGGGGCCTGCCAATTAGGTAACCATTCTTGCTTCCGTGTTAAACCCAGTCTCCTGAATCACACCTTCCCTCCTCCTCTCCATAATCTCTCCCTCTTTCTCTCACTTCTATTCTTTTTTGGTCACACCACAGGGCTTGCAGGCTCTTAGTTCCCTGACCAGCAATGGAGCCCAGACCCTCGGCAGTCAAAGCTCAGCATCCTAACCACTGGACCGCCAGGAAATTTCCTCTCTCACTTCAATACTACTTATGTTTCAGTATTCCCCTCCTCCATAATCTGTCCCTCCACTCTAGTCCTCTGATAATAATGATCAGCCTTGTTTGGCTCTTATACTTTCATTTTTCTTACTTTCTCCTTTTATTCCCCGAGCCTTGTCCTCCCAAACAGTAAATACTGAGTTCTGGGAGCATGTCTTACACCAGTTCCTACTTTGCCTTGGAGGGTGCTTGGGTGATAACCAATGGATGAGTTATTTCTTCCATCTCTAGAAAGGGTGTTAGAATGTCTCCACTTTATAGATGAGTAACACACAAACTGGGTTAGTGAAAAGTAAAAGTGTTAGTCAAAGCTATGGTTTTTCCAGGAGTCATGACTGGATATAAGAGTTGGACTGTAAAGAAAGCTGAGTGCCAAAGAAATGATGCTTTTGAACTGTGGTGTTGGAGAAGACTCTGGAGAGTCCCTTGGACTGCAAGGAGATCCAACCAGTCCATCCTAAAGGAGATCAGTCCTGAATTGGAAGGACTGATGCTGAAGCTGAAGCTACAATACTTTGGCCACCGGATGTGAAGAACTGACTCATTGGAAAAGACTCTGATGCTGGAAAGATTGAAGACAGGAGGAGAAGGGGATGACAGAAGATGAGATGGTTGGATGGCATCACCGACTTGATGGCATGAGTTTGAGCAAGCTCCGAGAGTTGGTGATGGCCAGGAAAGTCTGGTGTGCTGCAGTCCATGGGGTCGCAAAGAGTCAGACACAACTGAGCAACTGAACCGAACTGAACTAGTCGATTCAGTTGTGTCCCACTCTTTGTGACCCCACGGACTGTAACTTGTCAGGCTCCTCTGTCCATGGGATTCTCCAGGCAAGAATACTGGAGTGGGTTGTTATTTCCTCCTCCAGGGGATCATCCAGACCTAGGGATCGCACACAGGTCTCCTGCACTGCAGGCACATTCTTTGCCATCTGAGCCACCAGGGAAGCCCCCATAGTGGGTTAAACTGTATACAAAGTGGAGAAAACTGGAAATATTCATTGAGCACCTCTACACATGAGTTCAATGGATATTTATTAAATGCCTGCTTTCTGCCAGATTCTGTTCCGATCTCAGCCATTAGAGAGGTCAGCTGGCTGCCAGCTATTTGGCTGTCCCCTACAGTCCCAGGAGTGTTCTGTGGCTGGGCCCACACAGGCAAGTGTCCCCATTCAACACTGCCTTCTGCTCACAGAGAACATCCTTCAGTTCCCAGGTGAGGCCATCATAGCCAGATCTGCCCTGGGACCTTGATATCCAACTCCGTCTGGGCTCAGCCTTAGGCCAGATCTCCAGTCTCCTGTCTCTCAGGTTCTTCAAACATACCTGGAGTTTGTGCTATCAGCTATCAACCTGGGATGTGACTTACAGAAATGCCGGCAGAGAGAAGGCAGGGAGCTTCTACTTCCCTGCCCCTCCTTACTTCCCTACTTTTTCTCCTGTAATTCAGGAAATCTAATTCATAAGGAACTTGTCCAAATCAATGGTTTCTGCCCAAAGCTCCCTCAAAAATCCTACCTTTCCAATCGTACCTTACCGGAGACAATGAAGGACTCTCCATGGCTACCTGTCTGGGGGCGGGTGGAACACAGGTTATGGGGTAGAGGGAAATATTAGGGATTAAATAGGTTAACCTTTTAAAATTATGTAATATCTCACACGCCTCCATTTACAGATATTAATGGAGCATCCCTTCCACATAACAGGCCCTGGACCAAACAGATAAACAGAAAAGGGCGACAGCCCCTGCCCCTGGGGCTCCTAACACACTGCAGCTTCCAGTGTAGAGCGAAGGCATCACAGATCCTCCTGCACTAAGGAAGCTCTTAGTCAGCTCTTCTGAAAGCTGCCGTCCCAAAGGGAAATGACTTCTTAGAACAAGAGGAGCTATTAGACTTTTTCTTATAAATACAGATAAAAAGAACAGACAGCTCCTGGTGGGAACAAAAGCACTGTGTGAACCTCACATGTGCGTGCATACACACAAATATATGCTAAATAAAATACTATGGGGGCAGTGGGAGGAAGGTTCAAGAGGGGGGGACCTACGTATACTTAGAGCTAATTCACCTTGTCCCACAGCAGAAACTAACACATTGTAAAGCAATTATCCTTTCCCCAATTAAATTTTTTTAATTCTTGAAAGAAATAAAATAAGTACTATGATTTCTTTGAGTAGTGACATTCCTCTTTCTAAAATTTCCTCCGTTCGAGTTCATGATGCTTCAAGCTTTGGAAAGGAATGTGGGCACTTTTTCTTCCCCCGGCTCATTTTTGGAAGTACAGGGGTGGAGAACCGGGCTCCCGGTGGCTTGCACAGGCAGGTGTGTTTGGGCTCCTAGGCTTCCAATCCTGTGGCAACTGGCTTTCAAGTCAGGAAGGAAGAGGAGCTGGAGCCAGAATGGAAAGTGGGCTCTGAGCCTGCAAGGCTGGGGTGTCAGGCCTGGAAGCCGCTCCTGTGAGGAGGGAAAACAGTGTCTCGTTCCATCCTCGGATGGGTGCTGAGGAAAACGCTGCCTGGAAAGATCCTCACAGGGAGCTGGAGGAGTCACGCCTACACGGGAGGTCAGCTACGTTCTGAGAAGAGCGGAAATAAGAATTGTGAAACTCCCAGATGACCCGATCCAGAAGCGCGGGGTTTACTTCTTGAATGCCACGGAATTGCTTCCGGAAAATACTCATTTTTAATTCACATGTATCTGTGATCACAAAGGAAAGGCATGTTGATTGCTGGTTTTCTGGTGAAGTATTTCTGATGACGGGATTTTTTGGAGAAAGATAATATGTCATCTGTTAAGCAAGTCATAGGAAAATAAATTCTTTTTTTTTTTGATACTTCTTTTGAAAACGAGTGCAAGTTTTTTCTCAAGAACTTCTTACCAAACCAAAATCAGAACCTAGCCACGGAGGAAGACAAGGCATTTTTACCTGCGTCGGTGTTGGTTGAGTCTCCTCGGGCATTGCCACGTGCTGAGGATGAAGGCAGGTAAGACAGAGCCTGGGTTCTCAAGGCACTTGCAGCCCACAGAGGGGAGAGAGAGAAGTGCTCAGATATCAAGGAAGAAAAGAAAGAAGCGTGTGAGGTCGGAGGGAAAGATGGCTAAATTCCTGGAATAGCTCGCATAATTTGACCTCTCAAAGTCTCCAATGGCTTCCATTTTGTTCTGAGTTAAAGCTAAGTTAGGGCAAAGAGTCAGACAGAACTTAGCGACTGAACAGCAACAAGAATACTGAAATGGGTAGCCAATCCCATCTCGATCCAGGAATCGAATGGGAGTCACCTGCATTGATTCTTTACCAGTGGAGCTACCAGGGAAGCCCAAAGAGCAACACCAACAAAGCTAAGTTTCTACTCTGTCTGCCCAGGTCCCTTCTCTGGCCTCATCTCCTCCTCTCTCACTGCCCCTTCCCTCCACACTAGCCACTCTGCCTGCCTCACCAGGCACACCAACCTAGGGGCTTTCAACTTGTCTGCCTGAAACGCTTACCCCAGAGGTACGCCCAGGGTGGCTTCAGGCCTCTGCTCAGCTATCACTTTCTCTGAGAGGCTTTCCTCCCACCCCACAACACACTCCATTATTCTTTCCTCTCCAAAGCCAATGGTGAGCCCTCAGGGATCCACGGACCCCACTTTGAGAACTGCTGCATTCAAATTCCACGGGAAGCTTACTGATATCCAGCTCCCCAGCTCATCCCCAGAGATGCTGTTTTTAGTGGCTCCAGAGAAGAGCCTGGACCTGTGTATTTTAAAAAGTAGCTCAGTGTTTTAATGTGGTGGTCCAAGACCACCTTTTGCAAAAATAAATGGGAAGCCATTGAAAGGTTTCCAATTGGGAGACAGAAGATTAGATCAGGCCTACAGGAAGGCCTGGGGGCCACTGTCCTAATCCCTAAGAGATCACATCAAGAGTCAGCTAATCACATTCTGCAGGGGAAATCTGGCCCTCCACCTGTTTGTGTAAATAAAGTTTTTTTGGAACACAACCATACCCATCCTTTTACATAATTGTCCATGGTTGTTTGTGTTATAAGTTTGTGTTATAACTGCAGGGTTGAGTAGCTGTGACAGAGACTATAAGGCTGGCAAAGCAAAAAATATTGTGTATCTGAGCCTTTTCAGAAAAAGTTTGCCAATCCCTGGTCTAAAGTAAGGGTTGGAAGGTGGAGAGAAAAAGTGACTAGTATTTGGACTAATACTGGAGATAAGACTACATAGATGAGTAGATGACATGAGGTGGAGAGGGGGAGGAAGGAGCTGAGCCTCCAAGCATGAGTCCCAGGTTTCAAGCTCATATCACTGGGTGAGAGTGGTACCCCCAAATGAAATTTATATTGCTGGAAGAAACCCAGGATTTTCATCAAGATGATAACCATATGTTTTGGAATATATGTTTTCCAGGCTTAACATACAGTTTCGTTGAGATTTTCTGTAGTTCATCCCTATCAGGTTGGTATTTGCCTCTCAGAAACAAGGCTCACAGTTTTGTCAGAGAACTAATTTAAAATGCATTGCCTCATTTATCATCATCACCCAACGAAAAGGTGCGATTATTTCCATTTTACAGATCAGAAAAATGAGGCTTACAGGTAAAATAATGTGCACAAGGACAGATCTGTCAGACTCCAGAGTTCTTAATGTTCCTCTTTACAAAACTGAAGATCTAATTAAGATGTAACTTGTATATTATACGGTTTACAAAAGTGGTTTTTAAAAGATCACTCCCAATGATAGGTAATAAAGGATTCCGTTTTTTGTGCCTTTCTGCTCAGAGCTTGTCCTACCCTTTGCTTCCTGTTTCTAAGTAAGTTTCTCCGAAGAATTAGAAGCAATTCTCTTTATCCTACGGGCTTCCCAGGTGGCGCTAGTGGTAAAGAATCTGACTACCAGAGTAGGAGACGAAAGAGACACGGGTTCCATCCCTGGATCAGGAAGATCCCCTGGAGGCATACATGGCAACCCACTCCAGTATTCTTGCCTGGAGAATCCCATGGACAGAGGAGCCTGGTGGGCTACAGTCCATGGGGTTGCAAAGAGTCGGACATGACTGAAGACTTAGCACGCACACATGCTCTTTATCCTACAATTCTTTGCAAGACCAGAAATGCAGCTCTAAAAACAAAGTCCAACTATCCTCTTAAACAATCACGCTCACCTGTACAGAAACAGGAAGAACTGGGTTGTAGCCTAAGTGATACCAAGGGGCTGAATGCTCATGCAACTGCATGGTTCTTAATTTGCTTTTTTACATCAGGGAGAAGATTTCCAACTAAGAAGGAAACCAAAAGAATTACAGCTTTCTCTTTGGAATATTTTTCTTTCCCTCTGGGTACATTTAATTTAGGGGAGAAAGTGTACAGAAATTCCTGTCAGGCAATATCTTCAATTATCTTGTGACAACCCATGGACTCAAGAGGCATCCCCAGAGAGGGTGCAAAAGGCTTTTTTTTTTCCTCTCTCTTTATCTGGTATTATAGGCAGAGATTTGGGAGAGCAAACTGTGGTAAGGATTCTTACCTTTAGCTGTCTTTTGCCAATTTTCCCAGGAACCCCTCTGCAGGCTTTGGCGTCTACTAGAGTTTGGCAGGGTTTTCCATTGATTTTCATTGTAGTTTCCCTTGGCTGTTGAAGGGAACACTGTAGCAGTTTACCAGAAAATCCCTCAGAGACTCATTAACTCTGAGAGGGGGCCATATGGGAGGCCCCCTGGGAGTATTGTTACAGGAGTGCCTGAGAGGCCATTAAGCTGGTGGGCTTTGTTTACACTCTTGTTCCAAAATCCTCTCCAAGTGCTCAGCTACGGTCATGCATTCATCAGATCAGCGCCCTCCCATCCTAATTTCTGCCTTTTTATGAATCCACTTATCTCAGGAAATGATCCATTTACAAAACATTTTGAGGATCCTTCCTGACTTTAAAAAATTCTTCAACTATGGCCCTTAGTTCAGCCTTTTGCCAAAGAGTAAAATGTACCTGAGAAGGATCCCTGGTGACGGTCTTATTTTAAAAAGATAACTGTTTAATAGTCTCCTCAGGGTGGAAAGGGCAATTCAGCTAGAGGATTACTAGCATGCGTGCTCAAATCACAGACGCTGAGGACAGCAACAGGAGTTATGCCCTTCTTATAGTTGGTTTTAGGCACCTCTTAAATTTTAGTGTTTCATTGGCCTTTTGCAACAAATCCTTTAAAGTAGCTATTTTGGATTTTTGAAGCCTTTTTGGAGTCTTCTGCATGTCAGTTAAAATAAGTATCCTACTCAGTTTTTTTAAATTTGAGAACCCTCGCTTTTTCGTGCACTTCTTAAATGAGAGATTCCATGTAACTGGAACATTCCCATAATGACCAGTGTAATTCTAGGTTGTCTTAGTAATATTTTAACATTTTCAAGATATTTACAGCTTCCAGGACTATAGTTCTTAGATGCAAAATAAGCAGAAGGTGGCATGCTCAACTTTTTGGAATTTAAGAATACTATTTTTAATCAATCAATCAATTAATCAGCTTATCCTTTGAGCCAAACTAATTCTGAACGAGATGTATCACTGTATCACCGCACTGTGTGGTGTTTTACAGTGTACTTGTGGCAGGAACATTTTCTTGAGATTGACAGGTGATCTCGCATCAATCTAACCTGTTTCATGACCAACTTATTCCAACATGGGAGTCTTACGTTTGCACTTGGTTAACTCTAACAGCTTTCAAATGCCCCACCTGTGCCCACAAATTTTGCAATTTTTTGGCTTCTGAGATTTACATTAGGCTTTACCCTACATGCACATTAAGAGAAACCAACAGCAAGTGAATAAACAGGGCTGTGGACACCAGCATTAACCAAACAGATGTCACTATGGAGTGGCCAGTACAAGGCCTTGTGCATACCACCAGTAATTTTCAACATGGACTGGAGACTGGGGGAAAGATTAAACCAACAGACCCCAAAGAATGGGGACAGCAGACTGCTTCCAAACAAATGGGGAATTGCAGCTGCCACCAGCTGTTCCCAATGTGGAATCTGGGGACAGAAGTTAGGGCTGGGGTTTCCAATAAAATGGGAAATTATGGAGTGCATCACCAGCAGTTGCCAACATGGATCTGGGGACTGAACCAGCAGACCTTAAGAAATGGAGCTGCAGACCAAACCAAGGCTGAGGACTTGGGTTCTGGGTAGAACTGTTTGCCAGCTCAAGCTCACCAGCCCTGGACTGGGAAGCCAATTAGATCGGGAGCTTGACATGAAGAAAGTGGAGTTCAGAACCAAGAGGATGTCAACTTGCAGTCCTCAGAAATGATGAGAAAGAGAACTCAAAGATTCTCGGGTACCAGTGTCTGCGTTTCTCCTTGTCTATCACCTTACTTGGTGACAAAAACAATTTCTCTTTGTTTGTATTCCAGTCCCCTCAAATACAAACTGTAGAAGAAAGCATGAAAAATTTCACTACCTCAAAATGAAGGATTCTCTACAACAGACACCCTTAATAATGTTAAAATATTAGCAACAGAGTGAGAAAAGAATTTGCAACCTATGTAGCAAACAAAGGATTTGTAAAAAGAATATAAAGAATGCTTATGAATCAATTGGAAAAAGACAAATAAATCAGTTTAAAAATGGTTAAGGGACTTCCCTGCTGTTTCAGTGGCTAAGATGCTGGGCTCCCAATGCAGGGGGCTTGTATTTGATCCCTGATCAGGGAACTAGATCCCACAGACTTCAACTAAAAGTTCTTATGCCACAACTGAAGGCTAGTGCAGCTAAATAAATAAAAGATGTTTTTAAAAGATACATAGCAAACAAGGTAGATACGTTGATAGCCATTATGTTATTTTTAAAAAATTGTTAAAGAATATAAACAGATAAATGGCCAATGAACAACATAAGGAGTTAGTCTCTTTAGTATGCAGGGAAACATTAAACAATGAAGCCTCAGTTCACACCTATGGGACTGGCAATACTTAAGTGGGATCATATCAGTGCTGGTGAAGATGTGGGGCAGGGAAACTTCAGAGAGTTTCAATTAGATCCATAGATTAGTGTCACTTGGCCCTTTGGGGCAGCTGTTTAATGTATACATTACACTTAGATTTGCTACTCCATGATCATCAGTTAGAAGTCTAGGTAGCTTCTCTGGAGACATTCAAGGGGGCATGTGCAAGACCAATGCAGCATTGCTTGTAAATGTGAAAGTTATAAATGTATATTATGGGGGGAAATGCCTAAATAGAACAACACACAGTATATTCAGGAAGACAAATCACATCTATATGGATCAACAAAAAGTGAAAGTGAAAGTCACTCAGTTGTGTCCGACTCTTTGCGACTTCATGGACTATATGACCCCAGATTATACAGTCCATGGAATTCTTCAGGCAAGAATACTGGAGTGGGTAACCTTTCCCTTCTTCAGGAGATCTTCCCAACCCAGGGATTGAACTTCGGTCTACCCGATTTGCAGGTGGATTCTTTACCAGCTGAGCCACAAGGGAAGCCCAAGAATACTGGAGTGGGTAGCCTATCCCTTCTCCAGGGGATCTTCCTGACCCAGGAATCGAACCGGGGTCTCCTGCATTGCAGGTGGAGTCTTTACCAACTGAGCTATGAGGGAAGCCCAAAACACACTGCTAGGTGATAAAAGCCATGTTCATATTATATGTGCATGCATGCTCAGTCACTTAGTCATGACCAACTCTTTGCAACCTCACAGAGTGTAGTCCTCTAAGCTCCACTGTATATCCCGTTATATGTACAGTATGGAAATAAATTGTATAAAGACACTTATATGAAACAATTCTATGAATTTTCTGGGGGTGCATATAAACATATGTAAGGTGTTAAACCCTGGAGAAGGGCACAGCAACCCACTCCAGTATTCTTGTCTGGAGAATCCCCTGGACAGAGGAGCCTGGCAAGCTGCAATCCATGAGGTCTCAAAGAGTCAGACCTGACTGAAGTGACTTAGCACACAGCACACAAAAGGTGTTAAAAGTGGGCTGGATGTATACCCTCCAATTTACAACCAGGTTTGTCCTGGAAAGAAAAGGTGGTATTTGGAGGAAGGTGGTCGAGGAGGACTTTGGTTATCTGTAGCTCCCATTCCGCACCCAAGGCTGATGTGTGGGAATGTTCTCCATCATCAAGCAATTAATTCAATCCTGACACTATATACATGGAGGTAGTGTCAGATTCCATAGGTTAAGGGCATAGCCCTACAAAACTACCCATCCCCAATTTCAGAGGACAACTTCCAGGCTGTCATCTATGCTTCTTATATATATATATATATATATATATATATATATATAAAGTCCATGGGGTCGCTAAGAGTCAGACACGACTGAGCGACTTCACTTTCACTTTTCACTTTCATGCATTGGAGAAGGCAATGGCAACCCACTCCAGTATTCTTGCCTGGAGAATCCCAGGGACGGGGGAGCCTGATGGGCTGCCGTCTATGGGGTCGCACAGAGTCAGACACGACTGAAGTGACTTGGCGGCAGCAGCGGCATATATGTATGTATTTAAATTTTTACTTAGTTATTTATTTTTGGCTGTGCTGGGTCTTTGTTGCTGCTTGAGGGCTTTCTCTAGTTGCAGAGATCAGGGTCTACTCTCGAGTTGCGGTGTGAGGACTTCTCATTTTGGTGGCTCCTCTTGTTGCAGAGCACAGGCTCTGGGACTCATGGGCTTCAGTAGCTGCAGCTCGAGGACTTAATTGCTACTTGGCATGTGGGATCTTCCCAGACCAGGGATCGAACCCATGTCCCCTGCATTGGCAGGTGGATTCTTAACCCCTGGACAAGCAGGTAAGTCCATCACCTGTGCTTCAGGATCAGCAGTTCCAACAATTCCCCTCCCTGGGTTCAATTAATTTGCTACAGCAGCTCACAGAACTCAGGAAAACATTTACCTGCTAGATCACCAGTTTATCATTAAAGGATATAACTCAGGAGCAGCCAGATGGAAGAGATGCACAGGGAGGGGTATGCAGGAAGAGACACAGAGCTTCCCATTTTCCCCAAATCTCCACATGCTCACCGCCTGGAAGCTCTCTGAACCTTGTCCTTCTGGATTTTTATGGAGGCTTCATCACAGATGCACAATTGATTAAATTATTGGCTATTGGTGATTGAAATCAATCTTTAGACTTCTCCCTTCCCCAGAGGTCAAGGGTGGAACTTAAAGTCTACTCCTCTAATCACGTGCTTTATTCTCCTGGAAAGCAGTCTGCATTCTTGGGTTACCTAGTGGCTTTCCAAAAGTCATCTTATTAAGGTAACAGAAACCTTTATCTCTCTCATCACTTAGTATACTTCAAGGGTTTTAGGAGCTCTGTGCCAGAACCAAAGATGAAGAACAAATATATTTTGTTCTCAAAGAGTTAGGTACAGAAATTAACAGTAAGCCACTAGAAAATTTTATAGCCATTTGACATTACTCCAGCATCCAAGCTCACGATCAATAGATTCATCTCAATAAAGAGAATGTGGGCCAGTTGTTGAACTCAGTGGAAGTTTGCTCCAACTGTTGGCGGAGGATGAAGGCAGAAGGATTCAACGTGAGAAAGATTTAAGATTTCCTGATGTGAGATGGAGGGGACCACCTGATAATAAATGTGAGTGGCCTCTAGACTCTGAGGGCAGGTCCTGACTTCCAACAAGAAAATGGAAACTTCAGTCCTATAACCACAGGACCTGAATTTTGCCAATAACCTGAATGAGCCAGGAAGCAACTTTACCCCTGAGCCTTGAGCTAAGTCCAGCCAACGTTTGGAGTTCACCCTGGTGATACCCTGAGCACAGACCCTGCTGGAGCCCACCTGCCCTCTGACTACAGAACTGCCTGCTAATAGCATGAGTGTTATTTGAAAAACAACAAGAACTTGGATCAAATGCCAGGGTCAGGGCTTCTCTGGTGACTCAGTGGTCAAGAATCCACTTGCCAATGCAAGAGACATGGATTTGATTCCTGATCCAGGAAGATCCAACTACGCCGCAACTATTGAGCCTGCGCTCTAAAGCCTGGGAGCCGCAAATACGGAGCCCACATGCCCTAGAGCGCATGCTCAGCAACAGAGGCAGACACGACAATGAGAAGCTAGTGTATCGCAACAGGAGGGTAGCCCCCGCTTGCCACAACTAGAGGCAAGAATACTGGGGTGGGTTGCTATTTCCTTCCTCCAGGTGATCTTCCTGACACAGGGATTGAACTGGAGTCTCTTATATCTCCTGAATTGGCAAGTGGGTCCTTTACCCCTAGTGCCACCTGGGAAGTTGACTTGTGGTAGTTTAGTCACTAAGTCATGTCTGACTCTTGTGACCCCACGGACTATAGCCTGCCAGGCTCCTTTGCCCATGGGATTCTCCAGGCAAGAATACTGGGGTGGGTTGCCATTTCCTTCTCCAGGGGATCTTCCTGACCCAGGAATTGAACCTGGGTCCCTTGCATTGCAGGCAGGTTCTTTACCAACTGAGCTATGAGGGAAGTTGCCATCTGGGAAGTTGACTTGTAGGTCTGTGCAAATTTATGAGGAAGGCCACAGGCAGGGCACAAAACAATGAGCTGCTGCTTCTCGTGTAATAATAGATTTGCTGCTGGATACATGTTATTGGAAATGGAAACTGGAGTCTGGAGAAGGCACCAGGACTTCCTGGGGTGCAGGGCAGTGTGTGCTGGCAGCTTAAACTCGGCCCCACAATAACTCAGCCCTCACAGGCTGTTGGACCAGAGAGATTTATGGACCCCAAGGAACGCGTGCAACCAAGGCTACTCAAAGGAGGCCATACATTGTGAGATTCTGACTGTCAAATAACATGTTGGGGTTTCTTCAGTGGTCCCAAGACTTAGAGATTACATCTTTAACACATCAATAACTTAGCCTCTGGTTAGCAAGGTTCACTGGGGCATGACTAATCAGCGGATGAAAGTGTCTTTGTGGGGATTAACTTTAATGAAAAGAAAAGGAATAGTTATTTGGGGAGTTTGAAATCTTCTATAAATCAAAGTGAACACTGACAAAGCAGGTTCATAAGGTAAGAATGAAGCCATTGTGGGGAAAATTAAGGAACAGCTACTTTTTATATAAATCACAGGTCAGGGCTACATTGGTTGGGGATTCCATGGGAACAAGACCATTTAACTTCTTCAGGTGTAAAGCAGTGATATTTGGGGAAGCTCCACTCTCCTTAAGGGAAAACAGATGGCCTGTGTCCTTATTAACCCTTTCCCACCTACTTGCAAAACAATCTGGCAATGGGCTTATTGAATTTTGAGGGAGTGATCTCTGCTTATTCCAAATCCCACTTTTGAAGAACATCCTGAACCCCTCCCTTGCCTAAGGGCCCCCCAGAAACCATGGGAATGACTCCATGTAGGCTACTAGTTACTCAAGAAAGATGACTGTCTGTCTCAGTGAGAGCTTAGGAACTAGATTTATAAGAATAAGCTGGACTCCACTGCAATCAATTGATTAAAGTTTACTTCACTAGTAAGAGGTAAAACTGGCCTGTCCCTCCTGACTCAATGCATTGAGAAGGATGCTGCATCACCAGTGTGTGTTCCTGCCAAACACGTGTAACCTGAGTTTAATCACGATGAAACTATAGGATCAACCTAGGTTGAGGGAAATTCTACTAAACAACCAGCCAGTTCTCTCTCTTTAAAAATTTTTTTGTAAAATACAAGGACATTCTGAGTAACCATTCTAGCATAAAGGAGACTAAAGAGACATGACAATTAAATGCAATGTGTCATCCTGGACTGGATTTTCCTCAAGACAAAAGTCACCATAAACAGCATTGGGATGTTTGTGAAACGTGCACATGACCCATGTTTTAGTAACAGTACTGAACCAAAATTAAATTTCCCGAGTTTCAGAATTAAATAGCAGTTACATGAAATGATCCTAGTTTCTGAAGGATGGTTTTGGTTCAGATGCTAAGTCATGTCCGGCTCTCGTGACCCCAGGGACTGTAGCCTGCCAGGCTCTTCTGTCCATGAGATTTTCTAGGCAAGAATACTGGAGTGGGTTGCTATTTCCTTCACCAGAGGATCTTTCTGACCCAGGAATAGAACCTGGGTCTCCTGCATTGCAGGCAGATTCTGAGGGATACATATAGAAATATTTTGAGGTTAAACTTCAAGATGTCTGCAACTTATTTTCAAAGAGTTCAGAAAAATTATATATGTCATATTAAAGAGAGAGAAATAAATAAACAGACACTGAAACAGAGAGAGAAAGAGAGAAATGTAGCAAAACATTAACTAGCAATTGGTGAACCTAGACAAAAAGTACCTAGGAGTTTATTATATTCTCACAATTTTTGTGGAGGTTTAAAATTTTTTCAAAAGAAAATAAAATAACGAATCAAATACATTTTAAGAATAGTAAATGCAGGGGAAATTAATATAATCCTTAAAATTTTTTCTCGCTGAGTTCTGGTTGGTGGAGTCAGTGACAATCTATTGGAATGTGTGTGGTATGAAAGAAATGGTTAATAGTATCAGTTAAGAATGCTTTTGACTTTGTTTCATAAACCTAACTTGTGCAAATGTGAACATGTTTCTCACATCAGTCATTCTGGAACTGGTGAGGAGATTCCAAGGCTCCTATCATTTCACTCTGCTTTTAAGTGGATTGGCTTTATGTCTCATGGATCCAAGATGGCTGACATCATGTCTTCCAGGCATCATGTCTTCTTTCCAGAAGAAAAGAAAGTGGAAGAAGAAAAATGAAGCTGTATCTGTTTAGAAAAGCAAAAGTTTTCCCAAAAGCTTCCAGAGAGCAGTTACAGGTAAATATAATCAAAACATGTCTATTCTCTAGTTACCCCTTTTCTTGACCTTGAAATTATGTATTACAAGAAGGAAATGGCAACCCACTCCAGTGTTCTTGCCTGGAGAATCCCAGGGATGGGGGAGCCTGGTGGGCTGCCATCTATGGGGTCACAGAGAGTTGGACACGACTGACGCGACTTAGCAGTAGCAGCAAGTTTCAGCAAGTAGTAAGTAAGAGTCTGAAGACTGGATTCAGCTCCGGTTCTGTTTTTCATTCTATTTGTGACTTTACACAAATCTGTAAATCTTTCTGGACCTTCATTTCCTCATTTTAAAAATGAGACATTTAAACTGGATTATCTCAAGTTCTCTTCCAGCAATAACAATCTATGATTATATAATACTTCCTAGCATTTAAGAGTGCTTTTGTCTGATGTGGACACCACTCTAACTCAAACTGACTTAAATAATTAGAAAATTTATTATCTTATGAAAGAAGAAAGCTGGGTAGACCTGGATTCAGGTTATTTGATTTAATTCCTTAATGGCATCACTGATCAGCATTTCAGGCTCTTTCCATCTCTCTGCTCTGCCCCTGCTGGACTGGCTTCATTTTCATACTGTTGATACAGCTCTTCCAGGTGGTGTATCCAGATAAGACAATGTGCATTAGAAGAAGAAATAGCATCTAGTACCATGGTATTTCTCAAGGGAGAGATGAAACTTATCCAGCAGCCTTCTAGAGACTTCCTTTTGTGTCCCACGAGACAGAACTGACTTGTGTGAGGGTCCCTGAGCCATCACTGAAAGAACAGAATTACCTAGTTGGTTTAGACTAAAAGGCTTAGGCTAATTATCTGAAGTCAAACAGACTTTGGATAATCAACCATGATGTGTTTGTATCAGGGTTCTCCGAGAAACAGAATCCATAGGTAACTAGATAGACAGACAGACAGATAGATAGATAGATAGATTTATTAAAGGAATTGTCTCACATAGTTAAGAGGCCAAGAAATTCTACAATCTGCTGTTGGCCAAAGGCCTGAAAACCAGGAGCTCAATGTCCCAGGGCAGGGATTCACCCTTCCTTCACCTTGTGTGGACTAGATGAGGCCCACTCACATTGGTGAGGACATGTTCTCTTCTCCACAAAGCCCACTGCCTCAAATGCACAATCTCTTCCAGGAACACCCTCACAGACACATCCAGAAATAATGTTGTGCCAGCTCTCTGGGCCTCCCTCAGCCCTTCTTTCAAGTTGACACATAAAATGAACCATCGCAGTGTTCTTTACTTTTAATGGGGGACTATTTTGGGAAATGGTTTTTATTCCAGATACCACAGGATGCTTCATAGACATCAAAGGCTCACATATATTTGCTTGTCCTCCTAAATCAACATTGGCCACTTTCACTTTAACCAAGGAAATATCTCCTTCACTGACTGCTCTAATAAAGAGTCTGAAAGAAAATACCCACACAGGCCTAGAGGGGAGTGAGTGTCTCTAGAGTTTGTTTAAGAATATAGTCATTCATTCACATACATATATTAATTCAACACATATTTATTGAGCATCTACTATTTTCTAGGCACTAATGAAGAGTTGTAGTCTCTGCTCTTAGAGAATTTATACCTTGGTGTTGAAACAGATACCTTAACAAATTATTAATGGTAAGAGTCAGAAAGAAAGAATACCTAAAGACTTGAGTGACATTGTAAAAGCAAATTGCAACTATTTCAGATACTTGAGATTCTAATGATACTAATTATGCTGTAAAACATAAGCAAGATGGTTTTATGTATGTATGTATGTGTGTATATGTGTTGGGGGTATTATTCTTTTGTTTCTTTTATCTGAGATTAAAAGAATTCCCATGTGGATTCACACTTCACAGACAATTATGCCTTTCAAATAAATGGTTGTGTTGGTTTCAGCTCTGACACTTCCTTCTCTAAGAAGTCCTAAAACACAGAAACTACTTTTGACTATGCCTGTAGATTTTCTCCATCCAATTCCACTGGCTTCTCTTAATAGTAAAAAGGGAGAGATTCTTTAGGCTTCGTTATTAATGAACTAACATAATAAAACTTACTACATGCCAGACACAAAATGTGTCTTAATATCACTTAATACATATCACTCATTTACTCCTCACCACAACTTTACAACAGAGTAAAGAAACTGAGCCACAAAGGGTGAAATAACTTACTCAAGGTCACAAAGATGGGATTCGAAAGCACTGACCTGGCTTGAGCTCATGATCATAGCCACTCAGCTGGGCTGCCTCTCACAGTGATCTCTAGCTCTAGAAACTGGACCTCAAGACAGAATCAGTTTCAGTCACATACTCTGTATTGGTCACTTAATTCATTCCCACAACACCTTGTGTTAAGTAGGTATGAAGGCAAAAATTCAGATTATTTATAAAACACTGTGGAAACTTGAATATGGCCTATGTATTAGATAACAAAACGGAATTCGTCATTTTTGCAGGCAGGCGGCTGCGACTGGCGCGCTAAGCGCAGGCGAGAGGAGCCACCCCACGTCCGACGTCAGGGTCAGAAGCCGGGAGGCCCCATGCCCGAAGGGCGGCGGCCAAGAGGAGTTACCCCAGGTCCGAGGTCAGGGGCAGCGGCCCAGAGTACCAGACTGCAACGGCGCAGGAACTGCCGAGAGGAGCTACCCGGCGTCCGCGGTCAGGGGGGCGGCCGAGAGGAGATACCAGCGTCCGAGGTCAGGGGCGGTGGGCGGGAGGAGCTACCCCACGCCCCCACGCCCGAGGCCAGGGGCGGCCGCCGAGGGAGCAACCCCACGTCCAAGGAGCCGTGGCTGCGCGGGCGCAGGAGGGCCTAGAGGAGCTATCCCACGTTGAAGGTCAGGAGGGGCGGCGGTGAGGAGATACCCCTCGTCCAAGGTAAGGAGCAATGGCTGCACTTTGCTGGAGCAGCCCTGAAGAGATACCCCATGCCCAAGGTAAGAGAAAACCCAAGTAAGACAGTAGGTGTTGCAAGAGGGCATCAGAGGGCAAACACACTGAAACCATACTCACAGAAAACTAGTCAATCTAATCACACTAGGACCACAGCCTTGTCTAACTCAATGAAACTAAGCCATGCCCGTGGGGCAACCGAAGATGGGCAGGTCATGGTGGAAAGATCTGACACAATGTGGTCCACTGGAGAAGGGAATGGCAAACCACTTCAGTATTCTTGCCTTGAGAACCCCATGAACAGTATGAAAAGGCAAAATGATAGGATACTGAAAGAGGAACTCCCCAGGTCAGTAGGTGCCCAATATGCTACTGGAGATCAGTGGAGAAATAACTCCAGAAAAAATGAAGGGATGGAGCCAAAGCAAAAAGAATACCCCGCTGTGGATGTGACTGGTGATAGAAGCAAGGTCCGATGCTGTAACGAGCAATATTGCATAGGAACCTGGAATGTCAGGTCCATGAATCAAGGCAAATTGGAAGTGGTCAAACAAGAGATGGCAAGAGTGAATGTTGACATTCTAGGAATCAGCGAACTGAAATGGACTGGAATGGGTGAATTTAACTCAGATGACCATTATATCTACTACTGTGGGCAGGAATCCCTCAGAAGAAATGGAGTAGCCATCATGGTCAACAAAAGAGTCCGAAATGCAGTACTTGGATGCAGTCTCAAAAACGACAGAATGATCTCTGTTTTGCTGACTGTATAGAGCTTCTCCCTATATAGTCAGCAAAAACAAGACCAGGAGCTGACTGTGGCTCAGACCATGAACTCCTTATTGCCAAATTCAGACTTAAATTGAAGAAAGTAGGGAAAACCACTAGACCATTCAGGTATGACCTAAATCAAATCCCTTATGATTATATAGTGGAAGTGAGAAATAGATTTAAGGGCCTAGATCTGATAGATAGAGTGCCTGATGAGCTATGGAATGAGGTTCGTGACATTGTATAGGAGACAGGGATCAAGACCATCCCCATGGAAAAGAAATGCAAAAAAGCAAAATGGCTGTCTGGGGAGGCCTTACAAATAGCTGTGAAAAGAAGAGAAGCAAAAAGCAAAGGAGAAAGGAAAGATATAAACATCTGAATGCAGAGTTCCAAAGAATAGCAAGAAGAGATAAGAAAGCCTTCTTCAGCGATCAATGTGAAGAAATAGAGGAAAACAACAGAATGCGAAAGACTAGAGATCTCTTCAAGAAAATCAGAGATACCAAAGGAACATTTCATGCAAAGATGGGCTCGATAAAGGACAGAAATGGTATGGACCTAACAGAAGCAGAAGATATTAAGAAGAGATGGCAAGAATACACAGAAGAACTGTACAAAAAAGATCTTCATGACCCAGATAATCACAATGGTGTGATCACTGACCTAGAGCCAGACATCCTGGAATGTGAAGTCAAGTGGGCCTTAGAAAGCATCACTACGAACAAAGCTAGAGGAGATGATAGAATTCAAGTTGAGCTCTTCCAAATCCTGAAAGAGGATGCTGTGAAAGTGCTGCACTCAATATGCCAGCAAATTTGGAAAACTCAGCAGTGGCCACAGGACTGGAAAAGGTCAGTTTTCATTCCAATCCCAAAGAAAGGCAATGCCAAAGAATGCTCAAACTACCACACAATTGCACTCATCTCACACACTAGTAAAGTAATGCTCAAAATTCTCCAAGCCAGGCTTCAGTAATATGGGAACCGTGAACTTCCTGCTGTTCAAGCTGGTTTTAGAAAAGGCAGAGGAACCAGAGATCAAATTGCCAACATCCGCTGGATCATGGAAAAAGCAAGAGAGTTCCAGAAAAACATCTATTTCGGCTTTATTGACTATGCCAAAGCCTTTGACTGTGTGGATCACAATAAACTGTGGAAAATTCTGAAAGAGATGGGAATACCAGACCACCTGATCTGCCTCTTGAGAAATCTGTATGCAGGTCAGGAAGCAACAGTTAGAACTGGACATGGAACAACAGACTGGTTCCAATAGGAAAAGGAGTTCGTCAAGGCTGTACATTGTCACCCTGTTTATTTAACTTCTATGCAGAGTACATCATGAGAAACGCTGGACTGGAAGAAACACAAGCTGGAATCAAGATTGCCAGGAGAAATATCAATCACCTCAGATATGCAGATGACACATACCCTTATGGCAGAAAGTGAAGAGGAACGAAAAAGCCTCTTGATGCAAGGGAAAGTGGAGAGTGAAAAAGTTGGCTTAAAGCTCAACATTCAGAAAACGAAGATCATGGCATCCGGTCCCATCACTTCATGGGAAATAGATGGGGAAACAGTGTCAGATTTTATTTTTCTGGGCTCCAAAATCACTGCAGATGGTGACTGCAGCCATGAAATTAAAAGACGCTTATTCCTTGGAAGGAAAGTTATGACCAACCTAGATAGCATATTCAAAAGCAGAGACATTACTTTGCCAATAAAGGTTCATCTAGTCAAGGCTATGGTTTTTCCTGTGATCATGTATGGATGTGAGAGTTGGACTGTGAAGAAGGCTGAGCACCGAAGAATTGATGCTTTTGAACTGTGGTGTTGGAGAAGACTCTTGAGAGTCCCTTGGACTGCAAGGAGATCCAACCAGTCCATTCTGAAGGAGATCAGCCCTGGGATTTCTTTGGAAGGAATGATGCTAAAGCTGAAACTCCAGTACTTTGGCCACCTCATGCGAAGAGTTGACTCATTGGAAAAGACTCTGATGCTGGGCGGGATTGGGGGCAGGAGGAGAAGGGGACACCAGAGGATGAAATGGCTGGATGGCATCACTGACTCAATGGACATGAGTCTGAGTGAACTCCGGGAGTTGGTGATGGACATGGAGGCCTGGCGTGCTGTGATTCTTTGGGTTGCAAAGAGTTGGATACAACTGAGCGACTGATCTGATCTGATCTGAAGGGGCAACTGCAACTAGACAGGTTCCTGTACACGGCAACGAAGAGCCCAAATGCTGCAACTAAGACCTGACACAGCCAAAAATAAATATATAAAATAAATATATATTTTAAAGCAGAGATGCCAGAAAACTCATCCCCAATACCATCTCCATCTCCTGCCCCATCTCCATTCACATCTCTGTCTCCATCCACGTCTCCAACTCCTCTCACTGGGTCTCAGCTCTCACCACTCCCCAGCTTGGAGCAACACACAGCAGGCTGTCTTGGGCTCCATGAACAATGCTTACAAGTGGACAGGGGGTGACTACTGAGTGGAAGCCTGGCCCAGGCCTTAACTGCAGAGCAAGAAGAACCTAGTTCCATGCCCAAATCTAGGCTCCCGCCTACATTTTAAATAAAGTTCTGTGGCACACAGCCACTCATTCATTTACATACTGTCTATGGCCACATTATTGCTTCAGTGGCCCAGTTGAGTAGTTTTGACAGAGACAGTGTGGCCCACAGGGCCATTTACTGCCTGGTCCTTTACAGAACAAGTCTGCTGACTCTCTACCCTATTCCCCAAGGCCCAGGTTTCTGTATCCACCTCCTGAGCAGGGGCAGGGGTGGAGGGCAGTTGCAGACCTGTTAGCTGATGAGAATAGCACATAGGCAGAGGTCATTGTAAACACCCACCTCTGTTCTGCCTTCAAAAGACCTGGGTTTGGGTCTCTGGTCTGCTATTGACGACAAATCACAGAATCTCTTTCTGCCTCTATCTGCCCATCTTGTAGATCAGCGGGAAATGACAATATTTGCCCAATCTACCTTCCCAAGTGAGGATCAGTTGAAATACTGCATGTCTGAGCTTATAAGGCTAAAGTTCAGTTCAGTTCAATTGCTCAGTTGTGTCCGACTCTTTGCGACTCTATGAACCCCAGCATGCTAGGCCTCCCTGTCCAACACCAACTCCCGGAGTCCACCCAAACCCATGTCCATTGAGTCAGTGATGCCATCCAACCATCTCATCCTCTGTCGTCCCCTTCTCCTCCTGCCCTCGATCATTTCCAGCATCAGGGTCTTTTCCAAAAGTCAGTTCATTGCATCAGGTGGCCAAAGTATTGGAGCTTCAGCTTCAGCATCAGTCCTTCCAATTCAGGACTGACCTCCTTTAGGATGGACTGGTTGGATCTCCTTGCAGTCCAAGGGACTCTCAAGAGTCTTTTCCAACACCATAGTTCAAAAGCATCAGCTCAGCTTTCTTCATAGTCCAACTCTCACATCCATACATGACCACTAGAAAAACCAACCCTAGCCTTGATTAGACAGACCTTTGTTGGCAAAGTAATGTCTCTGCTTTTCAATATGCTGTCTAGGTTGGTCATAACTTTCTTTCCAAGGAGTAAGCATCTTTTAATTTCATGGCTGCAATCACCATCTGCAGTGATTTTGGAGCCCAGAAAAATAAAGTCTGACACTGTTTCCACTGTTTCCCCATCTATTTCCCATGAAGTGATGGGACCGGATGCCATGATCTTTGTTTTCTGAATGTTGAGCTTTAAGCCAACTTTTTCACTCTCCTCTTTCACTTTCATCAAGAGGCTCTTTATAAGGGTGGGGTCATCTGCATATCTGAGGTTATTGATATTTCTCCAGGCAATCTTGATTCCAGCTTGTGCTTCTTCCAGCCCAGCATTTCTCATGATGTACTCTGCATAGAAGTTAAATAAGTGGGGTGACAATATACAGTCTTGATGTACTCCTTTTCCTATTTGGAACCAGTCTGTTGTTCTATGTCCAGTTCTAACTGTTGTTTCCTGACCTGCATACAGATTTCTCAAGAGGCAGATCAGGTGGTCTGGTATTCCCATCTCTTTCAGAATTTTCCACAGTTTATTGTGATCCACACAGTCAAAGGCTTTGGCATAGTCAATAAAGCCGAAATAGATGTTTTTCTGGAACTCTCTTGCTTTTTCCATGATCCAGCGGATGTTGGCAATTTGATCTCTGGTTCCTCTGCCTTTTCTAAAACCAGCTTGAACATCAGGAAGTTCATGGGTCACATATTACTGAAGCCTGGTTTGGAGAATTTTGAGCATTACTTTACTAGCGTGTGAGATGAGTGCAATTGTGTGGTAGTTTGAGCATTCTTTGGCATTGCCTTTCTTTGGGGTTAGAATGAAAACTGACTTTTTCCAGTCCTGTGGCCACTGCTGAGTTTTCCAAATTTGCTGGCATATTGAGTGCAGCACTTTCACAGCATTATCTTTCAGGATTTGAAATAGCTCAACTGGAATTCCATCACCTCCACTAGCTTTGTTCGTAATGATGCTTCCTAAGGCCCACTTGATTTCACATTCCAGGATGTCTGGCTCTAGGTCAGTGATCACACCATCGTGATTATCTGGGTTGTGAAGATCTTTTTTGTACAGTTCTTCTGTGTATTCTTGCCATCTCTTCTTAACACCTTCTGCTTCTGTTAGGTCCATACCATTTCTGTCCTTTATCGAGCCCATCTTTGCATGAAATGTTCCCTTGGTATTTCTAATTTTCTTGAAGAGGTCTCTAGTCTTTCCCATTCTATTGTTTTACTCTATTTCTTTGCATTGATCACTGAGGAAGGCTTTCTTATCTCTCCTTGCTATTCTTTGGAACACTGCATTCAAATGGGTATATCTTAACTTTTCTCCTTTGCTTTAACTTTCCTTCTTTTCTCAGCTATTTGTAAGGCCTCCTCAGACAGCCATTTTGCTTTTTTGCATTTCTTCTTCTTGGGGATGGTCTTGATTCCTGTCTCCTGTACAATGTCATGAACCTCCATCCATAGTTCATCAGGCACCCTGTCTATCAGATCTAGAAAGCATAATCAAAAGGGATATTCTAAAACTTCAGGGTGCTCGTAAAACACCCAGAAGACTGATTACAATGCAGCTTGCTGAGACCCACCCCCCAGAATTTTGGGTTCAGTAAGTCTGGTGTAGAGCCTGAGAAAATTGCATTTCTTGCACATTTCTGAGTCATGCCCTTGCTGCTTTGGGAACCTCTGCCTTGGATTAACAAGCAGTTCTGTACCACACATGCACATTAGAGTCACCAGGAAGCTTTAAAAATCCAGATGTCCAGAATATATCCCAGAACAACTAAGTCAGAATGTCTGGGAGGGGAACCCAGGAAACAGCATTTTTTTAAAGCTTCCCAGGTGATTCCAATGTGCAGCCAATGTTAAGGGCATTAACCAGGGTCAGTGGGAGGAATATTTGGGTGTTTTTCTTGTTTGTTTTGTTGTTGATACTATGTCATTTATAGCTTTAAAAAATTATAGACTAGAATGCAAAATGTATGTGAATTTTCAGACAGTTTCTATTTGCCATGAACTGCTTACTGGTTTAGATTACATTCTGCTACCAAAGGAAGTAATAATTTATGTGAAAATGTCTTGTATCTTGGAAGAAGCCAAGATTGAACAGTATCATCTTAGTCAATCTTTGTCTAAATCCCTCCATTTGCATGTTGATGCAGCCAGTGGATAGAATTTCCAGGTTTACCTCCTGCAACCAGCTATGAAATTACTTCCTCCAGAATGCCCTGGGATTTATTTTTTTTCCTCCATTAACCAACACACCATCATGTCTTACTTGCCACTGGCAATGAGACCTTTGGCTATATTCCCTACTAATAACAAGATTGGTTTTATGAAACCTAAATCTGATTGTGTCTCTCTCTGACCCGAAACCTTCGATGGCTACTACTGCACTCAGAATAAAATTTAAACACTTCACTTGGTTTACAAGTCCCATCCACTGCTCATCTCCCCACCTTTATCCTGCTCCCTTATCTCTCAAACACTCTTGCCAGTAGACTTCTCTCAGCTCTTGAAAGAACCCAAACACTTCCTCATTTATGGCCTTTCGTCCAGCAATCTTTCCCAGATCTCCTTGTCCTTCAGAGCTTCACTTAAAAATGTAACCCCCCCCCCAAAAAAAGAAATGTCACCCCAGACAGATCTTCCCCATCGGCTTGTCGAGGGCCAGCTTCCTGGCCCCAAACTCTGCTGTATAGTATCTTCTCTTTCCTCTAGGCCCTTTAGAATAGTTACCACAGCTTGTAATGACTGTTTCCTTCCTCCTTCTCTTCCTTCCTTCCTTCCTTTCCCTAGCTCTATCTACTCTCTTCCTTCCTTTCTTCTCTCTCTCCCTCTATCTATTCCTCTAGGATGTAACTTCCTTTAGAAAAGGGACCAAGTTGTTCTCCACTGTGTTCCCAGGACCAAACACTCTGGGTAGTTAATTGCTCAGTCAATATTTATCACATTAAGGTTACTTTAGTGTTACTATCAGCCAACACTGACTTCTCACTTGTCCACACAAGTGACGTAAGACCCACAGGTTGGTATGCCCCAGCCCAGAGGGTGGACTTGGTGGGACAGGAGTGAAAGAGGGCCAGGCCTCTGAGAAAGCTGCTGCCACTCCTTCCTGCCAACTGTCATCATGCAGGCTCCTGGCTGCTGAATCTTCCAACATTTCAAGAGATGCAGACAATCCAGATCCTCTGTGATTTAAAAAATCTTGGCAACTAAACTAAAAAAAAAAAAAAAACCTAGGGGAGGCCAAACAAAACACACAGCACATCTGTGGGCTGGGTCCAGCCGGAGGGCTGCCAGTGTGCAACCTCTGCTGAAATCTAGATGGACCGAATCCATGGCTCCACTCTGATCTACCAGCCCAGCCACCCTATCAAAGGGAGGAGTGAGGTTACACGTGGTTTGGATTATCAATGTTTCCTAAGAAAAGTCCTCGGAACCATGAATTTGACCCTGGATTTCAAGGGCGGTAGGCCCAGTGATGGGGCGAGCCCAGAAGCATGCCATCTGCTTAACATTTCTCTGTACTTGGCATGTGCCAAGGAGGGTGCAGCCCTTGGACAGCAGCTGAAGATCAGATCCTTGAGCCATGATGCTCCAGCAAAGTCCTTCCTCCCTCTGCCTTCCCTGCACCCTTGAAACTCCAGCTTCACTCCTCCCTTCTGCCTCTCTCCTGGCTCCCTAGGAACCTGCTGGACCCCAACCCCACCTCCTCCCTAAAGCCCAGTCAGAGGAGGTGTTTCTCCTTGCAACTCCTCTTCTTTGGCAGAGGCAGCACTAAAGGCGATGGTTTGGGTGGTGACCAGCACCGGCTGTTATGTGACGCTTTTTTTTTACTGTGCTTGTTTCACCATTTATCTATCCATCCAGCCCTCTCTCCATCCATCAATACACTTTCTGTTCTGATGTATTTGCAAGTAAATTGTGCCCATCAGTATATTTCCCCTCTTCAACATGCATATTAATAATATTCAATATTTGTTAAATTTTCTTGAGATAAGCATTTACCTTCCATGCAATGAACAAATCTTAAGTATTTAGTTTTGAGGTCTAACAAATACATGTACCCAGAACATTATTATCACCTCAGAGACTTCCCTCGTGCCCCTTTCCCTGTTGATCTCCCATCCTGTCCCCCAGGAGCAAGCACTGCTCTGAATGTTTTCATCATAGATGAGACAAGTTTGCTTGTTTCGAAGCTTTACATAAATAAAGTCATTTGTGGTTGCTGTTGTTTAGTCACTAAGTTGTGTCCAGCTCTTTTGTGACCCCATTGACTGTAGCCTGCCAGGCTCCTCTGTCCTTGGGATTCTCCAAGCAAGAATACTGGAATGGGTTGCCATTTCCTTCTCTAGGAGATCTTCCCAACCCAGGGATCGAACCTGTGTCTCCTGCACTGGCAGGTAGATTTTTTTTTAACCACTGAACCACCAGGGAAGCCAAAATGAAGTCATTTAGTATGGACTATTTTGTGCAAGGCTTCACTCAGTATAATGCATTGGAGATTCATTCAAATGATGAATTTCTATGATCCTTTGTATGTTTATATAATTTGCTATTGATAAGTTATTTACAGTTTGGGGCAGTTAAGAATAGATTTGTTGTGAACATTCTTGGACAGGCATTTGGATGTTCATTTCTCTTGGGTGGAATGTCTGGGTCAAAAAGCAGATGCTTATGTTACTGGGTTTTAACTGGGGTTTCCACTTGATCCAATGATATCAGCAATCACATCTGAGTTCTTCCTCTGTGTCGGATATGGCTGGATGTGTCCAGAAAAGTGACACACACACCTTGCCTTCAGAGAGCTTACAGTTTCTTGAGGGGGACAGGCATGCACACGTGTGGGGGACTTCCTGGTGATCCAGTGGTTAAGCTCTCAACACAGGGGGTCCAGTTCAATCCCTGGTCACGGAACTAAGATCCCACATACTGCAACTATGGGGGCTTCCCTGGTGGCTCAGAAAATAAAGAGTCTACCTCTGATGCAGGAGACCCGAGTTCAATCCCTGCTTTAGGAAGATCTCCTGGAGAAAGAAATGGTAACCCACTCCAGTATTCTTACTTGGAAAACCCTATTGATGGAAGATCCTGGCTGGTTACAGTCCATGGGGTTGCATGACTGAGCAACTAACACACATACTGCAAATAAAGACCATGGCAAGCTGCAAGTACTGAGCCAGCTCACTTCTGAGCCTGTGCACCACAATGAAGATCCAGTGCAGCCAAAATAAAGAAATGTAACAAAACAAAACAAACAAGAACAAAATCCAAAGTGTGGGACCTGGGGCTCACCATCTGCTAAGGAGAGAAGGTAAGGCAGCCTCTGCCATGAGTTTGGGCAGACAGAGGTTGGAGAATCTTGAGGAGCTTCATGCAGGAGGCGGGCTTGAGCTGCCCCCAGAGAGGAGGGTGAGGAGGGAAGGGGGAGGGGTGGACGAGTTGGACAGGAGGTGGTGAGGAAAATTTGGGGGCAGGACAGGGCCAGGCCTGTTCAGAAGACAAAGAGAAGATAAGTTGACCTGGCCTAGAACACCTGGAGAGAAGACTAGCATAAAATCAGGCTGCAGAATGTTTGGGGATCAGATCATTGACCATCAGGTCCCAGAACTTCAGGTTTTGAAAGATTCTCCTCCTTCCTCTCCTGGGGCTCAGTGAGTTGGGTGACCAGTAATTTTAGTCCCCAAACAAAACTCTCAAAATCCAGAGAGGACTGCAGATTTTTCATGTTCCTTAGAATTTCTGGTTGCAGAAAGTCGAGTATGTCATTTCAGCACTGCCCTAGTGATGTTCCAACTTTTGAGTTTGCCAGGTAGGTGGATAAGCTTCCCAAGAACTGCTGCTGCTGCTGCTGCTGCTCAGTCGCTTCAGTTGTGTCTGACTCTGTGCGACCCCATAGTCGGCAGCCCACCAGGCTCCCCTGTCCCTGGGATTCTCCAGGCAAGAACACTGGAGTGGGTTGCCATTTCCTTCTCCAATGCATGAAAGTGAAAAGTGAAAGCGAAGTCTCTCAGTCATGTCAGATTCTTCCTGACCCCGTGGACCACAGCCTACCAGGCTCCTCCATCCATGGGATTCTCCAGGCAAGAGTACTGGAGTGGGTTGCCATTGCCTTCTCCCCCAAGAACTGGACATAGCAGGAAATCTCACTGTCATTGCTTCTTTGTTTATTGATTTTTGGCTGCGCTGGGTCTTCGTTGCTACATGGGCTTTCTCTAGTTGTGGTGAACGGGGGCTATGCTGAGGTGTGGTGTGCAGGCTTCTCATTGCAGTGGCTTCTCTTGTTGCAGAGTGCAGGCTCTAGGTGTTCCGGATTCAGTAGTTGTGGCACACAGGCTTCATTGCCCCACAGCATGTGGAATCTTCCCAGACCAAGGATTGAAACTTTATCCCTTGCATTGGCAGGCAGGTTCTTAACCAGGGAAGTACTGTCATTACTACTTAAATGCCCCTGTTTGTGACTTTGAGCACTCTGTGTAGTCCATGGTTTTGGAGGTGGGTGAAGCAGGACTGGGGCAGGTAGTTAAAAGAGAACACCTAGGATGCTGGCGTTCCATCCTCAGTGGCCTGGGCCATGAATAAGATGCTTCGAATGTGCAGACATGGCTCGGGGCTCCCACGTGACACAGCCTGTGCTTCCTGTATTGTGCATTCTTTCCTGGTAGGACACACCATCTCCTGACAAAAACAAATGTCTCCCCTCAAGAGAATCTGTGTGTCTTTTCCAGAATTAGCAAAGGCCCTACCTTGACGAAACCTAGGTTTCTGACTCAGAATCCTATAAAGATGCTCAGATGGCCTCAGGCAGCAAGAAATCTGTTGACCAGCTCTTGTGGATCTTACAACACCCTTGGGCTGCCAAGCCTCCAAACTGCCTCTGTGTGAGATTACGAAGCAGGCAATCCTGGGGAGGTGCACCCTCCAAGAGGCGGCAGAGAACCATGGTGAGAATAACCTAGACCCTTCTTGTATGATTCTTCTTCTCTGGCATTAGGAGACATATCACCTTTGTGATTTCCTCTCTCTGCTCCTGGAGGATGGACACTGGCAGTGCAGGGGACCAGCTGTCCAGGTTTGCTTGGTGTTTCTAGTTTTAGTACTAAAAGTCCCACATCCCGGGAGACTCCTGTCCTGGGCAAACTGAGAAGATTAGTCACTCCATAAATGGCGACGCTCCTACGGAGCACTTTTCTCTGAAGAGTTTGTGTTTCTCTACCATCTCAGAGGCATGTGCTGACAGCTCCCAGGCCAAATCAGGCCCTGCCTGCCCAACAAGGGTGGCCAAGTGAAGGGAGAAAACGATCCTCTTCCAACTGGGCTGATGGTTAGCACAGGACATGTGGACCTGGACACAGAGGAGGAGTCAGGGCCATGGGTTCAGCTGCAGAGGTGGTTTCTGGATGAGTTTCCACCATCTTTAATGAGGCAACAGATCTTAAAAGGCTGTTTTATTTGCAAATTTCAGAGGAAGAAAAAGATATCCACTGAGATGGGCTCTCTCACCTCGGAGCTTGAGATCGGGTCATGGTCAGCTTTCAGAGGTTTGGTTCTGGGTTGGGTTAGAATTTGTCCGCCTCAGATGTGTCTGATTCTTTGAGACCCTACGAGCTATAGTCCACCAGGCTCCTCTGTCCATGGGATTCTCCAGGCAAGAATACTGGAGTGGGTTGCCATGGCCTCCTTCAGGGGATCTTCCTGACCCAGGGCTTGAACTGGCATCTCCCGAGCCTCTTGCTTTAACGGGTGGTTTGTTCACCACTGCACCAGCTGAGAAGCCTGCACAGAGTCAAAAGGACTCTCAGCTACGCAGGTTTTATTTCTAGAGGTTCATTCTCCTGTGAGTTCCTCTCTGCTAGAGTAGAAGGATCTGAGATTCTTGGCCTGAAAAAGCCCATTTTTGTCCTCCAAATTCCCAAGGACCACGCCTCCAAAGGCAATCACAGAAGCCCGTTGCCCTGTGGTGGGGGTTGGCATGATCGGTGTCTTGAACCACTGTCTTTCTGAGATGCCATAGAAGTCTAGGGCCCCATTGTTCTATGGGTGTTGGGTCACACTGTCTGAAACAGCTCTCATTGGTATAAACACAATGTGTCAGTCTCAGCATTCTAGGGGTCTCTTCCTGTCTCTGTTTGGCCCCGCATACCACCACCACCCCCACTCCCCAGCCCTGACATTGTAACAATGCTCTGGCGACAGTATCATTGATTGTCCCTTGAGGATTTGAGGCTGAGCTCAGTGCTGGCGGCTCTCAGACAACTGTGGGCATGTGTCCTCCACCAGCCACGCTGGCCAAGACATACAATGTGTTCTTCGTTTAAGGGCTACACAGGGGGTCTGAATTACAAGGAAATAATTCGATCTAGCAGGTTAGGGTGAAATTGCCAGCCAAAAGAACAATTCATGAGATCATCCAAACCTGGATGTGAAATTAATTCCATACATGGTAACTCACCACAGACCACCTTGTTTAAATTTGTTTTTTCCTCCTAATAGGATCTTCCTGGTATCATTTGTGTTCCAGACAATAGGAAAACAATACAACCAACAGGCTGGAAATTACATTAAATTTGAAATACAAAGAGTTACAACAGTAGTGTGGGCTTTAGGCAAATTGTGCCTGTTATAAACCAATTTGTTTGAGTTGATGAGTCAAAGCATGCTTTTTAACAGTATCACAACCCAGTAGGAAAAATGGAATTTTGGTCAGTGTGACTGAACCAGAACTTTCTGAGGCACTCTTGTTTCAAGCTCAAGCCCAGGTCCATAGGACTGTCCTCTCCCAGTGAACTGGTATTGACTCTGGGTTCCCATGAGGGCTTCCCTGGTGGCTCAGATGGTAAAGAATCTGTCTGCAACGCAAGAGACCTGGGTTCAATCCCTGGGTCAGGAAGATCCCTTGGAGAATGGCAACCCACTCCAGTATTCTTGCCTGGAGAATCCCATGGACAGAGGAGACTGATGGGCTACAATCCATGGGGTCACAGAGAGTCGGACACAATTGAGCGACTAACCCTTTCCTTTCCCATGAGACAAGAAGGAGGTGCTTCAAGTTTTTGTCATCCTTGCTGATCTACCCAACCCAGAGTTCAGAATCCAAAATGAATCTGTTCAGAATCCCTGTCCTTGTGTGCATGCTTAGTCGCTTCAATCATGTCCGACTCTCTGTGACCCCATGGACTGTCGCCGGCCAGGCTCCTCTGTTCCTGGGATTCTCCAGGCAAGAACACTGGACCGGGTTGCCACTTCCTTCTCCACCCTGTCCTTGAGGAATTTACAGATGAGATATTGAGGAAACGTTAACACAGACAGAGCAGCAGTTAAGAGCATGAGACAGCCCATCATGGTGGCCTGGCACTCGAGCTTAATGGTGGCCAAAAGGCTGGAAGTGATTGCAGGGCTGAGTGGGCCTCGCAGCCCACCCGGGGCTGGGCGATTCCAATCAGTGGTGCTGACTAAGGCCACAAACACCCGGTGGTTGTGATCAAGTGTCATATCACATAACTGAAACTGGCCTTCAACGCAAGAAAGAATGGGAACTTAGCCATCTGGGCTCACCTAGTCTTGGCATCTGGCCCTCTCCTACGGAGACTGACTGGAAAAAAAAAAAAAAAAAAGTGCTGCGTTCAACCGCCTGAGTAAAAACAGCCCCAGCCCCGAGTGGCTCTGCTCACTCATTTAAAGAAGACCCCTCCCCCTCTACTCCAGTTGGAACTTCCCAGGCCTTCGGTGCCCCCACCCCTGTGTCTGAGACGCTCACTCACAAGGAGACAGGGTGAAAGAGAATACCAGTCCTGTTTTGCTCCTTACAGAGAACTGTGGGAGGCTTCTGTGCAGAGAGATGGACGCCAAGGCGTGATTTCAGGGTTGCTTTCGCCAGTTTACCCTAGCATTGGGTTCAAATCCATAGAAAATACAGATCAAACTATTCAGTTACCGAAAACTGCATAACAGATCATCCCCAGAGATGGAAGAATATAATTTCTCACAATTCTGTGGGTTGACTAGACTTAGCTGGGTGGTATCTCTTCTCCACAAGATGGTAGCTGGGGCTGTGGTCATCCAAGACTTTATTGGGCTGGAGTGTTCAAGATGGCTGATTCACATGGCTGCTGGTTGATGCCGGCTGTCTTGTGGAGACAAGCTAGGAACTCAGCTAGGACTATTGACTGATGTGTTGTGACTATGGCTGTGGCCTCTCCACATGGCTTGGGCTTCTCACAGCATGGTGGCTGGGTTCTAGTGAGAGCTGGAAGAAGAAGTGACCCAACAGAGAAGAAACAGGAGGCTGGACCCAGAAAGCTAGGTCTGGAACTGCCACAATGTCACTTCTACCAGATTCTATTGATTTAGCAAGAACAGGGCCAGCCCAGTCTCAAGGGGAGGGGAAAGAAATGCAGTGGAGGGAGTGACCATTTACAGTCATTGTAGTCCCCATTCAATCCTAATGATTGCCTTTCTGTAGAAATCAATGTGTCCTGATCTTTGCCCGAACAAGCCACATCCTCTCAACCTCAGTCACCTTCAGCACTCTTGCTGAGGAGACCCCCAAACCAGGCTGACTCCCAATTGAGTTTAAACCATTGTTAGGGAAGTTAAAATGGGGGTAGTCTTGTTCAGGCTTCAGAAGTAGGAAAGCAAGCTTCTGACTGACTGCTGACCTTGCCTGGATCCTGCCTGGACTACATGCCTCCCTGCAAGCACAGTAATTGTTGTTTTTAAGTCACTCAGTTGTGTCCGACTCTTTTGCAACTCCATAGACTGTAGCCCACTAGGCTGCTCTGTCTATGGGATTCTCCAAGCAAGAATACTAGAGTGGGTTGCCATTTCCTTCTCCAGGGGATCTTCCCAACTCAGGGATTGAATCCAAGTCTCTTGCATTGCAGGCAAATTCTTTACCATCTGAGCCACCAAGGAAGCCCAGTATGTGGATGTGTGTGCTAAGTTGCTTCAGCTGTGTCTGACTCTTTGCGACCCCATGAACTGTGGCCTGCCAGGCACCTCTGTCCATGGGATTCTCCAGACAAGAATACTGGAGTGGGTTGCCAATTCCTCCTCCAGGGAATCTTCCTGACCCACAGATCAAACCCATGTCTCTGTTGTCTCCTGCACTGGGAGGTGGATTCTTTATCATTAGCACCGCCTGGGAAGTCTCAATATGTGAATACACATTGCCAAATTGTCCTTCAGAAAATTGTGCCAACTTATGTGAGCATGTGCTAAGTTGCTTCAGCCACGTCTGACTCAAGACTACCAATGTAAGGTCCTTGTATCCAATGTACTAGTATATCAAGTAGCTAGAAGACAGCGGGCATAGATTTGGCTTGAGGAGCTAGCTTGTCGCTCAAAAAGAGAGTCAGGCAACCCTTCCTTATATCCTTCTCCTCCTCTTTTCTGAACAGTCTGGTAAAGGTCATCCATGACCTCCTCATGCCAGATCGTAGGGGCTCTTTTTCTGTCTTTTCTTGCTTAGTCACTTCCCTCTGTGGCAGCTGACACTGTTAACCATCCTGATCTCCCCTGGCCATCATTTTCTTACCAGGGCCATTCCTTCTCAGATACCTGTATAAGCTCCTATTCTCTGTGTCTTCAATGATGGTGCCTCTCAAGTCTTGACCCTTGACCTTCTGCTCTTCTCTTACTCTATGGGATCTGTCTGGAGGATCTTCTTAAGACACATGTCACCAGTTACCACCTACATGCTATTGGTTATCTTCTCTTAAACTGTGTTGTCTTTCCTGACCTTTCATGATACATCCTCAGTTACCAACTAAAGGTTTTTCTCTGGATGCCCTGCAGGCATGTCAGCCTTGACAAGTCCAGAACTGAACTCATTACCAGCTTGCTCTTCCTCTGTATTTACTATCTTAATGAATAATACTGCCACTTATCTGGCTTCCCAAGCCAGAGCCCAGGAGCCAGCCTAGATGATCCCCCTCACTCCACCCCTATATCCATTTGGCAATCAGGGCCTGTCCAGTCTACCTTCTTTATGTTCCCTGTTCTCCCTCCTCCCATCGCCACCCTCACTGGGACCCGCTTTATCTCTACCCCATTGTAAATATCCTTTATTACCCATTTCTGTGTGTTTAGTTGCTCAGTTGTGTCCAACTCTTTGGGACCCCATTGACTGCAGCCTGCCAGGCTGCTCTGTCCATGGGGATTCTCCAGGCAAGAATACTGGAGTGGGTAGCCTTTCCCTTCTCCAGGAGATCTTCCCAACCCAGGGATGGAACCCACGTCTCCTGCATTGCAGGCAGATTCTTTACCGACTGAGCCACCTGGGAAGCTTACCCACTTCTTGGGCCTCTACTTCTCCTTCTCAGGATGGTATACTAAAGAAACAAGGGAAAAGGACCACAGTGGTGAGGGCATACTTGTAACCAGAAAGAACAGAGAGATAAACTGACTCTTCCATATGGGCCATGAGGACAGGGCTACTTACAGTTCTCTCTCTCTCTCTTTTTGAATATTATTATCAGATCTTAGTTGCAGCAAGCAGGATCTTTTAGTTGTGACATGTGGGGTCTAGTTCCCTGACCAGGGATAGAACCCGGACCCCCTGCATTGGGAGCACAAAGTCTTAACCACTGAACCACCAGAGAAGTCCCTACAGTTCTTTCTGTTTACCACCAAGAAACTTAACGACAAAAGCCAAGGCCAGCCTGGTATCTCAGTTTCAGTTCACCAGCCTTGGTTCCTGACTACTGACATTGTGTGTGCCTCTTTGGGTCACTGGTAGTCCTCGCCCGCCATCATCCCCTGGTCGTCTGAGGAATCTAGAGTGGAAGGTGTAGCATGAGGTGTGTGGGAAATGTGTAATCCCTTCATGAGAAGTAATTCTCCCACTTGTGGGTCCTTCTCACCAAATACATCCCAAGAGGCATTAGGAGCTGCAGACACTTGGCTTTGTGGAGAAGGCATATCAAAAATGATGATCCTGTTATCTGAGTGGTCCACAGGGGCTCCCTGGCCCACATCTCTGAGAACATTCAGTTTGGAGTAGTACTTACTTGTGTGCATATTTTATGACT
Organism: Bos javanicus; assembly: GCF_032452875.1. Lineage (NCBI taxonomy): Eukaryota > Metazoa > Chordata > Mammalia > Artiodactyla > Bovidae > Bos > Bos javanicus. Next base: position 36,927,483 of record NC_083881.1, read on the forward strand.
GCCTTTAAGAAACAAAAATTCCCCGATGCCAAACAGGGCTGTGCCTTATTCATCGCAGCCTATTTTTCTTCTCTGCACTTTTATCTGGCACACAGTGGTTGATTCATAATTATTGTAATAACTCATGTTAAAAGGTACTTGCTCTGTGCTGAATACAGTTCAAAACACTACATGTTTTTTTTTAATGTTTGGCTGTGCTGGGTCTTCGGTGTTGTGGTTGGGCTTCCTCTAGTTGCAGTGCAGGGAGCTTCTTATTGTTGTGGCTTCTCTTGTTGCGGAGCATGGACTCTAGGGCACGCAGGCTCAGAAGTTGTGGTGAATGGATTTCATTGCCCTGTGGCCTGTGGAATCTTCCAGGACCAGGAATTGAACCTGTGTCCCCTGCACTGGCAGGTGAATTCTTAACCACTGGACCACCAGGGAAATCCAAAATGCTCTACATGTCTTCATTCATAAAACTCATTTATTTAACCCATGTAACAACACTGCCATCTTCACTTTATAGCTGAAGAAAGTGAGGCTTGGAAAAGTTATAGGAACTTAACCTGAAAATACAGGGGGAGTTAGTGGAAAAGCTGAGCTGAACCTAGGCAGTCTAGGAATCCCAACTCTTAACCATATCCAACAGTTTTCTTGGTAAAGGATAGATCAGGATTATATACCAGTAGCTGGGAAGGCTGGTGGTGATGGTAGAAGCTGTGACCATGGAGAGGGTGGTGGCTCATAAAGCCTCAGCTATCACAGGGACTTACCCCAGGAAAAGGAACCATGCAAATTGGGTTCCTACAGCACTTTGGTTGCAGGTTGGTTGAACCAGATCACCAGATTAAGGAAAGCGGGAATTCAGAGTAGACATTCTTTTCAAATCAAAACCTGGATCACTGGTCTGTTTCCCCATGATGCTTCTCCTACTCACTGTGAAAGCAGAAGAAACTGAAATTGATTTCTAATGAAGTGTATCTGTTTCTGTCTTCTTGCATTTCCCCCTCTGTGTATCTGGTTGGCATTTTATCTTCCCAGTTGGATCGGAAGCTCTTTTATGATAGGGACATTACTTGAAGCTTCAGGGGTTCCCCATAATGAGTAACTCAGGGATAGAGATTCAATCTATATTTGCTGATTGATGGATATGTTAAGATTTGATTATGGTTAGAAAGATATGTTTAGCCAGACATTTCCAGGCTAGTAGTGTCTTCTTCTCCTAAGACAGAGGCAGTGGCTATAGTGGGGATGAACCCTTGAACAGCTGCTGTGTGTTATGTTGTGATGACTGTGGAAGCTACTCTGGTTCCAGGCGAAAAAGAGTCCTGACCTTCTCTGATATCAGAGATAACCCCAACAGCTAAATTCTCCTTGGAATTCACATCCAAGCCTGATCTTTGTCAAAACTGAGGGCTTGATATTGCTCTAAAGTTGGTGAAGAAGGACCTAGTTCTTTCCCCCTGCACTCTGGGGATGAGGAAGGCTGAATGGCCAAACACCTTTCTGGAAAATGACTACACATATAGATTTAGTGGCAGGCTCGGAAGGAAACAGATGTTAACCACTCATTCCTGATGTTGAGGTGAAAGCATCTAGAAACTTACCTGCTGGGATCACTGAATCTGTTCCCATCATGGATACTTTCTCCAGAACATTCCACTTCCTCCATTTTTCTCCAAAATATCTTGACTTCCTCACCCACTTTACTTCCCCCTCATCACAGAAAACGTATTTTATTGAAACTCAGTTTATAATTTGCATACAATCTAAAAAATCTAATCCAGAAACTCTAATTATCTTTGCATCCAATAATTATGACCTACACATGTGGCTCAGTGGTAAAGAATCCACCTGCCAATGCAGGAAACTCAGGTTCAATCCCTGGGTCAGGAAGACCCCCTGGAGAAGGAAATGGCAACCCACTCTAATATTCTTGCTTGGGAAATCCCATGAACACAGGAGCCTGGTGGGCTACAGTCCATGTGGTTGCAAAAGAGCTGGACAGGACTCAGCGACTAAACAACAACAACACAGGTTGAAACAATATCTTCAGCTGCTCAGTGATCGGTCAGAATGAAATTTAATGTCAGACGTCAATCTACTTTTAAAAACATGTTTAGTTGAAATAAATGAGTTTTGTTCACAGCTTTTCTCTGTTCTTTTTTTCCCTAAAGGCTGTTACCTCTTTTTCCTTTACTTTATACTTTTGAATCCAAATTTCTGATCATCTCTATTGTCCGCTTTCTCCCACCCACTTAAATAACGCAGTCTCCTCTCTTCTCGGAGCTCCCTTATACTTAGAAGTAAAGTTTGAAGGAAAACTAAACCAAGATGGCCTCCATCTGTAGCCACTTCAGTTGTAAGAATCAGCAATGCCCTGACATTTAAAATCCACTCAGGATGACAAAAGTAGGGATGTGGCAGTCAGGCTTCTGGTTCTGTTATCACCAACAAAGGATGACCCCTCTACTGCCTAATTTTCTCATTATTCATGCTGAAGGAAAGGGGGCTTTAAAAAATAGACTAATTTGGGATCAGCTTCCCTTGTGGCTTAGTGGTAAAGAATCTGCTTATAATGCAGAAGACTTGGGTTCGATTCCTGGGTCAAGAAGACTCCCCGGGAGAAGAAAATGGCAACCCACTCCAATATTCTTATCTGGGAAATTCCATGGACAGAAGAGTCTGGTGGGCTACAGTCCATGGGGTGCAAAGGATCAGACACAACTTAATGAGTAAACCACCACCACCAATTTGGGATCACTGGGAAGCTTTCTTTCTTTTTTTTTAACCTAGGTAGTTTTGTGACTCACTCAAGATAACTTTGTGTTTCATCAGACCCTTGAAACTAAAGACTGAAAGGATTAAAGAAAACCAAACAAAACAGTACAGCCTTCATAAATCTCTGACCAGTCTATGACTTTGGAGAGATTTCCTCACTGATTTAAGCTTCACTGTTTACACTGAAAGGAAGAACTAGCACATGACTGTAATGAAGCTTGTCCCCCACAACTCCCTCCCAGAAGGCAGGTAACTATTGGGTTTTCTCCCTAAACAGCGATTCTTGCTTCTCTGAAGACTACTCTGTCCTGTTCCAAAGGGGCTGAGTTGAGGCAGTCATATCTGTACAACAGGGGTCAGGGGTGAACATCCGTCCAAGGTGAGCCAAGCAGGAGCTCCTTCCCACAACTCAGGGAATGAAATCAACAGAGAGACTCAGGGTTCCCTCGGGTGATTGTGAAGTTGGTAGCCAGGTTCTCTGGTTTGTGCAATTGACAAGCAGGAGCTGGTATGGAGAGAGAAATGATTCACACATTCAGAGAGGGGAGGAGAATTGAGAGAGAGAGAGAGAAGGAGAGCTTCCTGGTTTCCGCATAGCCTTGTACTTCATGACTCCAGTCCACTTCTTCATTTTTGCTCTTAGGTTCTCTGAAACTCCTTGTAGTTTTTAAACATATTTCCCATTGCTGGTTTGAATAGTTTTTTTTAGAGTAGCACTGACATATAAATATATATATATATATATACATGCTTTATAATGTACATATATATGTATATATACATATATGGAGAAGGAAATGGCAACCCACTCCAGTGTTCTTGCCTGGAGAATCCCATGGACAGAAGAGCTTAGTGGGCTACAGTCCATGGGGTTGCAAAGAGTCAGACACAATTAAACTAACACACACACACACATATATATATGTGTATACACTGCCATGTGTAAAACAGATAGTGGGAAGCTGCTGTATAGCACAGGGAGTTCAGCTTGGTGCTCTGTGATGACCTAGAGGGATGGGATAGGAGGAAGTGGGAGGGAGGCTCAAGAGGGAAGGGATATATGTATACTTACAGCTGATTCACTTTGTTGTATAGCAGAAACTAACACATCATTGTAAAGCAATTATCCTCCAACTTAAAAAAAAATACCCCAGGAAACAAGTTTTCAGGTACAGAGAAGATAAAATAAGAATAATAAAAATGGTAATTATTAAAGCCACCTCATGCGAAGAGTTGACTCGTTGGAAAAGACTCTGATGCTGGGAGGGATTGGGGGCAGAAGAAGGGGATGACAGAAGATGAGATGGCTGGATGGCATCACTGACTCGACAGACATGAGTTTAAGCAAACTCCGGGAGTTGGTGATGGACAGGGAGGCCTGGCGTGCTGCAATTCATGGGGTCACAAAGAGTCGAACACGACCAAGTGACTGAACTGAACTGAACTGAAAGTTGAAAACAGATGATTTTTAAGTTTTTATAATTCACAGCCAAAGAATCCTAATTGATATGAGTAGTATTTTCCTTGCAGGTATTTGATTTTAAAAATTCACATATTAGAGACAAGATTTGAATTCAAGCATACCACTAGTAATAGAGGTATTAATGGTAACATAAATGTAGACCTGCAATGCTCTTAGAGCTCATCATTTTACAGATGTGAAAACTGAGGCCTAGGAAGGCTAAATCCCTCTCCAAGGTCACATCTGTGTCTGAACCATGTCTCTAGACTCTTGACTCCTAGATCTTGGCCTTTTCCCTCATTCCCACTAACTTTGATTGAAATATTTTATTTACTTTCACAACTTAAACACTTAAAAAAAAATAGACTCTCAACTTCCATATATCCTTAGTCCTACTCTTTTGGATGAGACGTTGAAAATTGAAGATGTTAAATGACTTCAAAAAGACTGCACATGAACAGAAGTAGAACTAGTTTATTTACAGGCAGAAGGTTCCGTTCAATAGACCAGACTTCCCTGTCCATGCATTCAGGCCAGCATTGATCCTGTTAGGTGGCAAATCCATCATGGCAGGGTTTTTTGGGTTATTCATCTACTCAACAAACATTTATCAAGTACTTACCATATTAAGGGACTTCCCAGGTAGCTCAGTGGTAAAGAATCCACCTGCCAATGTAGGAGATGTAGGAGACTTGGGTTCCATCCCTGGGTCAGGAAGATCCCCTGGAGGAGGAAATGGCACCCCACTCCAGTATACTTGCCTGGAGAATCCCATGGACAGAGGAGCCTGGCGGACAACAGTCCACGGGGTCACAAAGAGTCGGACACCACTGAGTGAGTATGCACACCTGTACTATATTAAGGTGGGCACCGTTCCAGATTAAGAGATACAACAAGAGGTAGATTCAGTTGGTCAGCCTCTTGAGGTAAGTGAGCTTCAAGAGCTTTACCTGGTATATGTATATTTGGGGCTGCGGGTGGGACCACTCAGTGAACATGGAGAGTGTGTGAAGGTGACATTAGGTATACTAAAGGCGTGGGGTTTTCTGACAGTGTCACAAGAATACAGGATGCTGCCCAAAGCTGAGTGGGGTAAGTGAGGGACTGACTAGGGACTGAGAGAGACAAACAACAGTCTACAATGCAGCTTTCTGAGGAAAACACGCTCACCTCTCATGCTCACTTCCTGGTCTGACTTTCCCTCCAGCTAGAATGTGGGTTCTTGAGGGTGAAGTAATTTCATTTGTTTATTTACTTTCTGCATTCCCAGCATACATCAGAGTGTGCTGGGGATCCAGTCAAGGGAGCTTTTAGTCATGTTAAGAAGTTAGACTATAAGAGGAAAGCCTCCCCAGCAAGACAATCGATCAATGAGTCTCAGCGAGATGAGCTGGAACTTGGGTGGTGTCCACCAGAAATCAGGTCTAAGGAAGTCTTTGCTTTGAGCCAGATATTACAAGCCCCTCCCCATGGGACATTTTTCTGTGATTGGGAAAATAAAGGAAGCTGTCTGGGGGTGAGGACTGGAATTGAATCTGCTGGTCCAAGGAAGAGATGTTCATGCAAAACTGGGATGCTGGGGGCAAGATGGTGGGTCTTCGTGGGTCCAAAGTCCTCTGAAGTAAAGGGGGGCTTTTGACTTGCTGTGTTTTTTAAGAAATGCCCCAGTGCCCCCTGGGATTGAAGGTACAATCATCTTGTTAGCACTAACGAGGTATATTATCATAAGTGTCAGGTTAAGCAGTAAGATTTAAATTTTATTTCTTCAACAGGTTTATCTATCATTTTGATAGATCATTCATTTGTCCATTTGTTCATTTATTCAGTGTATCATTTATCCATTTATCAAGGACTTATATTGTGATGGGGAAGGTTGGGAAAGACCCAAAGACACATGATTTTGCCATTAATGACAGCTAATGAAAAACTGTTGGCTTTTCCTACCATTCTTGGCCATGATGATAACAAGTGGCCTTTGGAAATTAAAAGTTACAGAACAGAGTCTGGCCAGTTGCACAGATAATTCAACAGCAGTAGGATTTAAAGACCTATCAGTTGGTCTGGATCACATTTCCAAGGTCACTAGGAGTCCTAAAGACCTATGTATAATAAGGTAAGTTTTTCATTAATCTATTTTTATTTTATGGTGCAGGAGATTGGTTGAAGCTGTCAAAAAAAAATCACCATTGAGAATGTTGGCTTGGCCAAAGAATACTAGGACACCTCAGAGAGGTCACCCCAGGAGAGGGGAGGAGGGTCCTCGTCACAGCCTGAAGGGTGGTGTCTCACCATTGATCTTTGGCAAGTTGTGCTGGAAAGGGCTGGTCAGAGCTCCAAAGCGCAATATTATATTTCCAATTAAAATGTAAAAACAAACCTCTTCCATAAAACACATTGGCTTCAGCCCTGGGAAGTGACTACAAAGCCTGCTGCTGATTGAGAAAAGCTGAAAGCAGACACTGTAATTGATAAAGAAGATAAGTCAATCTGTGTCCTTTAAAGAATAATGAGTTCCATTTTTCATCAAAAAGATCTCCCTGTGCTGAAGAAACATTCTTTCAATAAATCTACTTAATGGTTTCCCCTCTAATGATATATAACATGGCAGGCCACCCATCATTTGCAATGCTAATTCAACCCAAAGGAAACCCAACCAGTTCCCAGGAAAGGCTGCTGGAAAATCATCTAAAGGGAAAAATTCGAAAGGCCTTTTGGGGCTCCTCAAGTAGGTAGCTGGATGGGAATTTGAATACATAGAGTCTCACTAAACTTGAAACTCGATGCAAATGTCCATCCACTACCCCCACGGCCACTCCTGTGTGCTCACCTCCAAGGATGACTTGTCGGAAGGTTCCAGAGTAAATACCTCAGATGCTTGGGCTGTGAGAAACGATGAGCTTTGTTTGTTTCCTGAGCTCATCCATCTCCCACAGCCCAGCCAGCCTTGGTGGTGTTGGGACCGTGGGCTGTGGGAGGCACTTTATGGAGTTTGGGAAACTGAAGATGTGTTTTAAAGATCCTGTCTGAGTGATGCTGACAGGGCATGGTCCCTGCCCAGCCCAGAGCCAGAGCCTCAGGTGCTGAAAGGCCCAGGGGGAAGGAAGGGCCTGCCCCCTTTCCCAGGGTGTCATGTAGGACCCTCCTCACCTGGTGCCAGGCAGCAGACTTATTGTTTGACCTGGCTGATCTTTGTGAATCCAAACTTTACAAATGGGCTGTTATCTCCACCAGGGCCCAGACTTTAGGGAGCAAAACCTATTTCCTCTGAGGGCACCCAGCCCTCTCGATGCTGGCGGACTTCCCCGCCTGGGAGTCATTAAGAACAACCCTCCAGTGATTTCCTTCTGTTGCTGTTTGTTTATCCTCCAGTCGCGTGTGAGTCAGCCAGATCATGACTTGCGGTGGTTTTGCTTGTGAAACCTTATATAATTCTAGGCCTATTGTCACGTTGGGCCGAGCAGTTAGACCATAGAGTGTTTTCTCATTGCACAACGTTGGCAGATCAATAGGGAGAAAACCTGAACAATGAGGTGACGCTGGCTGGTCAGGAACCCGGCTCCGAGTCACCCAGGGAGGCAGCCCTGCAGTTTCGCAGAGGCAGCCTGGTAGCAAGAGAAGCCTGGATGTCCCCTACTGTCAGCACTGTGCAGTGACGGGGCCCGCCTTCGGGACGGGTGACACTGGGGTGACGTTTCAGAGAGGAGAGCGAAACAAGGAAAGAAGAACAATGACCACGCTTCACACAGAAACCGACCACATTTTTTTTTTACTGCGTTGTCTTCACCCTGGATTCCAACATGCTGGTCCAGAGCGTGGCTGGCAAGACCTCTGTGGATCCTCTGACTGGCCTTCCTTCCCCGCCGTGTACATTACTGCTTTTGATCCCACTCCGTGACCCAAGTGCAGAGGCAGTTATCAAAGAACACTTTGGATGCAAACAGTGAGCAGCTTACAACACATGGATGGGGTGGGAGCGATGTCCACCACGAACGTGGAATCCACAGAAATGGCTGGAGAGGCAAGACGCCTCCTCAGTGGCTAATAGGATGATGGCGTTCAAAACCCACAACTGGTTTTTGTTTTCTTTCTGAATTCCTGGCGTCTATTGAAACCAGTTGTTCCTACCCTTATTTCATATGTGTAATCACAAGTCTGACCTGATTTCCACCATGGTTGTTGGCATACATCTTTGAGTGGTGCACCCTGAAGTTATTCATACTGATATAGGATGAAGCTTACAAACATCTGCATTGAAAGAGAAACTGGGGTGACTCTATATGAAGACAACGACCATCACATTGCACAGCACATCGTTGGTTAATCTTGGAATCGTCAGGCATTATTTAAAATGAGAGAGAATAGAAGCGAACACAAGTGCCACGAGAAAACAATCCTAACAACAGAACCGAACCCAATTTCTCTATTCATCATTGAAAAACCAAACCCGATTTCTCTAACACTTTTCATTAATTGTTATTTTAAGCTCCAGTAGCAGGATCGGATTTCTGCTGCCTCTGGGCAAATGAGTTATGATCTGATCTCAAGTTCCAAGGGAAATGCTCAAAGTTTTATTTTCCCCCAGTTGAATAAACAGTCCTATGTCTATTATCCCTTGTGTTAGAATAGTGTTGTCTTCACATAAGACTCAAATCATGGTATTAGTCATTCATTTCCTTGAACACAGACACCCTCATGCGTGCTGACAGGTTTATAAGGATGCGGTGGCAGCGCGGTTATGGGAGCTGCTAGATGACCGACCTTGATTTCTTGCAGTCCTGAGCGATGGAGCCCGGGTGTGTCTGGTTATTGTTCGCTTTCTCTCCCAGATGCTGGGCTTGTCTGGAAGATTAATACATTAACAAGAGCTGAAGGTCCAGGGTTGCACATCTTCAGACATGTTTATTAGCAGATGGCACACAGGATTCAAAGGTCACCACAAAAGTGACATTTTAAAGTGAAACAACAATATTTATGTTCAGATAGTCTACTGATGAGATCATGTGGAAATGGTTTTGATTAAATTAGCTTATAAATGGTTGCCAATCTATAGACAACTTAAAATGCCACGTCTGTTTACCAAATGTTTTCTTCTCACGCTCTCACCCTTTAAATATTAATGACCAAATGCTGTTTTATCTTGGTCGGCGTGGGGGGGTGGATAAGCTTTTTTTAACTGTAAGATCTGTATATTTGGTTTTGACTTCCTGGGTTATCTGACTTTTCCTTTTTTTTTTTTTCATTCTAAAAATGTTATCTCCTGTATGAGTTCTGAAGTCTCACCTGCTATTATTCCTGCTCGGAAAGAATTTGGATTCCACTACGGTAAATACAATGGCTTGCAATTTCTTTAGTATAAATTGGGTCTCTGGAGGGACCTAAAGTTCAGTCCCTTGGATCAAACATTATGTTCAATATTATAAAAGTGGTATGAGCTGGATTTCAGAAATTCTTCTTAAAGCTGCGATTTGGCCTCTGCAGCCCTCAGAAGCCACAGTTTTGTGACAGTGTGCGCCAGTGCTTCATATAACAACGTGAAAAAACAAAATGAAGCCAAAGGGAGAGAACCCTGCTCTCATCATTTTTTTTTTTTTTTTCCCCTTCTCTGTTGTGCCTACAACCTAGCAGGGCTTTGAGGGCAAAATTTTACCTCAGAAAATGGTTTAGTCAGAGAACACCCAACAGTCTGAAATCAAAGTCATCTTTTGTAAGTTTTGCAGGTCTCTGTGGTCCATAAAACTCACAGAACTATTTCCAGCAAAGGCATTAAAATGCAGAAATAATGATCCATCAGTAGATTAAAACTTTCACAGAGATATTTAGAGGCAACAGATATGAACATATATACTGGTTCTCTTTTATTTACACTGAATTGTTATGAATAATTTTGCAGGATATAGATATTATTGTCTTGAGTTTTTCACTTTATTATGATGTTGATCTTATTTTCCAGACAAGTTACAAAATTACAAATGTAAGAATACCACAGAAGATGTACTCACTTTTCAAGAGAACCTTTTTCAATATTCATTGCCCCTTCCATTGAATCCAGTCCTTGTTCAGAAAATTGTTTCAAGGCACTTAATGCTGCCTAAAAATGAAAACAAACACACAAACAAGGAGATTCATTCACTGACTTTCATGTAATAAACAGGAATGCAATGGTAAAAGAAAGCTGTGATATATAGTAAAGGCTATCATTTTCATTCCTCTAAATAAATGCTTTTTTGTATCACTTAACAAAATTACATTTGAGAGGCTATATTATGATGGAGCAATGTATGTCCTAGAAAGGCTTTATTTTTGTGTGTTTGTGGGGAGAGGTGGAGAGAGGAACCTGCATAAACCTTATGCCTTATCCATAATTTTGTAAGATGGCAACAACGTTTTATCCGCAAATGTAGAAACATGTCATAGAAGCCTATCTATGTTCAATGATGATTTCTGCATCATTTCTCCTTACATTCCTGAAACTACATGTTCTCTTCTTCCAGATGTGAAAGCATCAGATATTTTTTCCCAACTGTCCAAAGCTAGCATAAATGTACTGGTCAATTTTATAGACATTTAGCCCCAACCAAGTCACAGAATGTGAGCGGTGAAAGGGACCAAAGACACTCTTGAATTCCGATGGGATGGTATGATGACGGTATTCTGTACACAGAGAAAAAATCTGCCTCCGTGGGGGCCCTGGGGAGGCCCGCATGGCCACCGCAGAGCCTCCTGAGGTAGGGATATGCCCGGATGCGTGGGATGCCGAAGGGTGTTGACAGGCTGGTGGAGCCTCGCTGAATAGCTGGGAGGCACCAAAAAATGTGATGCTGATAAGATCTGCATAACTTGTTGACACTCTTGTGCACGGTCCAAACTGTTATTTCTTTGAATAAGAATTTGGTTCTTCTTCCCCTCCCCCACAGCCCACCCTTTTAAGCTCGATTTAGAAGGGCTTTGTTGAGTCTGAGATAGGTGTGAGCGGCCAGGCTTGTTTGTATCTTGGAGATCCTGCTGGGTCACACTTTGGTCATCTGCATCTTCTCAAAGGCCTTTGTAAAAGAGTTAACTCCTGCCACTGCTCAAACTTTTATCTGCCAGCAGCTTCTTTTGGGTAGTTAAGTGCATGATCTTTTCTGCATCTCTTTATACGTAATATATCTTTTTGGTTCGGATTTTTAAGTTAATAGACTTAATTTTTTTTTTTTTTTTGAGAGCAGTTTTAAGTTTATAGAAACATGAAGCAGGGAAACCCTCTTCCCTTCCCCCTCCCTCAACATCATTTCCCTTATTATTAACATCCAGCATTACAGAGGTACATTTATTACAACTGATGAAATATTGATATATTATCATTAACTTAAGTCCACAGTTTACAGTAGGGTTTGCTCTGTGTTGTACATTCTATGAATTTTGACAAATGTACAATGTCATGTGCCCACCATTACATCATGGAGAATAATTTCATTGTCCTAAAAATCCCATGTTCCACGTGTTCACCCCTCCGAGCCCTTTCCACTTCCCCATCCCTGGCAACTCCTTTTTTTTTTACAATCTTTATAGTTTTGTCTTTTTTGATGCCATACAGCTCTAAGTGTACAGTATGTAGCATTTTCAGACTGGTGTCTTTCACTTAGCAATATGCATTTAAAGTTCCTCTATGTCTTTTCATGGCTTGTCAGCTCATCTCTTTTTATTGCTGAATATATTCTATTGTCTGGATATACCACAGTTTGAGGGACATCTTGAGTTACTTCAGGTTTTTGATGATTATGAATAAAGCTGCTATCAATATCTATGTGCAGATTTTTGTTTAATGTTTGTAACATTTTTTTTAGTCCTTTTATTTTTAAAATATCAACCGCTATATTCAACCAAAAGGACTAAAATATCCTCATCTTTTCCTTCAGGCTCTTTCTTCCTTTCAGATCTCTCAGCTGATCTTCCCAGTTCAGCTGAATGCCCACTGATGCCTCTGCTCTGGCCTGGGAGAGCTGGGGCAGGGGCAGGGTGATGGTGGGGCGGCTGTGCTGGGCTCTGTGTTTCATCACTATCTCTCTAAACCCAGAGTCCTTTAGGAATGGCAGTGCCCCAGCCCCATTACCCTTGATCTCGGTCTAGGCTCCTACTACACAGTAGCTGGCGTAGGCTACAGTGACACGTAAGCACTAACCTCAGTTGGGTAGGACCAGTATGGCCATCTCATTGGGGTTACTATTATTTATTGAATTATGTCCACCCTCAAATTCGTATGTTGTTCCAATCCCCCATACATAGAACATGGCCTGAGTTGGAAATAAGATCTTTGCCAACATAATTAATTAAGATTAAGTCATACTAGATCATCCATCCCAGGTGGCACAGTGGTAAAGAATTCGCCTGCCAATACAGGAGATGAAGGAGCCTCGGGTTTGATCCCTGGGTCAGGAAGATCCCCTAGAGTAGGAAATGGCAACCCACTCCAGTTTCCTTGTCTCAAAAATTCCATGGACAGAGAAGTCTGGTGGGTTTCAGTCCATGTGTTTGCAAAGAATCAGCCACAACTGAGCTCACACACACACACATATATTAATTAGATTAAGGTGGGTCCCAACCCATTATGACCAATGTCCTTACAAAAAAAGGAAAATTCAAAGACAGAAACACACACAGGTAGAACACTGTGTTAAGAAAGTGAGTTAATAAAGTGTTGAATTGATGCAACAGAAGCCAAGGAACACCAAAGGCTGCCGGGCAACCACCAGAAACTAGGAGAGAGGTATGGAACAGATTCCTTCCTCATGGCCCTCAAAAGGAACCAACCATGCCTACACCTTGCCGTTGGACTCCTAGCCTCCAGAGCTGTGAGACAAGAACTTAGTGTTGAATTTATTGTGGGTAGTCCTTTGTTACGGCAGCCCTAACAACAATTACAGGCACATCATCATTCCTCTATAAGGAAAGACCCTCTTTCTCCTCTCTTTAATATTTCCTTCATTGTCTTTTTATTATAAAAATAGTTTCTCATTACAGAAAAATCATAATATGTAAGCAAGCAAAAAGAATGTGAAAATATTCAGTCTTACACACCACTCAAAACTTGGTGCATGTCTTTCCGATCCTCTTCTATCCCCCTCCTCACCGGTACACACTTTAACCTGGATCATATCCTAACACTGTTTTAGAACCTGCTCTTTCCATTGAATCATTAGCGATTTTCCATAGCAACAGAAACACTTCAGCAACGGCATTTTGCAGGACTATACAGTATCTCACTGACTTTATGTGCCTTCCTGTATTTAACCAATCCCTACTGTTGACATTGAGACCACATCCAATTTTTAGGCTCTTATTAACGCTGCACCAGGACCTCCCTGGCAGTCCAGTGGTTAAGATTTTAAGCTCCCAATGCAGGGGGCATGGGTTCCATCCCTGGTCATCGAACTGAGATCCCACATGCAGTACAGCATGACCCAAAAAACCAAAAACACTGCACCAACCAAGCTTTCTAATACTAAATCATTGCCTACTGTCCCAATAATTTCCTTGTGATAAAGTCCTATAAGTTGAATTTCTGGACCAAAATGCACGCATATTTTGAAAGATGTGATATGAACTTCCCTCTGCCCTCAGAGAGGTTGTATCCACAACAATGCTCTGAGGAGCACCTGTTTCTCTAGGTCCTTTTGGAATTACCTCTCAGAACAACTTGTGGATCATTGGAGCCAACCGGTTTTGTCGTTTTATGGCCCCACTTTATTTTTCATTTGTCCATCCTAAGCATTTACTTTATTCACTAGACTTAACTTTGAGGGAAGTTTGGTTGCCTTCAAAAGTTAAATTCACCCTCAAAGGACTCAGATTTGGACATTTCTCCTCCTTAAAATAAAAAGTAATTCACACAGGAATTAGAATGTTTTAAAGTCAATGAGGTGACCTCTGTGGTCCTTTCAAGTCCTGAAATACTCAGGGGGCCTGGGCAACCTGCCCACGTGACTCTGCTGAGCATGGCCCTGCGGGTGTGCACATCCTTGTGGGCTTGTCACGTGAACCTGAGTGCTGAAGTCCCGCCCCCTGTGCACTCGCATGGAGGGTGGCACCAGGCCTGCTCGAAGTATGTGAATTATTGGCAAGAATGCTGACTTTTATCAATTTCTTCCCAAATGGACATTACAGAACACCTTCCACAGTCATCTGTCTGCACGTGGCTCCTGTTGCTCAGGAGTCCTGAATGAGACTCCTGAGCACTCCAGGGCTTCTTGGTCCTGCTTTATTCCCAGCATAGCCAAAATGACCACCAGTAAAAATTCTTAAAAAATAAAAGCAAAACTCACTTATGAGCTAACTGCTCAGCCCATTTTTCAGTAGTTGCTTGGGGAATACAGGTTGTGTCAATACCAGAAATGCTATGTCTTGGCTCACAGAGTCCAGGACCCAATGAAACTCATTCTCTTCCATCCAAATAGAGGTGCCCCTAAGAGATGAAGGTGAAGTCTCAGGGAACAGGTTGCGTGCTTTAGCTCTTGCAAAAGCTTTTGGATGATTTAATCAACATGACAGGCAGGTCCCAAGTGCTGTGAAGATGACTGTCACCGCTCCAAGAACGTCCTCCCAGCTGGAATGGCGGCATACTCTTTCACTTGATGCCATGAATGGATTTTCAGAATTCTTATGTGGCTGGTTCCCTCCAAAGGTATGTTTAAAGGCTTTCAAATAACATTCCCTTATCTGTCTGATGAGATAATCCAGCCCACATCTTATTGATAACCCTGAATACAATCACTTCTAAGTATGAGAGGACTTCTTTCTAATTTATAAAAGGCAATGAAGATACTTTATCTTCTCTGTAAACAGCAGTTGCTGCCATTTGATGAGCATCCCTGTGCCACAGTCATGAGACCAGGTCCCTTACCTGCATGACCTCAGGTGTTACCACAGCCCTGCAAGATGGGCCCTTCCCATGAAGAATTCAATAACCTACTCAAGGTCACATGGCTAGTAAGTGGCAGAGCAGAGGCGTGAACCCAGCACACATCCTGGGTCACTTCACATTATTTTCTTCAGACATAAGAACTGCTCACATTCAGCCTAGCCAATTTCAGCATAACTCCTTCCAAAGTCCATCTAGTCTAAACGTCTAAACAAGGTCTGTCTAGTCAAGGCTGTGGTTTTTCCAGTGGTCATGTATGGATGTGAGAGTTGGACTATAAAGAAAGCTGAGCACCAAAGAATTGATGCTTTTGAACTGTGGTGTTGGAGAAGACCTTTGAGAGTCCCTTGCACTGCAAGGAGATCCAACCCAATCCTAAAGGAAATCAGTCCTGAATATTCACTAGAAGGACTGATGCTGAAGCTGAAGCTCCAGTACTTTGGCTACCTGAGGCGAAGAACTAACTCACTGGAAAAGACCCTGAAGCTGGGAAAGATTGAAGGCAGGAGGAGAAGGGGATGACAGAGGATGAGATGGTTGGATGGCTTCACCGACTCAATGGATGTGAGTCTGAGCAAGCTCCGGGAGTTGGTGATGGACAGGGAAGACTGGCGTACTGCAGTCCATGGGGTCGCAAAGAGTCAGAAATGACTGATCGAACTGAACTGAACAGCATGGACCTAGAGACAGTCATATAGTGTGAATGAAGTAAGTCAGAAGGAGAAAACAAATCATTCAGTAATGCTTAGATGTAGAATCTAGAAAAATGATACAGATAAACTTATTTGCAAAGCAGAAATAGAGACACAGATGTAGAAAAGAAATATATGGTTACCAAGAGGGGAAGGAGGTGGTGGGAGGAATTGGAAGATTGGGATTGACATATATACACTATTGATACTATGTATTCCTAGGGATCTTTCTGACCCAGGGATCGAACCTGCATCTCCTGCATTGGCAGGAGGATTCTTTACCACTAAGCCACCAGGGAAGTGGTAAAGCAATGGAATATTCAGTTCAGTCAATTCAGTCGCTCAGTCGTGTCCAACTTTTTGTGACCCCATGAATCACAGCACGCCAGGCCTCCCTGTCCATCACCAACTCCCGGAGTTCACTCAGACTCACGTCCATCGAGTCAGTGATGCCATCCAGCCATCTCATCCTCTGTCGTCCCCTTCTCCTCCTGCCCCCAATCCCTCCCATACAGCCATAAAAAGAATGGAATAATGCTATTTACAGCAACATGGATGGACCTAGAGATTATCATGTTCAGTGAGGTATCAGTGAGTGTTAAATATGGTGTCACTTATATGTGGAATGTAAAAAAAAATGATATAAATGAACATCTTTACAAAATGGAAATAGACATATGAAACAAAGTTATGGTTACCAGAGAGGATAGTGGGTGGTGGTGGTCAGGGTAGGGGGAAGATAAATTAGGAGTTTGGGATTAGCATATACACACTGCTGCTGCTACTGCTGCTAAGTTGCTTCAGGTGTATCCGACTCTGTGTGACATCATAGACGGCAGCCCACCAGGCTTCCCTGTCCCTGGGATTCTTCAGGAAAGAACACTGGAGTGGGTTGCCATTTCCTTCTCCAATGCATGAGAGTGAAAAGTGAAAGTGAAGTCGCTCAGTCGTGTCTGACTCTTAGCGACCCCATGGACTGCAGCCCACCAGGCCCCTCCATCCATGGGATTTTCCAGGCAAGAGTACTACTACACATAAAACAGGAAAACAGTAAGGGCTTACTGTATAACACAGGCAGGGCTTCCCTGGTGGCTCAGTGGTAACAAATCTGCCTGCCTCTTTTCATGGAATTTTCCAGGTAAGAATACTGGAGTCGGTTGCCATTTTCTCTTCCAGGTAATCTTCCCAACTAGGGATCAAACCCATGTCTCCTCTGTCTCCTGCATTGGCGGGCGGATTCTTTACCACTGATAAAGGTCTATCCAAGGCAGTAGATGTAGCTTTGTTTGAAAGGTGAAATTTTAAGTGTTTTTAAAAAGTGGATGACATTTCCTTTTCTTAGTGTCTTTCCAGCTCATCACTTGTATCCACTTGTGTGTGTGTGTGTGTGTGTTTCCCTTAGAGGAGGGCATCTGCATAGATACATAGAAATATTTTTGTCCCCCAAAGATTTTACAACTGTTTTGGGAATAAAGCCCCACAGGGTCTAGAACAGATGTCGCTACCATTTCATGTAGGGCTTGTTTTGTGCGTAGTTATAGCAATGCCAGAAACATAATGCCAATAAGATGCTTCCCGTGCTGGTTTGTTGGTCTTGGTTCGCATGTGTGTGTGTGTGTGTGTTCACAGGATAGGGGTGAGCCTTTCCAGTCATTTCTGTCATTTCTAACTTTCCTCTGGTTGATGAGCAATTAAGCAGACTTGAAACCAGTGCCTACTCTTCCTGCTTTCTTCTGCAGGGATTAAATAGCTTGTAACGACAATGTAGCAGCGTTAAATCATTCTTTGAGAGACAACAATGGTTCATTAGCAAAATGTGAATTTTAACTCATCCCCTCTTGACACGCAGCACTTTTAGGAGTCTTTGAACAGGATGCCCAATAGATCCTTTTATTCCTTTCTTTTTTTTCCATTTCACACTTTTCCCACCGATTTCACATCCTGAACCCCAGAAACAGGCTGTTCCCATTAAAGTCAATGGTAACCATACAAGTCCAAATGTGGCCTTCATTTTGAAGTTAAGTGTTCAAGGTTTGTTTTGTTTAGCCTTTTCCCCCTTAAAGTGCTTGCTCATATGGAACTCTTCCTGGGAGTAGATCTAACTGCTGGACTCATTTCAGAACGCACACAAATGGACCTATATGTGGCTCATTAAATCAGTCTCCTTTAATGAGAAAATCATAGGCTTCAAATTACAAACATCTTCAACTGAGCTCAGGACTCCTCTCACTTTTTTTATTTTTTAATGTGGCTCATTTTTAAAGTCTCTATTTTATTTGTTACAATATTGTTTCTGTTTTCTATTTCAGTTTTTTGGCTGCAAGATACATGGGATTTTAGCTTGCCAACCAGAGATCGAACCCACGCCCCCTACATTAAAATAAGTCTATCCATGGGTTCGCCAGGGAAGTCCCAGGACTCCCCTCACTCCTCCCAATAATCTTTGAGGTCAACTCTGTGAAATCACTTAAATGACTGAAAAACCAGAAGGTCTTTTCTTCAGTAGGTTTGAAGCCTTACTGCCCAAAGAATGTGAATTTTAATGTTTCTAAGTTATCATTTTCTTACTTTTAAAAGTCTGTAACAAAATGCCAAGTCTCTCTTTATATAAAATAAAAGAAACCCCAAAGAGAACATTGTATTTCTAAATTTTATCACATTATGATAGAAGCCTCAATCTGTATTACATTTCAGATGAATCCATGGTTGGACTTAAGAAATAAAAATAGGATTATATTGAGCTTTAATTAAACCAATTGCTGCTCTGCTTTCTAACAGTTTCACTATCGTCCCCACTTTCATTTGTGCTTACACAATCCTGTTAGTTCGGGTAATTTTAATAAAATTAGTATTTTATTAAAAAAAAAAAAAAGCTCCTACTGTTGGAACAAAGGGATGTCAGCTAAGGTGAAGACTACTCATTCTGGGGAAAAAAAAGAGGTGGGGGTGGTCAAAAGACATGCACATTTTAGACCATCTCCTAAGGCAAAGAATAGGAATTTTGGCTTGAGAATTTGGGGAATTAGTACAAAATGGGACATTTAAACTATAGACTTAGGCATCATCTTTATTTCAGTGATCAGGCTCTGACTGTTGGTTAATCCACGTAGCTGCCAGCCTTGACAATAATACAGAATCAAATTTGAAAAAGGATTAGCTGTGCTAAGAGGAGTGTTTTCAGCGTGCTTAGAACAAGCTCGAGTGGCGCCCTCATCGTGTTCTCGCCGTCCAGTCACGCTGGGTCTGTTTTACCAAGAGCATTCATTTTAAATTTGTGTGTTGTCTCTATTTTTGCTTCAACGAAAAGTCCCCTTTGTAATGGCGTTTATGGAAACATGTGTTGGGCACAAAGGCAAGCGTCCCTGAATGGTGACAGCATCTATCTCTGAGCTTGGCAGGATAATCCTCCCAGAGGTGTCCACGTCTTACCCCCCAGAAGCTGAATATACTGCCTCACATGGTAAAAGTGATTTTGCAGATGGGACTGAGGTATGAACATTGAGATGGAGAGGTTATCCTGGATAATCCAAGTGGGTCCAATTTAATCACGTGTCAAGTCACTTCAGTCGTGTCCAACTCTTTGCGACCCCATGGACTGTAGCCCTCCAGGCTCCTCTGTCCATGGGCTTCTCCAGGCAAGAATACTGGTGTGGGTTGTCATGCCCTCCTCCAGGGGACCTTCCCGACCCAAGAATAGAATCCACGTCTGTCTCCTGCATTGGCAGGTGGGTTCTTTACCACTAGTGCCACCCAGGCCCTAATTTAATCACACAAGTGCTTAAAATTACAGAACCTTTCCTGGCTTTGGTAAGAAAGAAAGATGTGGCCGAAAATATGGTCAACGAAATGCAGTGTTCTTAGTCTGAAGGTGGAGGAAGGGGGACACAAACCAGGGCAAGTGGGTGGCCTCTAGGAACTAGAAAAGGCAAGGAGATACTAGAGCCTCAAAAAGGAACTGCAGATACCTTGATTTCAGCTCAGTGAGACTTGAGACTCCTGTCTGAACTCTAAGATAATACATTTGTGTTGTGCTGAGCCTATCCAAAAGAAAATCAGTCCTGAATATTCATTGGAAGGACTGATGCTGGAGCTGAAACTCCCATACTTTGGCCACCTGATGAGAAGAACTGACTCATTTGAAAAAACCCTTATGCTGGGAAAGCTTGAAGGCAGGAGGAGAAGGGGACGACAGAGGATGAGATGGTCGAATGGCATCACCGACACGATTTACGTGAGTTTGACGTAAGATTGACATGGTAGGCTCCAGGAGTTGGTGATGGACAGGGAAGCCTGGCGTGCTGCAGTCCCTGGGGTCACAGAGTCGGACACAACTGAGCAACTGAACTGAACTGAGCCACTAAGCCTGTTGGTTTTTTATAGCAGCAGGAGAAAACGAATACACTCTTCTGGTCGCCTGGACAAGGAAGTGAGAGGGCATGGCACTTGAAGTCTGTCAGGCCTAGACTCAAATGCCAGCTCCATGGGAGTTCCCTGGTGGGCCAGTGGTTAAGACTCCATGCTTCCATTGCAGGGAGCATGGATTCAGTCCCTTTCAGGGAACTAAGATCACACATGCCTTGAAGCACGGCCAAAAAAAAAGAAAGAAATGCCAGCTCCACTGCAGACCAGCTGTGTGTCTTCATGCAAGCGACTGTGTCTCTCGCAGCCTTGTTTTCCGTGTGCCATGATTAGGCCTAAGCAAGCTAACAATAAACCCTTTCTATCATCTAAATACCCGGGTCATGTTAAAATTTCCCTGATAACTTCAATAATGTATTTTAAAGTTGGTTTTTGAATCTATATTCCAACAGTTCACCAGTTGTATTTGATCGACCTTTTAGGATCTGCTGGCATTCCATGGCAGCAGAATAATGCCTCCCAAAGACATCTGAGTTCTTGTTCCAGAGACCTGTGAATAACAGTTTTCAAGGGACTTTGCAGACGGGATAAACTGAGGGCCTGGAGATGGGAAGATTAGTCTGCATTCTCTGGTGAGTTCAATCTGATCCAACGAGCCCTCAAAGTTAGAGAACCTGTCCCACCTCCAGTCAGAGAGAGACATAATGATGGAAGAGGGGTTGGAGGGCTGTGACATATTGGCTTTGACAACGGAGGAAGGGGCCAGGAAGCAGGGAATGGGGGAAGCTTACAGAAGCTGGACAAAGCAAGGAAACACTCTCCCCGCTGAGCCTCCAGAGAGGAACACAGCCCTGCTGACTCTGGATTTCAGCCCTGTGAACCGTGATTGACTTCTGACTACAGAAGTGTCAGATAATCCACCTGTGCTGTTTCACACCACCCTGCCTTTAACAGAGGGACTGAAGTCACACTGAGGTGTGACCTCTGCCGCCAGGTTCTTTCCCAGGACCAGGCTGGTGCTGGGTCTGACAAGGAGGTCAGAGGGCCTGCCTGAGACTCTGGCTTGGGGGTCTGAGAAGAGGGGCCAGCTAAGTGGCTGCCCTCCTCAGGCAAGAGCCAAAGGACTCTTCTCAAAGCAGACTTCACCCTAGGATCAGGTCGCCAAGATCAAGTCACCTAAATCCTTCTAGGACCTCCCTCTGCCCTTGGGGCCCATGCAACTTCTCTCCCTTCGCTCCTTCCATTCTGTGTTGGCCTCCTTTCTGTTCCCTGACTTTGACAAACTCCCCCTGACCTCAGGGACTCACATTGGCCAGTCCCTCCAGCCACCCTCTCCTCAGGACCAGCTGCCTGTCAACAGTCAGGTCTCAGACCAGGAAGGCCTGACCACCGCCAGCAAATCACACATTATCCTCATAACACTTGTCACAGCCTGTCATTATTTCCCAGAGGGAGGGGCCTTGTCTGTCTGATTGACAACTGGGTACCGTCATTCAGTCAACAGAGTCAGTGGTACTATGAGGTACCACCTCATACCTGCCAGAATGACCATTCATGAAAAAGTCTACAAATAACAAATGCTGGAGAGAGTGTGGAGAAAAGGAAACCTTCCTACACTGTTCATGGAAATGTAAATTGATACAGCCATTGTGGAAAATAGTAAGGAGGTTCCTCAAAAAACTAAAAGTAGATTACCATATGATTCAGCAATTCTAATCAGAGATGTATAGACAGTAGATTGGTGGTTGCCGAGGGGGTCAGGGGTGGGAGGGGGTTGGACTGGAAGTTTGGGATTAGTAGATGTAGACTGACAGATACAGGACGGATAAGAAAACAAGGGCCTACTGTAGAGTGCAGAGAACTACAACATCCTGTGATAAATCATATGTAACAGAATATGAAAAGGAATGTAGATATGTATATAACTGAATCACTTTGCTCTACAGCAGAAATTAATACAACATTGTAAATCAACTACTCATCAATAAAAAATAAAGGGACTTCCATGGTGGTCCAGTGACTGAGACTCTGTGCTTTCAATGCAAAGGACCTGGTCAGGGAACAAAATCCCACACGCTGCCACTAAAGATCCCACATGCCGCAATTAAGACCCAGCACAGTCAAGTAAATAAAGATAAAAATAAATATTAAAAAAATACAAAAGAAAAGAAAACAGGGTCATTGAAACCGGGGAACCACACTGGGCACCAGGAAAACTCAGCTGAACAGACAGGGTCCCTGTCTGACCACACCAGGCCGACAGGTGATGCTGTAGAGACAGCGCCGACAACAGCAGCCCTGGGAAGGGCACCCAGGTCTGCCTCGAGAAGACGCTGTCATGGAGAGGCCACAGGGTACGCAGGGTGAGAAGGACTCCTTCGAGGAGGCGAGCGGTGGCAGGAGGGTGATGCTGGCAGGGGGCACTGCTCCTGCACAGGGGCTGGGAGGGAAGGAGGGCTTGGGGACATGATCAGAGTCCTGGGTGATAGACCAGGGAGGCTCCGTGTCCTGGAAAAGCTGAGCCAAGCCCGAGGGGCAGAAGCCATAGGCAAAGGGATTTGGTCTCCAAACAGGAAGGAACCTTGTGTCTGCAGAGAGCAAGCTGGGCCCTGAGGAAGGACTGGGTGGGACACCTCGCTGGAGCAGGTACCTGTGAGGCCACTTGCGCCTCAGGCTCTCCGATGCTCTAAGTCAGGTGAAGAACGCCTCACAGCTGCAGAGTGAGGTGGCAGTTGCAGAGGTGACAGGTAGAGCTTTGTTACCTGTGATGACTGTGGTTTGCAGGGGAAAGCTGAGTTTGGGCCTGAGCTTCATTATGGGTCCTGTGAGAAAGTGTCTTTCCCTTCTCGTTCCTCAATGTCTCAATTTAGAAGACGGAGTAGCCGTACTATTACAGGGGTGAATTGATGGGTGTGTCCTGGGGTTGTCTGCCACACACTGTGCTGCATGGAAAATGTGTAACAACTAACCCTCGTGGGGAAAAATCCCTAACTGGTACCACCTCCAGCTCCCTCCTCACTGCTCGGAGGCAGGGCAGCAACGCGGTTTTAAGAGCTGGGCTTATTGACCCGCT
The DNA here is from genome assembly GCF_032452875.1 of Bos javanicus. Taxonomy (NCBI): domain Eukaryota; kingdom Metazoa; phylum Chordata; class Mammalia; order Artiodactyla; family Bovidae; genus Bos; species Bos javanicus. Next base: position 36,950,726 of record NC_083881.1, read on the forward strand.
CCACCAACTGGCAACCATAATAGGACTTTAGGCAAGTGAAACTCTCAACTCTTAAATGACATCTCATGTTCATAACACTCACTTTACTCTAAGAACTTTCCATCCCTAACTCATTTATCTTCATGGTTGCTACAAGGAGCCTTGACTGTCATCTCCAATTTAAGAGGAGGATGCAGAGACAGAGATGAAGAACTTTATGCAAGATCAACAGGACTTGATCTTGATGGATCTGAAATCTGGACACAGATGGTTTGGCTCTGGAGCCAAGATTCTTAACTATTATATTGTACCACCTGCCAATCCAGTGATAGGATGCACCATCTGAGTGCTCAAGAAATGGCCTGATGGACTTCGCTGGTGGGCCAGTGGTTAGGACTCTGGGCTTCTACTGCAGGGGGCATGAGTTCAATCCCAGGTTAGGGAACAAAGATCCCACATGCCTCTCGGTGTGGCCAAAATATAACAAAAAATTATTTTTAAAAAATATGCCAGTAGGTCTTGTGTGTGGTGAGGTGCTTAAAAAGAAAGAAAGGGATGGCATGAGCCAGTCCAAGAGTATGGAGCCTCGTGAGAGACAGGGTCTGAGTGCAGGCTCTGAGGATATGGGCTGCCTCTTTGATCCAGTCCCTTACTTCCTCTATGCTCTTCTGAGTTGTGGGCTTTGGGTGGGAATTGAGAACATATCTGGAAAGATAGATGTGAAATGTAAATGTTCTAGCTGCTCTTTAGGACAAAAATCCCAATTTCTGACTCAGGCCCTGACGTCCTCGTGACCGTCGCCATCTACTGCTCAGTCTCAGCAGCCTCATTACCACACTCTTCCAAACCCCAGAGCTCCAGCCACACCAGCTCCTCTGCTCTTTGTAGAGCACCTTGAGTTCAGTGCTGTCTCGTGGACCTTCACACACTTCTCCCTAGACCTGGGGCCCTTCTCTCTGGTCTCCATAGGGCTCTGTCCCCCATTTCAGCCAGTTCTCTGCTCAACTGTCATCCCTTGAGACCAGTGACCCTACAGGAGCAACACATCCCATGCCTAGCCTGGCGTTCTTGCATCTTCTTACACTGCCTAATTTTCAGTGCTTACTGGCCCTAACATTTTGTTATCTATTTAACCATTTCCTCAATTATTGCCCACGTCCACATTAGAATGTAAGTTCCGTTAGGGCAGAGATTTGTCTGTTTTGTTCATTGCTAAGTGCTCCACACCTAAAATAGACACTCATTTAATAAATACTTATTAGTTGAATAGGGCTTCCCTAGTAGCTCAGATGGAGAAGGCAATGGCACCCCACTCCAGTACTCTTGCCTGGAAAATCCTATGGACGGAGGAGCCTGGTAGACTGTAGTCCATGGGGTCACTAAGAGTCGGACACGACTGAGAGACTTCACTTTCACTTTTCACTTTCATGCATTGGAGAAGGAAATGGCAACCCACTCCAGTGTTCTTCCCTGGAGAATCCCAGGGACGGGGAGCCTGGTGGGCTGCCGTCTATGGGGTCGCACAGAGTCGGACACGACTGAAGTGACTTAGCAGCAGCAGTAGCTCAGAATCGTCTGCAATGCAGAAGATCCCGTTTCGATTCCTGGATTGGGAAGATCCACTGGAGAAGGGATAGGCTACCCACTCCAGTATTCTTGGGCTTCCCTCGTGCCTCACGTGGTAAAGAATCCTCCTGCAATGCAAAAGACCTGGGTTTGATCCCTGGGTTGGAAAGATCCCCTGGAGAAGGGAAGGGCTACCCACTCCAGTATTCTGGCCTGGAGAATTCCAGGGACTGTGTAGTCCATGGGTTGCAAAGACCCATGGACTGACTGGGTCCCACTGAGTGACTTTCACTTTATTAGTTGAATTAATGAATGACTGAATGAATGGCTGAAAACAGTGACCAAGAATATCTAGCTACCTCATATATACGGTAAAGTGAAAGTAAAAGCGTTAGTTGCTCAGTCATGCCCAACTCTTTGCAACCCCAAGGGCTGTAGCCTGCTAGGCTTCTCTGTCCATGGGATTTTCCAGGCAAGAATACTGCAGTGGGTTGCCATTTCCTTCTCCAGGGTATCTTCCCAAACCAAGGATTGAACTCTGGTCTCCTGCATTGCAGGCGGATTCTTTACCGTCTGAGCTACCAGGGAAGTTCTGTATATACAGTACGGTTTTATTAATTCTCAGAAGTTCCTTATGGAAATTAAGGGATAGCTCACTTCCTCCACTGATTAAAATCCAGAAGTAAGCATTCATTTGATGTTGAAAGGCTGATTATTCAGCTGAAGTACGTAGCTGCTACATGTTGGTCTTTCAAATGAGGGAATTAAGTATCATGATAGATCCCCAAGGTGGGTGTTCTCATATACTGTGGACTTATTTTATGCCAATTACTTTATTACAACATTGGAAGAAACTTTCTTGGAATTAATTTTAGTTTTTTTTTTTCTAGAAATTCTTTGTTTTCTTCAACTAAGAGAAATATTGTCACTGTCAAGTTCAAGAAGTAAACTTTTATCTTCTTTCTCTAGGTGCCACTGAAAGAAGCACATCACTAATAATATCACAGTTGGTTTGGTCATTTTTAGAAACTCCATTAAAAGTAATTGTTAAGGTTTATAATTAAATAGCCATCTTAAAGGAAAAAGTAGTATCCTGGTTTCCTAAAAACATCTTCATTAAGACAATATAATCAAACAAAGAGATTTATAAATAATTATGATCACAAATAGTCCCCTTTCCCTGCCTCCACACTCAAATGAAAAGTAATTTAGTATACTTTTGGGGATGCAGTTTAGGTCTGCCAAATTCTTCTAAGTTGTTTCAAGCTAGTACTCTGAGGGTTGACATTCTAATATATCCAAACAGAGGTTTTTTTTGGTTTTTTTTCCCCCCTAATTGTTTGGCTGCAGATAAAGATGTAAGGTTATAAGTATAAGAATTTATGCGATGATCAGTGATGGAATCCTAATCCATCTTAAGCTGTCAGCATGACAACTGGCAGTTCCCAATGTGAATTAAGAGAGAAATTTTTTTTTGCCCGAGGGTACATTCCCTTTCAAAAGCAGAATATTTTTCTTCTTTTGCTTTCTAAAGATATCATGTCAGACTCCATTCTTAATGGTTAATCTTTTAAGGAGGCAAGATAAATCGGAGAGAAAATATGTGATAGATTTATAAATTGGGGGAAAATATAACATGAGGCATTCCAAAACGCAATTTCAAATCAAAACCTTAACATGGGCAAGGGACGCTATATCAACCAACAGCATTCTTTAGAAATGCCTGACATTCAGTTGGATAGAATTATATATTGAAATAGATTGTAGGCATATTGGGGATGTTTTTCCTCTAGCATCTGGTAGTATCAAAGGCCAGGAGGAAGAGTGGGTCCAGAATTTAAAAGCTGCCTTTTGGATAAATATGTGGAAAGGATAGGAATTAAGTTATCAAAAGGCTAGAAGAATTTACTGAAAGTGAGAAGGGTGCTAAAAGCAATAAGCTATTTGGAATTTGATAGCACTCAACTTTAGGGCTTTGCAGAGCTGGTATTGTTAGCCAAATAAGGGTAAAGTGATCGTACAAAAGAGGACAATTTAAGAATGAGTCAAACATGAAAAGCAACCAGGCAATACCCTGATCTGTGAAAATAAGCAGTATTTATAGATCTGAAAGTCTTCCCAGTGGCTCAGTGCTAAAGAATTCGCCTGCGGTGCTCGAGCTGCAGGAGATGTGGTACGATCCCTGAGTGGGGAAGATCCCCCGGAGGAGTGCAAGGCAACCCACTTCAGTGTTCTTGCCTGGGAAACCCCATGGGTGGAGGAGCCTGGTGCGCTACAGTCCACAGGGTCACGAAGAGTCAGACACGACTGAAGAAACTGAGCATGCACACACATATAGCATCTGAGAGGCAACCTGGAGTGAGCCCCAAGGGAGCCTCCTCTATGAAGCCTTCTCTATATTTGGAAAAGAATAGTGACTGGTGATTTCTATGCCCTGCGTCACTCAAAGTAAACTGCTAAACAGTCACCCCTAGAATCTCAATGCTCATGGAAAGACCTATTGCACATTGCTGGACAGCGGACCCTGATCAATCAAGGTCCTAGACCCCTTCCATCTTGTGACTCCACCCTCCTCTAGGCTTGCATTATGGTCCTCTCCATTCAGCCAGTGAAAGAGAAAATAAAATGGAAGATAGCACTTAGGAAGATTTTATGAAAGAGATCTCAAAGCCCTCGTGCTGCGGAACCCAGTGACATGACCATACTGAACTCCATGACTCCACCCAACTCCAGGTTGGGTAACTAAATCTGGCTGTGAGCTGAGGAAAAGAGGAAGCAGGTGTTGTGAGCAATTAGTCTCAATTAGCACTCACAAGTGGTACTATGTCATCACACGCATTTGCTGAGGTATCTGCATGCCTATCTCCTAGAGCTGAAATTATAGTCTCTAGAACTGGGCAGGGAGAAGGCAATGGCACCCCATCCAGTACTCTTGCCTGGAAAATCCCATGGACAGAGGAGCCTGGTGGGCTGCAGTCCATGGGGTCGCTAGGAGTCAGACATGACTGAGGGACTTCACTTTCACTTTTCACTTTTATGGATTGGAGAAGGAAATGGCAAGCCACTCCAGTGTTCTTGCCTGGAGGATCCCAGGGATGGGGGAGCCTGGTGGGCTGCCATCTATGGGGTCGCACAGAGTCGGACATGACTGAAGCAACTTAGCATCACCAGCAGCAGAATCGGGCAGAGCTGGATGTTGTTTAGTAGCTACAGCACCAGCGATGACATAGAATTAAGGCTCATTTGTAGTCAGGGGACGTGGGCTGCCTGGTTTACAGAGCACAGCAGCCTGGAGATGCTAAGACTGGTGATCTATGCGTGAATATTGCCAAGAAATACCCAGGTCTTTCTCCCTTCCTCAAGATGGCCTCTCTGTGAAGATATTTCCAGAGGGCAAAGGGACCACATGCCTACAGTGGGCAAGGGGCACTTAAGTCTGTTAATTCTTAATGTGTCTTCATGCAAAAAGCCTTCCCAGGGACCCTATGTCTCTTAGGAGGTGCTTCATTGTGGGAGGGAGCTGTTGGGTTCCTGAATGACAAAGGATAGGGTAGAGGGTTTCTTGTGAACCCAAAGTTTGGGACTAAAAGTGGAAACAAAATATTTGTCAAGGGAACTTTACTGGTGGTCCAGTGGCTAAGACTCTGTGCTCCCAATTCAGGGGGCCTGGGTTCAATCCCTGGCCAGGGAACTAGATCCCACATGCTACAACTAAGACCCAGTGCAGCCAGATAAATAAATACATTTTAAAAATAAAGTCTACTAAAAAATCTTTATCAAGGATACACCAGACTTTCTTGTTAACTGAGAAAGAAGCCAGAAGTGATAGGTGAATAGGTAGGACTATTTAATGTTATAAATTTATAGAATGTTATTCTGTCTCCATTTGATTTCACACAAAGTAGTAACGGCCCCCATGTGACTGACAGAGGACTGGTATCTAGAATATATAAAGTAAATAACAATCCAACTAGAAGATGGACAAAGGACACGGAGAGAAGGTTCACCAAAGAGGATTTACAAATGGCAAATAAACACCTGAAAAGATGCTTAACATTACTAGCTGTTAAGATTATGATATCATTACAAACCTATTAAAACACTGAAAACAAACATTTGTGACAATACCAAATGAAGGAGAGAATTCAGAGAAACTGTGTCTATTGTTATACATTTGTGATGGGACTATGAAATGGGTCAGCCACTCTGGAAAATAGTTTTCCAGTTTAATAAAAAAATACAACATAAACTTACTATACAGCCCAGCAATCATATTTTGGGGCATTTGGGAGGTTTGTGACATTGTACAGGAACGTTGTCACTGTACAGGAATCAAGACCATCCCCAAGAAAAAGAAATGCAAAAAAGCAAAATGGCTGTCTGAGGAGGCCTTACAGATAGCTGTGAAAAGAAGGGAAGTTAAAGCAAAGGAGAAAAGGAAAGATATACCCATTTGAATGCAGAGTTCCAAAGAATAGCAAGGAGAGATAAGAAAGCCTTCCTCAGTGATCAATGCAAAGAAATAGAGTAAAACAATAGAATGGGAAAGACTAGAGATCTCTTCAAGAAAATCAGAGATACCAAAGGAACATCTCATGCAAAGATGGGCTCAATAAAGGACAGAAATGGTATAGACCTAACAGAAGCAGAAGATATTAAGAGGTGGCAAGAATACACAGAAGAACTGTACACTGTTCACGAGCCAGATAATCATGACGGTGTGATCACTCACCTAGAGCCAGACATCCTGGAATGTGAAGTCAAATGGCCCTTAGGAAGCATCATTATGAACAAAGCTAGTGGAGGTGATGGAATTCCAGTTGAGCTATTTCAAATCCTGAAAGAGGACGCTATGAAAGTGCTACACTCAATATGTCAGCGAACTTGGAAAACTCAGCAGTGGCCACAGGACTGGAAAAAGTCAGTTTTCACTCTAACCCCAAAGAAAGGCAATGCCAAAGAATGCTCAAACTACCGCACAATTGCACCCATCTCACACGCTAGTAAAGTGATGCTCAAAATTCTCCAAGCCAGGCTTCAGCAATACATGAACCGCGAGCTTCCTGATGTTCAAGCTGGTTTTAGAAAAGGCAGAGGAACCAGAGATCAAATTGCCAACATCCGCTGGATCATGGAAAAAGCAACAGAGTTCCAGAAAAACATCTATTTCTGCTGTATTGATTATGCCAAAGCCTTTGACTGTGTGGATCACAATAAACTGTGGAAAATTCTGAAAGAAATGGGGATACCAGACCACCTGACCTGCCTCTTGAGAAACCTGTATGCAGGTCAGGAAACAACAGTTAGAACTGGACGTGGAACAACAGACTGGTTCCAAATAGGGAAAGAAATACGTCACGGCTGTATATCGTCACCCTGCTTATTTAACTTATATGCAGAGTACGTCATGAGGAACGCTGGGCTGGAGGAAGCACAAGCTGGAATCAAGATTACCAGGAGAAATATCAATAACCTCAGATATGCAGATGACCCCACCCTTATGGCAGAAAGTGAAGAAGAACTAAAGAGCCTCTTAATGAAAGTGAAAGAGGAGAGTGAAAAAGTTGGCTTAAAGCTCAACATTCAGAAAGCTAAGATCATCGCAGCCGGTCCCATCACCTCATGGCAAATAGATGTGGAGACAGTGGAAACAGTGGCTGACTTTATTTTTCTGGGCTCCAAAATCACTGCAAATGGTGGTTACAGCCATGAAATTAAGATGCTTACTCCTTGGAAGGAAAGTTATGACCAACCTAGACAGCATATTAAAAAGCAGAGACATTACTTTGCCAACAAAGGTCCGTCTAGTCAAGGCTATGGTTTTCCCAGTGGTCATGTATGGATGTGAGAGTTGGACTATAAAGAAAGCTGAGTGCCAAAGAATTGATGCTTTTGAACTGTGGTGTTGGAGAAGATTCTTGAGAGTCCCTTAGACTGCAAGGAGATTCAATCAGTCCATCCTAAAGGAGATCAGGCCTGGGTGTTCATTGGAAGGACTGATGTTGAAGCTAAAACTCCAATACTTTGGCCACCTGATGCAAAGAGCTGACTTATTTGAAAAGACCCTGATGCTGGGAAAGATTGAGGGCAGGAGGAGAAGGGGACGACAGAGGATAAGAGTTGGATGGCATCACTGACTCAATGGACATGGGTTTGGGTGGACTCCAGGAGTTGGTGATGGATAGGGACGCCTGGCGTGCTGCGGTGCCTGGGGTCACAAAGAGTCGGACACGACTGAGTGACTGAACTGAACTGAACTGTCCCAGAGAAGAGAAAATTTATGTCCACATCAATAACTTGTACACAAGTGTTCAAGGCAGTTTTATCTGTATTAGTCAAAAGAAAAAAAAGCCCCAAACCCCCACAATAGATAAATTATTAAACTGTGGTACATCCACACCATGGAATACTTCTCAGCAATATACAGGGATGAACTGTTGGTACATACAACAACTTGGATGGATTGCAAGGGTATTGGGCTGAGTGAAAAAAAAGTCAGTCTCCTTTTGAGACATACTGAGTCACATACTGTATGATTCCATTTATATAGCATTCTTGAAATGACAAAAGTCTTGCCAAGGATTAGTGAGTGATAGTGGTGGGAGGAGGAGTGGGTACAGAGTGAGACCACAAAAGGATAGCATTAGGGAGATCTCTGTGATGATCAAAGAATTCTGTGTCTTGATTGTGTGGTGGTTACATGAGTCTCTGCATGTGATAAACTGGCCATAGACCTACATTACAGAAGTGGTCCATTGTCAGTAGGTTTCCTTGGTGGCTCAGAGGTAAAGAATTCACCTGCCAAGGCAGGAGTTGTGGGTTTGATCCCTGGGTTGGGAAGATCCCCTGGAGCAGGAAATAGCAACGCACACCAGTATTCTTGCTTGAGAAATCCCATGGACAGAGAAGCCTGGCGGGCTACAGTCCATGGGGTTGCAAAAGAGTAGTACGTGACTTAGCAACTAAACAACAACAAACCAGTGTCAATATCTTGGTTTGGATATTGTACTATAGATAAATAAAATGGAAAAGAAATAATACATAAAATTGGGGGAAACTGAGTACAGAGTATACAGGGCTTTTTTGTACTATCTTTGCAACTTCCTGTGAATCTATACTTATTTTGCAATAAAAACTGGAAACAAAATTTGGACTGTACTGGTTGTAAAATTAGTATTCCTAATTTTAAAATAGTCCTCATTGTAAAACTTTGAAAAATACTTAAATGTCAAGGAAAAGCCGCCCATATTATCTTACCCTTTGATCAACTACAAGCCCACAAACTAGAAGTAACTGCTAATTAATAGTTTGGTGTGCATTTTTCCAGGTATTTTGTTTGGTATATCCTTACACATATACATGCTCTTTCCCTTGTGACTCAGACAGTAAGGAATCTGCCTGCAATGCAGGAGACCCAGGTTCCATCCCTGGGTCAGGAAGATCCCCTGAAGAAGGGCATGGCAACCCACTCCAGTATTCCTGCCTGGAGAATCCCATGAACAGAGGAGACTGGTGGGCTACAGTCCATGGGATCACAAAGAGTCAGACGCGACTTAGCGACTAATACTTAATACTTATACATATACATATATGTGAATTCTGTGTTTTCCTCAAATGGAATCGCTATGCTGCTTCTTCTGAAGCTTGCTTTAGTGGTACTCTAGATAGGTGGTTTAAAATTAGATGGGCCGTCCTCCTCTGCGTTACTGAAGAATAAGGATTTGCAAGCCCAGCTGCCTGATTCCATCTCTTGAGGAATTCTCTTAAGATCTGGAGCTCTGTCATCAAGGGCACCCCCTTTCTTTGGGAATGTGGTTGCCTGGCCCACCTGTAGGCTTGGCAGTTCTTGCTGATGGGACACTGATACATCTGCTCTAGTTTGAACCCACTAGGGCACCTGAGGCTAGGGTCAGGTTTCCCTGCATTTAAAAGAACAGGCTGGATTAAAATGTTTGCATTTGTTTATTAAACAACACATTGTGTGTTTGGGAGAATTTGGTCTAATAATTGCTTTTATTTTAACACACCACCAGACAGCATGGTTAAACAGAGAGGGCAAGCTGGCTTGCCAGAAGTAACAGTATGTGCATGCTCGGTCACTTCAGTCATGTCTGACTCTGTGCAACCCCATGGAGAGAGGAGCCTGCCAGGCTACAGTCTATGGGATTCTCCAGGCCAAGAATACTGGAGTGGGTTGTCACGCCCTCCTCCAGGGAATCTTCCCGACCCAGGGATTGCACCCACATCTCTTACATCTCCTGCACTGGCAGGCAGGCTCTTTACCACTAGTGCCACATTGACCAACATTCACCAAAGGATCCACTGGTTAACGACAGTCCTAAGAAGCATACACCCTGCTGGGTCTGGAGAATGACTGGCCCTCTCAGCCATTACCTCCCTCTTTCTTGTTTTCATCACAGACCCATCCCCATTGTGATTCCACTTGAAATTTACATTGGACTAGCCTAGCTGTCTATGGGGTCGCACAGAGTCGGACACGACTGAAGCGACTTAGCAGCAGCAGCAGCAGCAGCAGCCTAGCTGTCAAGGGATGGAAGCTTCCCAAGGAGGACCCCGGGGCAAAACCCTAAAACAAATCTACTGTAAACTCAGTTCTCTCAGTTGTAGGCATCACTGAATCTTAACTAGAGAAAGGAAAGGTTGGCAAAAATCATCTTGGCTGAAATTCACAGGTCAGGGATCACTGGGGAGAGATCATTTGGAGAAAAATTCCCATATGATTTTTTAAAAAATCATTTGCCAACAGGAGACACAGACCTTAGAAAGGCTGAGAAACACTGACTGGGACCTGTGCCCATGGTTTGCTCAGAAACTTGTATCTCAAGGCGGTCATGGACTCTTCTGAGGTCACAAAGCTCATGAACAGCCCGCCCCAGCCTTGAACCCAGATTATCCTGGAGTAGGATAGAGTGAGTACAGTCCAGCTGGAGGGATGGCTACATGTATTTGTTCATCGGATACTTACAGCAAGCAGAGTGCCAGGCCCTGGGCCAGGCTCTGGGCACACAGAGATGAAGGACAGACAAGCCTGCCCGTGGGATGCCCCGGGTGGGTAGGGAGCACGAATGCGCATGTGATGATGTATGCAGTCTGGCCTGCAGGGTGCGGGGGGTGGGGAGGAACTTCTTGAGTGAGGTGCAGCCTGAGCTTTTGTAAAGAAAAAGCATCCAGGTAGAGACACTGGGGTGATAAGCAGCATGCCTGGGTGCCTTGAGAAGGACGAGGCACCAGTGTTCCCAAGCGGCAAGGGGACACTGGGCCTGTCCTCACAGGAAGCCTGAGAGTGAGGCTCTATTAGTTTGCTGGGTTGCGTAACAAAACACCACAGACTGACAGACTGGGTGCCTTAAACAATAGAAACATACTCTCTCACGACTCTGGAGGGGAAACTCGGAGATCGAGGTGTCAGCAGGGTCACTCACCCCGCAGCAAGGCTTGCAAACAGACGCCTGCCTTGTCCCTGCGTTCTCACATGGCTTTTCCTCGGTGCACATGCCTCCCTGGGCCTCTCTCTGTGTGTCCTAATCTCCTCTTCTCATAAGGACACCAGCCAGATTGGATTATGGGCTTCCCCGGGTGGTAAAGAACTTGCCTGCCAAAATAGGAGACATGGGTTTGATCCCTGGGCCAAGAAGATCCCCTGGAGGAGGAAATGGCAATCCACTTCAGTATTCTTGCCTGGGAAATTCCATGGACAGAGGACCCTGGCAGTCTATAGTCATGGGGTCGCAAAGAGTCAGATACAACTGAGTGACTAAACCGTTCTTGGCCCCATTTCATTTATAACTTAATCATCTCTTTAAAGGCCTGTCTTAAAGCAGTCACATTCTGCCGTACTTCACTGTATGGGGCTTCAATATATGGATTTTGAGAAGAAAGAGCCCAGTCTCTAACAAGGGCCTATGTGTCATTTCAAGGAGCAGGGACTTGGGCTACACAGACGTTCACCAAGACAGGGACACGCTCAGGTTTGCGTTTCTGAAAGAGCCCCGCGTCTGCAGCTGGACGGTGGCCATGGCAGGGAATGCAGTCGGGAAGCAGCAGAGTGGACCAAGCTTTCTCTTCCTGACTTGATCCTTTTTCAGCTCTTCTTCCACCAACAGCCCTTGTGGTTACACCACTTTCACTCTGTTTGGGCCCAAGCGGCCCAGTTCAGTTCAGTTGCTCAGTCATGTCCGACTCTTTGTGACCCCATAGACTGCAGCATGCCAGGCTTCCCTGGCCATCACCAACTCCCGCTTACTCAAACTCATGTCATTGAGTCAGTGATGCCATCTAACCATCTCATCCTCTGTTTTCCCCTTCTCCTCCTGCCTTCAATCTTTCCCAGCATCAGGGTCTTTTCAAATCTTCTCTTCGCATCTGGTGGCCAAAGTATTGGCATTTCAAATTCAGTATCAGTCCTTCCCATGAATATTCAGGACTGATCTCCTTTAGGATGGATGGGTTGGATCTCCTTGAAGTCCAAAGGACTCTCAAGAGTCTTCTCCAACATCACAGTTTAAAAGCATCAATTCTTTGGCTCTCAGCTTTCTTTAGAGTCCAACTCTCACATCCATACAAGACTATTGGAAAAACCATGGCTTTGACTAGATGGACCTCTGTTGGCAAAGTAATGTCTCTGCTTTTAAATACGCTGTCTAGGTCAGTCATAGCTTTTCTTCCAAGGAGTAAGCGTCTTTTAATTTCATGGCTGCAAGCACCATCTGCAGTGATTTTCAAGTCCCCAAAAATAAAATCTCTGTTTCGTTTCCCCATCTATTTGCCATGAAGTGATGGGACCAGATGCCATGATCTTAAGTTCTCTGAATGCTGAGTTTTAAGCCAACTTTTTCACTCTCCTCTTTCCCTTTCATCAAGAGGCTCTTTAGTTCTTCTTCACTTTCTGCCATAAGTGTGGTATGATCTCCATATCTGAAGTTATTGATATTTCTCCTGGCAATCTTGATTCCAGCTTGGGCTTCATCCAGCCCAGCATTTTGCATAATGTACTCTGAATATAAGTCAAATAAGCAGGGTGACAATATACAGCCTTGACGTACTCCTTTCCCAATTTGCAACCCAGTCTGCCCATGTCCAGCTCGGCCAAGCGGCCCAGCCAAGGGCAAAATGGTTCAGGTGCAGAGAGGCCTTTCCTGGGTGTCCACTGCTATCCCCTGGGTGACTGCTGGGCCCCTTCTGCCATCATCAAAGACAGCAACACCTTCCCAGCGGGGCTGCAGAGAGGGTCAGAGGCAGACAGAGGCCAGAACTCCTGCCAGGCTACTCAGCGCAGGTCCAGGGCCAAAAGACGGGCCGAGGTTCTCGGAGGCCAGGGGCTGAGTAGAACAAAGTCGCAGCCCAGGGCTGCTGCTTAGAGACTGTCCACCAGACCAGGGGTTTAACTTTGGGCTCATGGATTTAGGAGCTTTATGAATTTAGACAGGGGAGAGATTCAGTTATGCATATTAACATCTAACAGAAACTTAGCACTTCTTTAAGCAAAATATTGAGCTTCCCTGGTGGCTCAAATGGTAAAGAATCTGCCTGCAACGCAGGAGACCTGGGTTCGATCCCTGGGTCAGGAAGATTCCCTGGAAAATCTTGGAAATGGCAACCTACTCCAGTTTCTTGCCTGGAGAATTCCATGAATTATATTAGATGTACGGTTATCAGACCCACTGCGAGATCTAGTCAGTCAGTGTGCAAATAAACAGGTTTATTGCTATAGCACAGCTTTATTCTTTTGATAACTGAATATCTGATAATTGATTTTAATATTTTTTAAATCTTATGTATTTTAATTTTAGGTAGGTTCACAGTATTCTGTGCAAAGGTCTGCAGGTTTCACCAGATAACCAACAGAGTTGTTGTTGTTCAGTTGTGTTGGTGTTTAGAGGTGTCATACACAGATGTTTCAGACTGCCAACCACCCTCAGTTGTTTCCAACTCTTTCGACCCCATGGACTGTAGCCCGCCAGGCTTCTCTGTCCATGGGATTCTCCAGGCAAGAATACTGGAGTGGGTTGCCATTTCCTTCTCCAAGGGATCTTCCCAATCCAGGGATTGAACCCAAGCCTTGTGTACTGCAGGAGGATGCTTTACCACTGAGCCACCAGGGAAGCCCTCTGGCAATAGATTCCACGGCTCAAAACACATTATAAACCAAGGCCACAGATACGATGAAGCAGAGTCCAAAGACAGGAAACTAAATGCGCATTTTACCCTCTAATAATTAGGCGTTTGGGAGCCAGGACTTCAGAGAATTAAAGCAGCTCCTGAGCAACTAGCAAGTTCAGAGCCTCCAAAGAAAACACAGATCAAGATGAGAAAGATATCTGTGTTCCCCTGATGACAACTGATCTGAGTTCTTTATTATCCTTTTGCACACAAACCACAAATCTGAAAATGGAGAGACCTTTTGTAAAACACTGATCATCATCAGGTCGCTTCTGCCTTCAGCCCTGGATGTGTTTATTTAAAACCTACCAGTGTGTGCCAAACGGAGTGAGGGGCTTTGCTAAACTCACACCAGTCAGTGAGTGTTCGTTCTGTGCTTCTAGCAGACCAGAGGCTTCCGTTGTGTATGGAAACACCGCAGGGTGTGGTAGCCTGGGGACTCAATCGCGACCCGGAGAGAGGACAGGAACAAGATGGTGACGGCTTTTGCAGTTGCCAACCACCCTCTGAAACGTCTGTGTATGACACGTCCAATTGCCAGTGTAAAGGACGTGCAAACCAAACCGGGGAGGAACCGTCCGTGAAAATATCAAAATGCCCAGTGGTCCATGAGTTGGTGCCCCATGCTGCTGGGCTAGGCATGAAGTTGGTGGGCATCTTGTCGCATTTCTTTCCCAGAGCAACCAGGTAAATGGAATCCTTGAACAGGGTGCTCTTCTTCCTAGCCACTCCTTCCTAATTCCGGGCTTTCTACTTTTGAGATGTTGTCTGTGTTCATCGCACTTGAACCTACAGCCGTCAGCCCCTTTAATAGGGGTGTCTATAAAGAGCTGCCCTAAAATATGCTTTTCCAGTGCACTTAATGTCTTTCCAATTAAATCCAGATGTGAAAAGCTGAAGGATCAGTTCTCAGGACCAAACAAGATGACATAAATCTTGCAGCTGACAGAGATCCCACTGAGCTCGGTTGGAGAAACTCACAGAGAACTTGTTTGGGGCCAGAAAATCGGCTGGGTATAAAGACAGATGTGTACACTCTGATGCACAAAAATAAGTTAAGAGAGAGAAAACGCTCTTCTAACCCGGAGCCTCCAAAACTGGGCTGGAGGCATGGAGCAGGTTGGTTGGACTCCCCTCCCACCCTCTGCTACATCAAAGGAGGTGATTGAAAAGGCTTTACTAGAAAACAGACCCAACCCAGCAATGCTTCCTGGTCTCCTTAATTGCTCTTCTTAGGGAGAGGAAGGTGGGCACTCCTGACAGACCTTCGCTGGAAGAGAACAAGGGCTGTTTGTGCAGCTGAGGGCTTGGCTTTATTTTTTTAATTATCGGGTTTTGTACACTTTCCAGAAAGTTCCTTTTAAAAATAGTATATTCTTCCTCCTCTGCTCCAGATGCTAGGAAGTACAGGTTCAACCCAAACCGTGTCTATTTCAAAGGGACACAAAAACCCAGGGCTGGAGTTCAAGGAGTTTGGTGGCAAGCTGCCCAAGGACTAGAGGCTTGGGTTTTCTCTTACCCTCCCGGTAATTTGGTTTTAAAGCTTGGAAAACAAATTCCCCTTGGAGGATGGGCTGCTGCAGGATGCAGTGTGGAGAAAGGCTGGGCTAGGGGTAGAAACCAGGAGCCGGGGGCAGGGAACACGCCCAGGCCAGAGTCCAGGCGGCCATACTGACGGACAGGTGCACGATGGACGCACAGCTCCCTGCTCATCCAGGAGGCTGGCTGGCTGGGCTTCAGGGACACAGGACAGCAGTGTGGCCTTTCCCCCTCAGGAGCGCCCCCTCCGCAAGTATCCCTTGCTTCTCCTCTCACCCCTCTCCTGCCCCATTGTGACAGCAGCTCTGTGACTGAGGACGGAGGGCTGACACTTGCTCGCCCCACCCTGGCAGGGCAGTGAGAAGCCTCCGGCCTCCTCCACGGAGCCTTTTGGCTTTTTCCTGCCGTGTGTCCCACAGAAAGCCCTGATGAGAGTGCATTTCATTGACAATTTTACGACCCTGACCATTTCCCCCTGTAACCATATCTTTAAAATGACTCGTTGTCTTCAGGTGGGTGAGACTGTGCCCTTCTTTCTACTTCCTGCTGCCAAAGACGTCTCTGCCCAAAACAATGGGACTAAAGTCTTAGAAAGTGAGTTCTGGATCACAGAGCTATGACCACTTTTATTTTCCATCTTGAGATAAAAGCCAAAACATGTTTTTTAAATTTATGTTTGACATCTTTTCGTCGGGTATTACTTTTCAGAGTGAATTCGAAGTGTTGTAAAGATGTCTTCAAAGACAGACAACTTCAACTGGGAAGAAATGAATGCCAATTACAGTGCATCCCACATGCTAATTTATAGCACCGTAAAGGTACAGTTCAAAGCTCGGACGAGCCAGAAGGAAGCTGGTGGATTGATGGTTTGCAGTAAGAAAGGTTTAGAAACAATAAAATGTAACCAGGATTTTAGCTTGGAAATGAGCTAAAGGGTCCATTTGTTCCAAGTTACTGAGTTTTTAATTTAGATCTGCTGTTAAAACCTAATGCATTTTGTGTCTGTGGTTAGTAAATGACTCAAACCCAGTGTCTTTAAGGAAACATTGCAAAAGAGCAGGAATAATTCTTAGATAAGACTCGAAGCTGCAGGTTCCTTAGCAAAAATGTAAGCTTGACATCTCACCTTTAAAATGATGTGATTACAAAATACAAAAGTTAAAAAAAAAAGACACACCTGTGATTTTTTTCTCTTAGCGGTTAGCAATTATTGTAAAAGGGAAAGCTTATTTCCACAGAGGCAAAAATTCACTGGTAATAGCATATAACATATTGTACATTCATGAACACTTACTGGCAGTTATTTTCCCCAAATATTTGAACCCGAACAAGAATGCAAAATCTATCATTCGCTGTATAAATACATGTATAAACATGTACTCCCATTTCTGTGCTCAGTATTCATGTCACTTTACTCTGCATCTACACCTAAGATGGAAATATATTCAAGAAACATATTCTTTAGATTTAGAGTGCTATCTGGGAAAAACTGAGAGGCACTTCACTACCCAAACCAAGCTGATGAAAACTGGCACAGAGGCTTGTCATAGCCTGAGTGTTTTGAGGCCAGAGCAGGTAAACTAGTTTGAAAAGAGATAGCTCTTCTTAGAAATCAGAAGGAGAGAGGTTTTTTGTTTGTTTGTTTTCTAGTAGGGAATGCATTCTTAGGATAGGTCAATTTTATTTTTCATTTTATACTGAACAGAAATATAAACTCTGCTTTGGTAACACAACATCTCTTTCTAAAAGACACAAAGATATTGATTAGGCATGTCTTTTTTTTTTTTTCTTTTTAAAGTCAAATGTCCTAGGTGTGAGTCAGAGCAGCTGGGCCACTCTCCCCATTGAGGTACCCATCTCTGAAACAAATGACTTTCCCCAGTGACCACTCTGCTCCGAGGGCAGAGCTGAGTGCCTTCAGTCAGGGCACATCTGCATGGCCAGAAAACAAAGGGGCACTTCCGCTGAATGTATCTTCCTTTCACTCAAGACCATCTGATTCTAAATATGCTCCTCAGGGGGGAAAAAATGACCCAGAATATTAGACTATTTAAAAATGAGTTATCCATAATAAATAAATTCTCTATAAAATGGAGGTCATTAAATTTGTTTCTTAGTAGAGCAAGCTGTAAAACAGGCATCCTGTTTGCCCGTCCAAGTTAGCAGCTACAAATTCTGCACTTTATGCTGCATGTTCGTTCTTCAAATACCACACATTCATAAAGTTGGTTTTTACTACACAGGCTGAAACATTAAACAGTAACTGGGATATTACACCCACTGGACAAATTCATGATTCACAGGACCCTGAAGAATAAGATTTCACCTTGGATTGTCTGTTTGCCCATTTCATTTGTAGATATGACCTAATTAAAAAAAAACGTTAAGTGGATCTACCTTCAACTCACATATTTACCTATGCTTTTTTCTTTAACCCATTTTGCCCCTGTCTCTCTCTGCTCTTACCCCTTCCTGGGAACCGCCAATCTGTTCTCTTTACCTATGAGTCTGGGTTTTTGTTTGTTTGTTTTTTAATTCCACACACAAATGAGATCATATGGAATTTGACTTTCACTTAACAAAATGCCTCCAAGATCCATCCATGTTGTCACCAATGCAGGTTCTCCTTTTCATGGCTGAATAGGATTCTTCTCTCTCTCTCTGGTTATATATATATATATACAGGTTTCTCTGTGGTTCAGACAGTAAAGAATCTGCCTGCAGTGCAGGAGACCCAGGTTCAGTCCCTAGGTGGGGAAGATCCCCTGGAGAAGGAAATGTCTACCCACTCCAATATTCTTGCCTGGAGAATCCCCATCGACAGAGGAGCCTGATGGGCTACAGTCCATGGGATCGCAAAGATTCGGACATGACTGAGCAACTAACACACACACACACATATACACACATCACATTTTGTCAATTTGTCAATGGACACAGGTTGTTTCCATATTTTGGCTATTGTAAATCATGCTGCAGTGAATATACATGGGAGTGCATGTATCTTTTCTGATTTTGTTTTCTTTGGATAAATACCCAGGAGTAAATTTTCTGGATCATATGGTAGTTCTACTTTAATTTTTTGAGAAGCCTCCAAATTGTTTTCCACAGTGGTTGCACCAGTTTACATTCCTTTCCATAGTACACAAGGATTCCCTTTTCTGCTTATACTCCTTATGCTTTCTATGTGTGCTTCTTGATAATGTGACCATAGAAATGAATTTAAAAGACTTCTTCATGTGATGCTTGTTTGCACCTGTATTGAGGAATATTATTCTAAACCCTAACGCAGTGGTGGCAACACAGAAGGAAAACGAAGATCAAGATACACAGGAATGGGACCTTGGGGCCCGTTTCCCAATAGTACCATATACTCATCCACTCTCTTCTTCAACATAACAAAAGTAATAATACTCCACAACAAAAAATTCAACTTCAAAACTGTCAATTTAGAGACGGGATTTTCCCCCTCTAACACATACTGAACATAAATAGCTATCTATGTTTAAAAGTTTTCATTACTATACTAAAATGTGAAATAATACTTTGAACGTTATTCCAAATCCAAATAATATGACTGTTACATAGACTTCGTAGTAGTGTTAGTCGCTCAGTTGTGTCTGACTCTTTGTGATCCCATGGACTGTAGCCCACCAGACTACTCTGTCCATAGGATTCTCTAGACAAGAATACTCAGAGTGGGTTGCCATTCATTCCCTTCTCTGTTCTTTGGGCTTCCCTGGTAGCTTAGTTGGTAAAGAATCCACCTGCAATGCAGGAGACCCTGGTTCAATTCCTGGGGTGGGAAGATATGCTGGAGAAGGTATAGGCTGCCCACTCCAGTATCCTTGGGCTTCCCTTGTGGCTCAGCTGGTAAAGAATCTCCCTGCAATGTGGGAGACCTGGATTCGATCCCTGGGTTGAGAAGATCTCCTGGAGAAGGGAATGGCTACCCACTGCAGTATTCTGACCTGGAGAATTCCATGGGCAGAGGAGCTGACAGGCTATAGTCCATGAGGTGGCAAAGAGTCAGACACGACTGAGCAACTTTGACTTACACATAAACAGAAGAACAGAAAAGTGAAGTGAAAGTCGCTCAGTCGTGTCCAACTCTTTGCCACCCCAAGGACTGTAGCCTGTCAGCTCCTCTGCCCATGGAATTCTCCAGGCCAGAATACTGCAGAGGGTAGCCATTCCCTTCTCCAGGAGATCTTCCCAACCCAGGGATCGAACCCATATCTCCCACATTGCAGGCAGATTCTTCACCATCTGAGCCAACAGGGAAGCCCTGTGAGCTACAGGAAAGTCCCAATTTATAGCCTTTAAATTGTTATAAATGAAATGAAGTCATTTATTGAAAAATATTATAAAGTAACAAGACATGGTCAGTGTAATAGTGGTGGGTATGAAATTCAGGGCCTTTATTTCCAGTGTCTGATCTCATTAAAAAAAAAATAATAGTCCATGATGAAATCTTACATTTGAATGGCATTTGCCATTTAACTATTTTTAAAGAGAGAAGATAAGAGACCAGGAAAAGACTAATGAGGACGTTCATTCAAAGGCAACTCAGTATCATCTCAGCTTGGTTGTAGAAGTTCTAGATCGATGGCCTGTAGGCACATGCCCACAGAAGACTGCTTCAGTGACTTTACAATAAGGCTGACAGTGAGACTGTGCTCCCTAGGGAACAATGACAGCAATGAGAGCTGTGGATGGACAGGTCGGTAATTGTTGGCGCTGGTGGGTGGGTGCCTGTGAAGCAGGCAGAATACTTTGGTGGAGAGGACAGTTCCCCCTAGGCTAGAAGGGGAGTGGTTTGGGCAGTTCTTCCAAGCCAGCTTATGCTTAAAGATAGGATTCAGCCTCGAGCAGAGATGGAAATACTTAGCCAGGTCATCCTATTCAGTGTTTGTAGCATGACACTGGAATTCTCCCATGTGCAAACCCACCAAACACATGCCTTGCTGCAGGCAGAAGGGCCATCTGGTTCCCATCTCTCTGTACCAAGGTGCAGGTCTGGGAGTCTCCTGCCTGCTCCACTTAGGCTGGGGCTGGGACTCACTGCCACCTAATGGCAGGGACGTTCTTCCTGAAAAGGTTCAGAAAGGAGAGGCCCTGAGGATTTGGAGAATTTAAGATCTTTGGCCTCAGGTCAAACTCCTTCTCTCTTGAGCTGTGTGGCCAAGGTGGAAGGTCCAGAGTCTGGACCACCAGTCAAAGGCCAACATGCCCAGAAGGCTCACACCAGCCACAGCAGACTCTGAGGTTTCTGATCAGATCTCCCTTGACCTGGGAAGGGTGTGGGAAACATTCCCAATAGGCTCTATGTGCACACTAAGTCGCTTCAGTCTTGTCCAACTCTTTGCAATCCCATAGACTGTAGCCCACCAGGCTCCTCTGTCCATGGGATTTCCCAGGCAAGAATAGTGGAATGGGTTGCCATTTCCTCCTCCAGGAGATCTTCCTGACCCAGGGATTGAACCCATGTCTCTTAAGTCTCCTGAATTGGCAGGCGGGTTCTTTACCACCAGTGTCTCCTGGAAGGCAACCACAAATCAGGGCAAGGATGGAAGAGGGTCGTCACAGCCCCCAGAGAGAGGCTCAGCACTGCTCCAAGATTTTGCTTGGGCTACTTTCTCTGCCTAGAGGGCCCTTCCCCACCTGCCTCCCCATGAAAAACCACTACTTATTACATATTAAAGATTCAGCAAAACCATCATTTCCTCCCTAAAACACTCCCCACATTCCCTAAGGATGAGCTGTTCCTGCTTTTTGTATTCCAGAATGTTTTGCCCATGTATTCATTACAGACTTTATCACACCCATGATATGCAAGGCTACACATCTCTGTACCCACCAGGCCACCAGCTACTGAAGGTCAAGAGGTGTGTTGTACTTATCTCTGAAAATGAAAGTGTCCGTCTCTCAGTCCTGTCCGACTCCTTGCGACTTCATGGACTGTAGCCTCTGTTCATGGAATTCTCCAGACAAGAACACTGGAGTGGGTTGCCATGCCCTTTTCCAGGGGCTCTTCCTGACCCAAGGATTAAACCTGGGTCTCCCGCATTGCAGGCAGATTCTTTACCGTCTGAGCCACCAGGGAAGCCCATTTATCTCTCTAGTCCTAACACAAAACCCGAAATATAGTGGATGTTCAATAAATATTGGATGGATAGATAGATGAGAAACTAAGGCTTGGTATCTGAAGGTGTCAGCCAAATCAAAGTTCACTGGCTTTTTAATTTTTAAGCTTTTTATTTTGTGCTGAGGTATAGTTGATAAACAGTGTTGTGATAGTTCCAGGAAAACAGCGAAGGAATTCTGCCATACATATACTTGTATCCATTCTCCCCTGAACTCCCCTCCTATTTAGGCTGCCATGTAACAGATTTCCATGTGCTGTACAGTAGATCCTTGTTGGTTATCCATTTTAAATATAGCAGTGTGTACCTATCCATCCCAAACTCCCTAACTATCCCTTTCCCCATCCTTCCCCGCATCATGGAAGTCTGTGAGTCTGTTTCTGTTTTGTAAGTAAGTTCATTTGTTATTATTTCACTTTAGATTCCCCATTTAAGGGATGTCATACTATATTTCTCCTTCTCTGTCTGACTTAACTTCACTCCAAATGACACTCTCTAGGTTCATCCATGTTGCTACAAATGGCATTATTTCATTCTTTTTTAATGGCTGAGTAATATTCCATTGAACATATGTACCACATCGTCTTTATCCATTCCTTTTGTTGATGAACATTTAGGTTGCTTCCATGTCTTGGCTACTGTAAACAGTGCTGCAGTGAACATTGGGGGTGCATGTATCTTTTGGGGCCATGTTTTTCTCTGGATATATGCCCCAGAGAGGGATTGCAGGGTCATATGGTAGTTCTATTTTTAGTTTTTTAAGGACTCTTCAGACTGTTCTCCATAGTGGCTGTACCAATTTACATTTCCACCAACAGTGTAGGAGGGTTCCCTTCTCTCCACACTCTCTCCAGCATTTACGGTTTTTTTGATGATGGCCATTCTGGCTGGTGTGAGGTGATATCTCACAGCAGTTTTGATTTTCATTTTTCTAATAATTAGCAATGTTGAACACCTATTCGTGTGCCTATTGGCCATTTGTATACTTCTTTGGAGAAATATCTATTTAAGTCTTCTGCTCAATTTTTGAGTGGGTTGTTTTTATGCTGTTAAGTATCATAAATTATTTGTAAATTTTGGAGACTAATCCCTCATCTGTCACATCATTTATAAATATTTTCTCCCACTCTGTGGGTTGTCTTTTCGTTTTGTTTATTGTTTCCTTTGCTGTGTGAAAGCTTTTTAGTTTAAGTAGGTTCCCTTTGTTTATTTTTGTTTTTATTTCCATTATTCTGGGAGACAGATCAAAAAAGATATTGCTGCAATTTATGTCAAGAGAGTGTTCTGCCTATGTTTTCTAGGAATTACATAGTGTCCAGTCTCATATTTAGGTCTTTAATCCATCTGGAGCTTATTTTGTGTATGGAGTTAAAGAATGATCTAGTTTCATTTTTTTTTACATGCTGCTGTCCAGTTTTTCCAGCAGCATTTGTTGAAAAGACTGTCTTTCCAAAATTGTGTAGACTTGCCTTTTTTGTCATAGATTAATTGACTATAGTCACATGGGCTTATTTCTGGTTTTTCTATCCTGTTTCATTGGTCTAAATTTCTATTTTTTGTGCCAGAACTATACTGTTTCGATGATGGTAGCCTTGCAGTATAGTTTGAAGTCAGGGAGCCTGATTCCTCCAGCTCTGTTTTTCTTTCTCAAGATTGCTTTGGCTATTTGGGGTCTTTTGTGTCTCCATACAAATTTTGAGACTTTTAAAATTCTAGTCCTGTGAAAAATTTCACTGGCTATTTTTAGAGTCTAAGAAGATGGGTTCAGTGTTGAGGTCCAAGTGAAAAAGGAAGCCAGGTACCGGCACAAACTAACTGTGAAGATGTACTCTCTCTGGTGGGCAGGATCAGGCTTAGCAATAAAAAAATATTCATATAATATTCAGATCTGGGAGCAGATGTACTTCAGTCTTGTTGCCACTGAGCATTGTTGAATTAAAAGTTAATCTTATAAAGCAATTACCCTCCAATTAAAAATTTTTTTTCTAAGGTTAAGCAGGGCATAATTACTGCATGGGATTAAGCATAAAAAATAAAAGATTATTATAAAGCAATTATCCTTCAATTAAAAATAAGTAAAATTTAAAAAAAATTAAGTATATTATATTTAAAATACACAGCATGGTCTACTTAGATCCCAGTTGGTGGTATAGAGGACTTTAAACAAGATCTGTTTAAGATAGGTGAGCCTAAATGAATCCAGGCTAAGAAAGAGAACCTCTCAGCTTGCATTACACAGAGAAAGAATAACTGAAATCCGCCCGGAGTTATCAATCATTCATTCAGGCAGCTATTTTCTGAACACCTCCTAAGTGCACAGCATTGTCTCTGCTTCAAGGAAGGGGTAGAGAAACAGGCAAAGCGCCCATGAAAGGAAGAACTCGTCATGTGGTCTGAGAGCAGCAGGCACTCCTCCAGGCAGGAAGGGGAGGGGCAGGGGGCCCAGAGCTGGAGGTCTTGGCGAGGTTCCATTCCATTTCATCTTACCAGATAATTATTCTCTTCCTATTACTCATATGCAGGTCACCTGGGCTGGTACAATTCTATATTTTTATCGCCACTGACATTTTCTCTAGGTCAACGTTTACATTTTTTTAAATATGGAAAATTTATACACAAACACATGGGCATCCATTTAAAAATGGGAACAGTACAAGGGCTGCTGAATTCAAATTTGAAGAGTATTACGGAGACCTTTTATTTTGTAGTGAACCACACAAAGCGTATTAAATAACCACATTTAGCAAGTGAAACCAATATCCTTTTTTTTTTTCAAAATCTCTGATGCACTAATTTAATAAATGCATTGCTACTTGCACTTGCTAATGACATTCTTTTAGCCCTGACATCTTTCTTTAATTTGCCCTGGGCCCTCTTTGAAATGCTATGAGTTTTCCTCAAGGGCATGTTATATCCATGAATTAAGGTGTTTTTTTTCCCCATAATTCTCTCTGGCCTTTTTTTGCCAGAGAAAAGGACATGGGAAGGTACAAAAATGAGTTTGCCAGTGGAAAAAGGCAAGGATATTAGAGACGTAATCAAGCTTAGAAATATACAGAAACCTCAACAACCAAAAAAGCACTTTCCTTCTGATACTAGCATCTAATGCCAATCAATAACACAACAGACTGGAGGTTAGTGTCCAAGCATAGTCCCCTGGGGGCTACTGGACCAACAAGCCTGTACCAGGTGCCTGGGGGCTCCAGGCAGCCCCCCAACAGCCTCAGCTCTTACACATGTGGTTGGGTCTTCATCTCAAATGAACCATTCATGCCTAGGCTTCCTCTCATATTTCCATTTGTAATGTCATAAAGGAATTTCATTTTATACTTTCCAGACCAATGATTTGGTACAAAAACGATCTGCTGCCAAAATAAGAGGATGGGGGAGGAAAAGAATTCTCGCAGACACTTGTGAATCAGCAAGGCAATGGGCTGAGAGAAACTATGCAGTGACTTTCATCTTCTGGGTCCCAATGTCTCCAAGGCTTGGCTTACAATCTATCACAATCTATTCAATCTGGGCTTTAAATACCAGTCTTAGTTTTCTCTTTGATGTCATATTTGTATTCATCTGACTTTAATTTCTACTGAAATGTCTTAGTTTAGGTGTTAATTTATATGATTTCCCACTAGGTTAGGCATGCTATGCAAAGTCCTGAATGACAGGATAAGTTAACTGGTTAACAGGTTAACATGGGCATTGACCAAGCAGAGCTGCCTGCTGGCCTGGGCTGGGGCAGGGCCTTCAACATCCCATTTTCACTGGGTGTAATTCACTTGGTAGCTGGGTCCTGGGGAGATGGAGTTGGGGGATCTCAGAGAGGGGCCTGGGCAGCCATGGGGTTGGTGGCAGGCACTCAGAACTTGAAAATGCAGCTATTACCAATGGGTATGGAGGTGTGTCCATATTTTAACGATCAGTTAAAGTGAGTACATTGGTGGTGCAGTGGTAAAGAATCTGCCTACCAATGCAGGAGACACAGAGACATGTGTTCGATTCCTGAGTTGGGAAGATCCCCTGGAGTAGGAAATGGCAACCTACTCCAGTATTCTTGCCTGGAAAATTCCATGGACAGAAGAGCCTGGTGGACTAAGTCCATGGGGTCACAAAGAATTGGACACAACTGAGCACATCAGTGTGTTCAGTGTGAGTACACCAATATCCATCTGAGGAATATCATCTCTATTAAGATCTACTTTAAAATTTCATTCCTTAATCTGATTTTTAAGTTTCCTTACCAGGAACCTCATGGAAGGAACTACTACTCAATTAAAATTCTCAGCTTTACTTCCATAAAATATTTGGTTGGCCAAAAAGTTGGTTTGGGTTTTTTCCCCCCATACGATGTTACGGAAAAACTCAAGCAAACTTTTTAGCCAACCCAATAAAACTGGCCCTAGAACTGATCTGGAATCTTGGTTTTCACAATTATAGTTTTCCTTATTAGACAGTTCAGCTTCATGATAAACTATTTGAATCTCATGGTTTCTACTCTAATCCTGATTCAATATTCTAAGATATTTAGGAATATTACTTTTACTCCTGTTCTCATTCTAGTGCACAAATACCTTTTTCATTTTATCAGTTCTTTGGACTTAACCTTGTCTAGGAAGTTTATAGAAACAATAAAGAGAGAGAGAAAAAAGAGCCTGCAGTTTCATTAACAGTTGCCAGACATTCTTCCCAATACTTGTCAAGGAAAGCTCAAGGAAAAAGGTTAAAAACTGAGAACAACAACAACAAAATACCAACAGAAAAGTCACTATAGAATGCTCTTTAAAAAAAAATTATTACTCACTCGAATACCACCTCTGACTGTAATAAAAACATTGGCTCGTTCTGAACCTCTTTAACCAAGATATAAGGAAGTGTCTATTGTTATGTGACCTGATTTTTGTCATGTGTATTCTCCAAAGGGGAAACCAGAATTTTATCCTGATATGTTCAAAACCAAAGTGGTGTAAACCAAGCTCTGAATACAGAGAAAGAACAGGAGGAAGTTGATGCTGTTCAGTGGGTGGATGGCACCGGAGAAGGGCAATAACGCTTGACATTAATTATACATCTACCCACCCGGTCCGAGGCAGGGTATTTGCCAAGAAGTTCTTACATTCCTGTGGCCAGGAAACAGGGCCACACTAAAGTTTCATGGAAAACAACAGTGCATTATAAAACATTTTAATCACTCCAGCTCCCTGCAATGACTAAATAACCTAACAAAACTTTTCACTGAATAGAAGCCTACCTTTGCGAAAGTAATCAAATTTGGACTCCAAAAAAATTTTTTTCTAAAAGAAGTTTCCCTTACTCATTTTTCTCTCATGACTAACAACTGCTGATTTGATGTTGACAAGGTTTTTATACTACAAAGATAGATGCAGAGATATAATTTACAAAAACAAAAAACAAAATCAAATAAAGGGTGCTCTTACTTTGTGTATTGACACAGAAGAGAAGCAGAGCTGTTTCTCACCTAGCATGAAACAAGATAATTTCCAACACACACAGAGAATAGGAGCCATTTCTGATAGGTTTTATCATTTTTTGTTGTTTAGTAAAGTTGTGTGCAACTCTTTTGCGACCCCCTTGGACAATAGCCCTCTAGGCTCCTCTGTCCATGTGAATTCCCAGGCAAGAATACTGGAGTGGGTTGCCATTTCCTTCTACAAGTCTTTATCATTATATTCGTACAAAAGACATAGAGTTTTAGAGAATATCTTTTCCGTACAGAAACTGGCAATTGCTAAATCCATTCTGAGAGCCTGCTGAATGTCCAGGCTTTTTTATAGGGACAATTTTATTTTAAACAGTAGTCATTTTAATGAGTAAACTATTCTATTAAAAGACAGAATCTGAAATAAAATACCTATATAGCTCTGTTGTTTACTATCAAATCAATTGTACTATAAGGGGAAAAAAGGCCTATGTCTGCAGAACATTTTATTGAAGTAAAATAGCCAATAACAATTCTAAACTGACATCTTATAGACTAGTCATTAGCTGGTGCCTCAGACAGTAAAGAATATGCCTGAAACGTGGGAGACCTGGGTTCAGTCCCTGGGTCAGGAAGAAGGAAATGACAACCCACTCCAATATGCTTGCCTGGGAAACTCCGTGGGCAGAGAAGCCTGGCGGCCTACAGTCCATGGGGTCGTAGAGTCAGGACACGACTGAGCCACTAATACACACATCAATAGAAGCAACTTTAAAACAGTTCCAAGGCACTCTGGTTTCTGGGGCTTCCCAGGTGGCGCTAGTGTTAAAGAATCTGCCTGCCAATGCAGGAAACGCAAGAGTAGCAGTTTCGATCCCTGGGTTGGGAATATTCCCTGGAGGATCAAGTGGCAACCCACTACACTGTTTTTGCCTGGAGAGTCTCATGGACAGAGGAGTCTGGTGAGCTACAGTCCATGCGGCCACAAAGAGACACAACGGAGCACACATGCACACTGGTTTCCGGAGCTGCACCTTCTCCTGCCAGGAAGTGGGGCCCCCTCCCTGAAGTCTGATCTCTTGAAAATGATGCCCGCCACAGAGCCCGCCAAGGCGGCCCGAGCATGCGCAGAGCTCCCCACTGAAGTCAAAACCCACTCCCGACTCACGAAGCTCCGCCCCCAGATGTGGCCGCATCCCACACAGGCTGCCGTCCTCACAGCAACGCTGTTGTCACAACACCCCACGGGGCTGTTACTAAGGGCCCTGGTATGCGGCCGAATATACGTATTCAAGAAGTTCAAAACATATTTCAGGAATACTAGTCCTTGGCTCCACATCTCTGTGCGCTCAATGTGGCCACTGTGTCTGAGGGAGCAACTCCTCTGGGGCCTGGCTTCCCGGACTCTGGAGGCCTCTTGGTCCCCAGCCCTAGTCGTGAATACACAATGGAGTTGAGAGGAATGCTGCCGGAGGAATCTAGGGCAGAGATGAATGGGCTCCTTCTCCTCCTTTTAGACCATTCATACAGGTCATCACATCTCGCTTCACCCCATCCTCTCCTCGGCAGTGGCTGCCAACCCCAGCTCCAGCTCCTGCCCAATTTTGTATCCTTATCTTCTTAGGAGTCTCAGTGTCTTAACCTGAGGTACCCGATGAGTTATGTGTCTGGCAAGCATTTGGTTCACCACCACCCCCCACCCACCCCTCAGACTGGGTGTTGTGGAGTGGCTATTGTTTGTATATTGAACCAAGGAAGAACTTAAGGACAAGGGCATTGCTGTTGTTTTGATAAAGGTGGTTTGGAGAAGGCCATCTGCTCCAAGTGAGAAAAGCGACATGATTTAATCAACAGCACAGATGACTAAATCAAGATGTTGTTCAGTGGCTCAGTCATGTCTGACTTTTGCAATGCCATGGACTGTACCCCTCCAGGCTCCTCTGTCCATGGGATCTTCCAGGCAAGAATATTGGAGTGGATTGCCATTTCCTTCTCCAAAATCAAGATGTGGGGCTGTTAATTCTTTTTGAACATGTATGCTAAATCCCTACAGGGGATGAGAGAGATTGTGAGCAAGTTTAAACACATTTGACAATCCTTCCTTTTGGAACGCCCTTCAGCATTTCCTGGAAATTGCCATGAGTAAACTAACAGAGGGAAAGGATGGCTAGATGGTAATTACAAAGGGCTTTTGAGGAAATCACTTAAGCAAGAGGGGTGATTTCTGTCCTCTGCTAAGGCTCTGAGGACCCTTAGACCCATGGTCTTCTAGACTGGAGGTGTCTTATGATTTCTCCCTAGTTGCTTCAGAGGAGTCGGCTCTGGTGACACAGAATCGTCCTTTGCTTCTAGGATGAGAGGCATGATGATTTACTGCCAGACTGCACACACCTTTGTTTTCACAGTCCTCACACTGATATCATAAGGAGCTCTATGATTGTCCTTGTGCACTTAGGACTTGGTCACATTCCACAGATTTCCAATACGCTTCTGAAAGGAATTCATTCCAAATGGTTTAGCTGTCAACACTAGAATCTGCTTTGCATTAGGAGCCTGAATCATAGCTCTGAGTTTTAGTTTTTGGGTGCACCTGCTCCCCTCCTGCACCACCCCCCTATTCTTTCCTTCTTTCAATTGAGTTCAACAGACATTCAGTGAATAACTGTGTGCCAGGTTCTTTGGTACGTAGTACGTGACTGTACGGGCTGTGGTGTCAGACTGACCTGGCCTGCACCCTGGTGGGAGACCTTGGGGAAACTGCTTCACCTCTCAGAGTCTGTTTCTTCAATGGTGGTGGTTTAGTCACTCAGTTGTGTCCAACTTTTTGCAACCCCATGGACTGCAGTCCACCAGACTCCTCTGTCCATGGGATTCTCCAGGCAAGAATACTGGACTGGGTTACCATTTCCTTCTACAGGGGATTTTCCTGACTCAGGGATTGAAGCTGGGTCTCCTACACTGCAGGCGGATTCTTCCCTGAGCCTCCAGCGAAGTCCTTCAGTAAGTGTCCTCAAAGGAGTTAGTGCACACCAGTGTTTACCAATGTCTGACACTATGGAAATGTGTGACACACAGCAGTTCTCACTATCACACAGATGTATGTGACAGACCACAAACAGCTCATGGGCTAGTGGAAAAGGAAGACACTCAACATGCCATTGCAATAGTTCTGGTTAAGTGTTGGTTTTAAAGGAGCAACACTTATCTCAGCCTGAGTTAGTAAGTAGGTGGAAGGTGAGGCTCAAGGATTGAGACCTGAGCTATATCGTATTGGATAAATAGGGGGAGATGTCCTCTCTCTTTGGTTTAAGAAAAATCAGAAATGGAAACAGTACAAGTGCTTCTGGATTCAAATTTGGAGAGTGTTACAGAAAACTTTATTTCACAGTGAATCACACACAGGGTATTAAATAACCACATTTAGCAAGTGAAACCAATATTCTTATCTATTCCAAAATCTCTGTTGCACTGATTGAATAAATGCCTCACTACTTGAACTTGCTAATGACATTCTTTTAGCCCTGCTGACATCTTTCTTTAATTTGCCCTGGACCCCCTTTGAAACGATATGAGCTTTCCTCAAGGGCATGTTATATTCTTGAATTAAAATTTTTTTTCATAATTCTCTTTGGCATTTTCTTGCCATAGAAAAGGACACAGAAAGGTATAAAAATGACTTTTCCTGTGGAAAAAGGCAAGGACATTAGAGACCTAATCAAGATTAGAAATACACAGAAAGAAACTTCAACAACCAAAAGTGGACTTCCCTTCTGATATTAGCATATAAAGGCTGGTGGCTCAGTGATAAAGAACCCACCTGTCAATGCAGGAGACGTGGGTTCGATCTCTGGGTGGGGAAGATGCCCTGGAGGAGGAAATGGCAACCTCATCCAGTATTCTTGCCTGGAAAATCCCCATGGACAGAGGAGCCTGGCGGGCTACAGTCCATAGGATTGCAAAGAGTTGGACACGACTGAGTGACTGAGCATGCACATACGCCAATCAATAACACAATTTCTCCTGTGTATTTGCAAATGCATCTGTATGTTAAGGACAGGATACCACATACATCATGTCATGCTGGTGGCAGCCCTAGCATGAGGATGGCACACAGCAGTGGGAGGAAGATGGAGACTGTGTAGGAAGGGGAGAATGCGGTGGGGATAAGCAGGAGTCAGGCTGGGCCCCAGCTGCAAGCTCTCTCCCATCTGTGGAATGCAGGGGAACTCTGAAACTTCGAGCCTGCAGGAATGGAACTGGCCCAGTCACCTGGGACTTCAGGCTTAGGTCTCTACCTGGCCACGGTGCCCCACCCCGAGCTCCAGCTCCATTGTCCCCAGCCTGCTTCCACCCTTCTCCTTGGTCAACCCAGCCTCCCTGCTTCTTTGCCTAGTGTGATGACCTGTTCCAAGCCTGTCACATCACCTTCTCTATCAATCTTTTAACCACTATCCTCCATTTATAAGGATATTTTATCCACATCTACTGATAAATAACAAAAAATGTTAAACCTAAAAATATGTAAGGGATGTTTCCTTATTCCTGGTGTATCCATGAACTTCAGATCTCACCTATACTGTGATTTGCCAAAATGTGTTTTTAGTCAATTTAATGTCTAAATGATACCTACTAGTTAAAAAAATGTGCAAGTCCAGGGGTTAGGAGTCCACCTTCCAATGCAGGGGACTCAGGCTCGATCCTGGTTAGGGAACTAAGACCCTATATGCCATGGGGCGACTAAGCCCAGGCACCCGAAACTAGAAAAGCTCCTGAGCCACAATGAAGCAAATACTCAGAACAGCCCCAAACCCAAAAAACTAGTTACAATAAATAAATATGATAAAAAAATTTTTTAATTAAAAAAATGCAACTCACTTGAGTGCTTTTGGAACGTACACAATTGATCAGGTAATACAGATTATGGGATTCCAGAGTGTGTAGTCAATGATGGGGAAGGAAATTGTTTGCACAAGAGACAATTAACTTGAAGCAGGTAATGAGATGCTTTTGAATTGTGGTGCTGGAGAAAACTCTTGAGAGTCCCTTGGACAGCAAGGAGACCAAACCAGTCAATTTTAAAGGAAATCAGTCCTTGAAGGACTGATGCTTAAGCTGAAACTCCAATACTTTGGCCATCTGATGCAAAGAGCCAACATATTGGAAAAGACCCTGATGCTGGGAAAGATTGAAGACAATGGAGAAGGGGGTGGCAGCAGATGAGATGGTTGGATGGCATCGTGAGTTTGAGCAAACTCTGGGAGACAGTGGACAGGGAAGCCTGACATGCTGCAGTCCACGGGGTCGCAGAGTTGGACGTGACTTAGCTTGAACAACAACAAGATAATGAGAAGGCTCCTTTCTTTTCTTTCCGGTCTACTTGTCTGCCTGCTTCTGCTTACCTGCCAGCATTCACTGAGCCAAAATGGAGAAGGGTGTGTCAAACAGGCCTGGATGTGACTCCTGGCTGTGTGACTATGGACAAGTTAATTAGTCATTGTGACACTCTCTAGAGAGTGATAAGACTAATACTGCCTAGTTTTATCCTACTTCATACCTCATCAAGGCAATATCCTGACCTTTGAAAGTGAAAATGACCCATAGGTCTTTCTGGATGGCCAAGTCCATTGGCTGGACTTGAACTGG
The DNA here is from genome assembly GCF_032452875.1 of Bos javanicus. Lineage (NCBI taxonomy): Eukaryota > Metazoa > Chordata > Mammalia > Artiodactyla > Bovidae > Bos > Bos javanicus. The sequence continues at coordinate 36,983,216 of NC_083881.1, forward strand.
TTCATGTGGCTCTTTCCTGACCTACTTGCACCAGTGATGAACAAAATAAAAATGGCTTTTATAACAATGTTGTCCAGAACAATTGTATTCTTGACATCTAGTGCATGTGTGCCAGTTCTGAAGAGTAAATATGCTTTAGCCATGAATTTCTGATACTTGATTATAAAGGATATTGCTTCATAAGAAAGATCGTAAAAAAATAAATCACCGTAATTATTCTGTAAGCTGATGACAGAAAACAAATGTTCACAGTTCAGGCTTCTGAGTCTTTCTGAGTCGTCAAGACGTTAGCCTGATACTCTTCCCACAACTTTGCTAGAAGTTTATTTATTGTCTATAATCCATGATTCAGACCTTACTTTTATGGGAAGCACATTCAAGCAGAGGAGTGGAACCATCAACTCTATATCTGAAGGTGACTTTCAAGAAGGCAATTTCCTTTGGTTCTGATTTATCTCATATCTGAGGTGAACAAAAGTTTGAATTCTGCAAAATGAGTTCTAATCAGCGAGCAGCTTCAGGGAACACTTATGAGCTGTAGGATGCAGAACAGGAGAAGGAAAGGGTGTCATGGCTCATGGAACTGAGTCTGAGTATTGTCAACTGGAACCCTGCAAGCCAGCAGGTTCACCCATCTTGGATGTGCTCAGAAGAGGGAGAGGAGGTTGGTGGCTACGAAGTCAAGACTTGAAGATGGTACATCAGAGTTCTTTCTACTGACAGCCACGTTCGTTGCTGCTGCTGCTAAGTCGCTTCAGTCGTGTCCGACTCTGTGCGACCCCATTGACGGCAGCCCACTAGGCTCCCCCGTCCCTGGAATTCTCCAGGCAAGAACACTGGAGTGGGCTGCCATTTCCTTCTCCAATGCATGAAAGTGAAAAGTGAAAGTGAAGTCGCTCAGTCGTGTCCGACTCTTTGCGACCCCATGGACTGCAGCCTACCAGGCTCCTCCGTCCATGGGATTTTCCAGGCAAGAGTACTGGAGTGGGGTGCCCGTTAGAAAATATTTTTATTTCACCATTTTTTTTCCTTTTAATAAAGAGTCAGGATTTTTGCACCAATGCTTCCCAAGTTGCCTGAATAATTTGTAACAACTTCTAACTTTTGAATGAAACACTTCTGGGATACTGCCTGAACCAGCAGGCCCTAGTGGGTTTTTGTTTTTTTTTTTCCCCACACAAGAAACAGGCTGGCAGAGGGACCAGGCAGAGCCTTGTTTCAAGAGGCCACTCAATCTTCTAAGCTCACACCAAGTATAAGTTGGTTCTCAGAGTCTACATTTCCTCTCTGAATCCTCTCTGAATGAAGGTCCTTGGGGCTGCTCACTATCCTTTTGGAGGGTGACACCTACTCTCTATTCTCCCTCACTTTGAATATCATTTTTCAAGCTTTCTGGGAAACGCTGTTACACTTCTATGAAGAGACTCCAACTGCCAATCTTGAAATATTCTTTGAAACCAGTAACACCAGGTGCTCTGTTTAAGGCGGAAAGGAGGCAGCGCCATAGAATATACAATACGACATTTGTTCACAGGGAGAGCATTGGGCTTAAACACACACACACAATGGCAGCCTAAATAGCTCAATGTTTCTCTTGAAACACTCTAAGGGTTTCAGGAAATGCAAGGAAACTTTCAAAAACAGAGCATTTAAAAAAATGGAAACAGAAGAATCAAAGGAAACTTTAAAAAAGGGATCCAAGTTGAACAGGGCTTGTAATAACATGCTTAAAAGAGCGGAAGCTGGGAAGATGGATGGAGTTATATCATCAACCTGCAAATAAGAATGACCTCTTTCAGAATGAGAAAAGATCTACTCTTTGTAAGCAGTTTTAGAGGGGGTGGATTTGTTTTTGTGATATCATTTTAGGAAGATACAGCTCAAATGAGCTCACTGCCTGTTGGAGGATACTGCTGTTTTCTCAGTATAATTTATGTATGGAACCAGAGTCAATGGAAGAATAAACATCAACACAATGTTTTCTCCTGTTGCCAAGAAACTAATATTTCTTCTTGAATTTTTAGACAGTCTTGCTTTTCAAAGAGCAGAGACCTGCAGAGGAGGAAATTGAGGTGGTAGACAGCTGACCCCAGGCCCAGCCCACACACACTGATAGCCTGGGTCTGGTCTACTTCCCTGGTCACTCGGGCCGTGTGACCCAACAGTGCTGAGGTATCCTATCTGATGCTCAACAGTTTAAAGACGTGATAAACATTTCATATCTTTTTGGCAGCATGTTTTATGTTTTCCAGCACATGTGATCATATTTCACTAAGTATTTGATGGCAGTTTTAAAAACAGTTCCTTTATGGTATCCTAGAGTATCCCCGGGAGAAGGCAACGGCACCCTACTCCAGCACTGTTGCCCAGAAAATCCCATGGACGGAGGAGCCTGGTAGGCTGCAGTCCATGGGGTCGCTAAGAGCCGGACACGACCGAGCGACTTCACTTTCACTTTCCACTTTCATGCATTGGAGAAGGAAATGGCAACCCACTCCAGTGTTCTTGCCTGGAGAATCCCATGGACGGAGAAGCCTGGTAGGCTGCTGTCTATGGGGTCGCACAGAATCGGATACAACTGGAGCAACTTAGCAGCAGCAGCAGAGTATCTCCATCCTCCTTATTTACTTATTTCCACATTTACTAGGAATATATGAGACTAGAAAATGTTCAGAGCCTCCCAGATGGTGCAGTGGTAAAAAAAAATCCACCTGCCAATGCAGGAGATGTAACAGATATGGGTTTGATTCCTAGGTCAGGAAGATCCCCCAGAGTAGGAAATGGCAACCCACTCCAGTATTGTTGTCTGGGAAATCCCATGGACAGAGGAGCTTGGTGGGCTACAGTCCATGGGGTCGAAAAGAGTCAGATATGACTCAGTGACTGAGCAAACAGAAAATGTGTTAGACCCACCTTCTTTGTTAGTGGAGGTATTGGGGTGACTCATTTATTTTTTATTTCTTAATTATTTACACTAATTATCTCTTTTAAATAAAGCTTAGGTAGCTGCTGTCTATATTTTTTGAAGAAGGTGATTAACTTCTCTCTTTGCTTTCAAAGGACAATGGTTTAAAACTCTCCTTTTCCTAACCTTTCCCAGGCAAGATCACTTCGGACCTGTTCCAATTGATACTAAATGTGAATAGCTCCATATGTCTATCACAGCCTTGCTTAGTTGTCATGATTTAAATATACGTGTGCACACACACATATATATGTGTACATGTATTGCTTACTTATATCACAATGGAATTTGACACCCGTTATTCTTTGTTGCCTTTTGTGTCTTCATTGTTCTGAGTTTCTTATCCCTGAGTTTAAATGCAGTATATGTAACTGTGGGCTCCCCGGGTGGCTCAGCTGGTAAAGAATCCACCTGCAATGCAGGAGACCCCAGTTCCATTCCTGGGTCAGGAAGTTCTCTTGGAGAAGGGATAGGCTACCCACTCCAGTATTCTTGGGCTTCCCTGGTGGCTCAGACAGTAAAGAATCTGCCTGTGATGCAGGAGACCTGGGTTTGATCCCTGGCTTGGGAAGATCCCCTGGGGGAGGGCATGGCAACCCACTCCAGTATTCTTGCCTGGAGAATCCCCATGGACTGAGGAGCCTGGTGGGCTACAGTTCTTCGAGTCACAAAGAGTTGAACACCACTGAGCGCCTAAGCACAGCACAGCACATATGCTATGGTAGGATTATCCTCAAATGTTTTCATCTTTATTTTTTGACCAATTCAGCAAATGCTAGGGAAGTGCTTTTGCATTTTAGAAGAGCATACCTATAGATCTCACAGACCTGAATGGCCATTCCTAAATTACATTGCTTTAAACCAAAACACCATGGGGTTAATCTCATAGCTGTGCTTTATGCAGTTACTCAATCCTCTTTACTATTTTGTATGTTCTATTCATTTTAATGTGGCTTACAAATCGTGAGCTCTCCTTTCTTTACACTGTAGTTCTGAGTCTTAAAAAGAAATTATTTTCCCAGCTATTAGCTCCCCCATCTTTGTAATAAAATTCCTGTAGAGGAGAGGTGAAAGGGCTTGAACAACGCCTTCTACCCTCTGGCTTGTTAGAGAGGATGAAGGGTTTCTAAGCAGGATGAAAGCAATAATCCAGGAAGGAAGCCAGGAAGAAAAGGGGGTGGAGGGAAACCTAAGCCAGTGTCAGGAGGTCGGTAAATAGAAGAATGTGACACAGAAGAGCAGAAAAGAGAAGCCACTCAGATAAATCTCACTATCCATCCTTGAAGGCCTGTTTCAAAGTCTTCTTCTCCCTAGAGCCTTCCCTGCCTTCTTTACCCTCACACAGCCCCAACACTGGTGTCCCAGAACATTTTATCTGCATCTCCCTGACAGTCCTTGCCAATTGCGACTTTGGATTATAGGTACTTGTGTGATTTCCTATAAGCCCTCCATTAGTTCAAAACAATAAATGATTACTGAGCCCCACTTCCCTTGATACCAGTTGCTTTGCTAAATGCCAGAGGTCCAAAGATGATTGGGACATCACTGTTGCCTTCAGGAAGCTAACGGGGGACTTCCTTGGCGGTCCAGTGGCTCAGACTGTGCTCCCAGCATAGGGGAAAGTGAAAGTGTTAGTTGCTCAGCCGTGTCCAACTCTTTGTGACCCCATGGGCTGTAGCCCACCAGGCTCCTCTGTCCATGGAATTCTCCAGGCAAGAATACTGGGGTGGGTAGCCATTCCCTTCTCCAGGGAATTGTCCTGACCCAGGGATCGAACTCGTGTCTCCTGTCTTGCAGGCCGATTCTTTACCATCCAAGCCACCAGGGAAGCCCCGCAGTGTAAGGGGACCGAGTTCAATCCCTGGTCAGGGAACTAAATCCCAAATGCCACAACTAAGACCCAGTGCAGTCTCTGTTTATATACATATAATTCCCAGAATCAAAAGGAAACAACAACAAAAAAGAGGCTAATGGTGGCCCAGCCCTTGCCTAAACCACCAGTCCCATTCCCTGCTGGGACTCATCATCTTGTCTCTGTCATTTCTCTGTCAGTGCAGTATCCCTTGCCTGAAACACTCTTTTCTCCTTTTCCTTCTTCTGTCTGTCAAGGCTCATGTGCAAACTCCTCAGGAAGGTTTCTCTGAACTGCCAGGCTGGGTTCCCACATCATAGACACACTTCCCTTCAGCACTTCCCATAAATCAAAACTTTCTGTTTGCAAAACTATCTCCCCCAGTGGATTCAGGGTGGGACCCTTGCCTTCTTCCCTTTGATTTTCTAAGGTCAATGACTATGTCTGGTCCATGGTGTGTTTATGTGTGTGCATGTTAGTCACTCAGTTGTGTATGAATCTTCTGTGACCCCATGGACTGGGGCCCATCAGGCTCCTCTGTCCATGGGATCTCCCAGACAACAATACTGGAGTGGGTTGCCGTTTCCTTCTCCAGGGGATCTTCCTGACCCAGGGATTGAACCCATGTCTTCTGCATTGCAGGCAGATTCTTTACCACTGAGCCACCAGGGAATCCCAATAATTAATTAGCTCTCCTCATATGTCCCTCTAAGGTAAGGTGGGAAGCAAGGGACAGTGCTGTGGACTGTTGGTGTCCACCTATCCCCCCACACTGTGCCCAGATTCATCTGTTGAAGCCTGACCCCAAGGTGATGGTATCTGGAAATAAGGCCTTTGGGAGGTCATTAGGTCATGAGGGTAGAGGCCTCATGAATGGGATTAGTGCCCTTACAAGAAGGAACACCAGAGATCTCTTTCTCTCTGCCAAGTGAGGACCCAGCAAGAGAAACCAGGAAGAGGGCCCACCAGAACAGACCATGCTGGCACCCTGATCTTAGACTTCTCAGCCCCTCAAACTATGAGAAATATATTTGTTACTTAATCCATCTACTCGATGATATTTTGTGAAAGTAGCCCAAACTGACTAAGACAAATGGAGAGGATCAGTGGCCCAGCTCCAGATTTAAATGATGGCAGGGTTGGGAAAGGGGCTTCCCAGGTGGCATAAGTGGTAAAGAACCTGCCTGCCAATGCAAGAGACATGAGAGATGCAGGTTCGATCTGACTTGGGAAGATCCCCTGGAGGAGGGCGTGGCAACTCACTCCAGTATTCTTGCCACGGATAAAGGAGCCTGGAGGGCTACAGTCCATGGTGTTGCAAAGAGTTGGAGGTGGCTGCAATGCACGCATACACAGGGAGAGGCAAGAAGGCGTATCTTCTGCTCTAGTCACCAGACTGTTACCAGATTTGATATTAGAAAAAGGTGTGCCTGTTTCTTCTGTGTCATCTTAGAGAGTTTGGCTAGGAGACTGAGGAGAAGGATGGGGAGATACAAAGATTCTGGGACAGACATGGTAGGATCCTATTTGACAAAATGGGGAAGTAAGTGAAATGTTATTTTTGGTAATCTCTGGAGAAGACAGGTGGAGAGTGTTGCAAGGATTCTAACCATGTCAATTCAAAAAAGGAAAACAATGTGGGCCAAAGGAAAACAGGGTGAAAAGTAGATTAACCAGTGACTACTTCTGCTGGGCAATAACACACACATAAAAATATCCAGAGGGCAATTGAGAAAAATCATATTAAAGCTTGAGTTAAAGAAAAACTCTTTGCTTAGAGGACAAGGTGCAACCTGGGAAAAATGGGAAACAGCTGAACTGATTTATGAGTGACTATCTGTGACTTTTAAATGTGCAGATGTATTTTATTTTTACATAAGGGTGACAGACAGCACAGGGCAGTGGGAGGGGCCTGCTGGCCCCATTTTCATTCAGAAGCTCTGGTTTTAGGTCTCCCTCTTAAAACTCACAGGCTCTGTCACTTTGGGCAAGTCACGTAGCTTCTCTGAATTTTAGTTTCTTCTCAAGATGATATCATGCTGTATTTTATAGGGCTGTTGTGAGGACTGACTCTTCATTAAGAAGTTCAGAATTGTTTTGCAAATCACTACATTCAGGGTTGGATGAGGTTGTTGGTCAGTTTTCTCAAAAGGCAGACGCTCCTTTATGTCTTGATGGCAAATTTCAGTTACATGACCACCGCCAGGTGCAAGGAGTCTGGGAAAATGATAACCAGTCTTGTTTTTGAGGGTTTTTTCCTGTTTTTATTGTTACTGTTTGGTTTTTGTTTCTATAAAGAGAAGAATTTCAGGCAGAAAGGAATTCAGAAAGGTTTTTGGGTTCGTCAACCTTTGCCTCAAAACCCCCTACCCAGCTGTGACAGCACCTGCCTAAGTGGACAGCAGAATGGAATCATGGGACAAGAGCTAGGTCGTGGGCTTGGGATAATGAATCTAATTAAATAGTAAATTAAGAGTAATAGAGTCTGTGGGTGGAGAAGCCCATTAAGAGGAACTGCTGAAGGGCTGCCACCATGAGTTTCCAGGAATAACACGTAGGCATATTTCCAAGAAAACTGAGTAGGAGATCAAGCTGCCTCCTTTTAGAGTCTCTCTTTTTCATGGTTGGATGTCAGCATTTGCTTTTCACTTTTCACTTCTCCCTGCCATCTACCCCGAACCTGGATGGTTTTTAGTCCCTTAAATGCCATTTTGGGGTGGGCTCCATTTCCCAGGATTTTCTGTTTCTGTCTCTTTTCCTCAAGAACTCAATTATCTCATGTTTCATTTTCTCAGACTCTAATTCTTGTTATTGCCTCTGTGACTGAAAAAGAAAGGAAGGACAAGAGAGAGGGAGGAAGGGAAGGAGGAGGGAAGGAAGGGATAAAGAAAGAAAAGCCAAGCTGAGGTGGGTTAACCCTCTCTTCTTTACTTTTATTTACATTTTAATAGTAGCCATTAATGTCAGAATACAAAGTCCTGCAACAGGGAACAACGAGCATGATTTGGGGCATTACAGGATAGGACCAGTAGAAAGAAGATTTTCAGATTAGGGGACCTTGTCCTAACTTTGTCAGCTAACACATCCTCACATTGGTTAAACCAAAGACCAACACTGTTCACACCATCTGGAAACAGAGATGCTGGAAGGGAATGCAGAATGGACTTGCCTCTAGTCAGAGTGTGGGGTAATAGTGTACTAGAGTGTACACACAGGGTGGTGGTGTACTAGAACTGGGTGGGGAGGGCAGATCTGTCCAAACATGAGAAGGAAAACTGATGTGCTAAGGAGGGATGACACAGGGTTGAAAATGAAACTTCATAAAAAGCTACACAATTGCATAACACCCAATCAAAATACTCCTTGCTGTTAATGGGACTATTAGCATGGAGATAAAACTGTGAGTTATACATGATAACCAAGGAGGGGAGGGGTGGGTAGAGGGAGAATACGATTAGGGAAGGAAACAGTGAAGATAAAAGTTGGCCTCATATTAAAACATACCCCAGGCAAAATGAAGGTGACTTTAGTATGCTTATTCTTCAATAGAATGAATTTCTTTTCCTATGTGTTTAGCTATAGGTGGGTACTATTAGAAAACCATCAATAAAAGAATAGGGAACTCTGCTCAATGTTATATGGCAGCCTGAATAGGAGGGGAGTCTGGGGGAGAATGGATACATGTATATGTATGGCTGAGTCCCTTTGCTGTCCCTGAAACCATCACAACATTGTTAACTGACTAGACTCCAATATAAAATTTTTAAACAGTGTTTTAAAAAAAGAATATATACAGATAAATTAGGGATTACTGACTTTACCAAAAGAATTCTCTTAAATTTTCCTAAGTGCCATTTAAAATACTACACAGGTTATCAAAGTTCTTTTTTAATGTATAGTATAGCTTTTAAGAATTCTATTTCATAAGGTAATTCCATGTAATAGAGAGTTAAAGGTTTCCATCAATTTAGTTCAGCATAGAAAAAAAAGAAGAAACATACACTGCTAACAGAGAAAGGAGATAGAAAAATGCAACCCACCTTGAGCTGTAATGAGGGGTCATTTTATATGCTATGCCAGTAAGCTCTTGTTTCACCAAGAAGAATTCATTAAGTAGAAAGAAAGTCAATAAAAATGAGCTTTATTAAAAAAGAACTGATATAATTAAAGGTATTGGTGAAAACGAGCCCAGTTATGAAGGGGAAATGACTCAGCTGCATGTTTAAGAAATGAAACAATGTTCCATAGAATCTTCTCCCAGTTTAAGTTATTTCGGAAACAGAAAAAAATGATACTCTACATAATTTGTAATAGCCAAGGTGAATGCCAGCATGATGGAGGGGGAAGTGCTTCCATAAAACTGTCACTCTTCAAACAGTAGTGAATTATAGTATTGACAGTGCTCGAAGCCCAAGAAATCTGTTCACGGGGGAGGTAAGAAAGCACACCCCCCCCAACTTCTGGCGGCTTAACATGGGTAACGGAGATGTTCCTTAATACCGTGCTGCATGTTATAATCTAAATGAGAACACTGGGTTTCTGGAATACATAAAGATGCAGACTGGGAAAAATAGGTTTAAGACTCTCTGAAAATCCCAGATCAGATGATATTTCTGCAGAAGCAAATGTATGGGCTAGTCAAATGGAAGAGCACACACATACCACCCAAGAGCAGCAGAGTGGCCACACCATAGTTTCTGAAAAGCATCATCTCATCCAAGTTTACATGGTCTTAGTGACATGGCTGAACATAGAGCAAAAATCCACACGAGAAGAAAATGGCAACCCACTCCAGTGTTCTTGCCTGGAGAATCCCAGGGACGGAGGAGCATGGTGGGCTGCGTCTATGGGGTCGCACAGAGTCGGACATGACTGAAGCGACTTAGCAGCAGCTGCAGCAGCAAGACCAAGTCACATGTATGCTGGGCATTTTTGCAGACCTGAGATTCAGGGATCTGCAAAGACGCCAGAAGACCCCAGGGAGTGACTAGCACCCTCTCTCCCTGGGGGCCTGGGGCTTAATGCTGTCTTGTGATCTGAACACGACCTGGGAGACAGAGAAACAGCTGGAGGCCTGGATTTGCCAGCAATGCCATATGACAGGTCTAACACCTTCTAATATAACACCACCAAAAGGATAAAGTGCTTACTGGCTACAAAGCACTAGAAAGGTTAGTGCAGTGTTTGACTTACTGGCTGCCTTACCCACACGTCGAGGGGGACATAACAGGGGTATTGTGAGAAGAAGGGAGATGGAAAAAGTTGGGAAATTTCCAGTTACAAAAATAATCAGTTCAGTTCAGTTGCTCAGTCGTGTCCGACTCTTTGCGACCCCATGGGCTGTAGCACGCCAGGCCTCCCTGTCCATCACCAACTCCTGCAGTTTACTCAAACTCATGTCCATTGAATTGGTGATGCCATCCAACCATCTCATCCTCTGTCATCCCCTTCTCCTCCCACCTTTGATCTTTCCCAGCATCAGGGTCTTTTCAAATGGGTCAGCTCTTCGCACCAGGTGGCCAAAGTATTGGAGTTTCAGCTTCAACATTTACAAATGGATGGCACTTACCAAATTGGAATAGAACGTTTTCATATGCTCTGTGACCCACACAGTCTTTGCTGTCTACCCCCAGAGAGTCCTAAGACAATCAAATGAAATATTGTCTACAAGAATGATTTCACAACTATAAATCCCTTAGAATTTATGGTGGTATGCAGTCTAAATGGTTAAAAACACAAACCCCAAAATACCTCAAGAAGCTTGAAGAGGAGTATCTGAAAATGGTTAGGCCTTCATCGTGTCCCTAGAGTTTGCAGGCATTTTTCTCTTGAAATGCTTGACAGTGCACATCAGAACTGCATAGTTTGGGGCAGTAAAAGGCAGATGGTCTAACACAGTAAAAATAAAATTTGGGTGAACAACTTGGGGGATGGGTTAGTTCATGATCTAATTACTGTCATCTTGCCATGATGTGTAAGGGAAAGACATTAGAAAAAGTTTTGATGAATCTGAAACTTTAAGTAGGTTTACCTTACCTAAAACTTTTTATACCCACAAATCACTGCTCTGTTAACAAACAGAAACTGTCATGTTCTATCTCTAAGCATTGCTTAGGATGGAGTGCTCTTCAACTTTGCTCTGTTTGTCACTCCTTAGGCACAGGAGGTATGTCCCGTTTACCTCCCATCTTAATGGGTGTGTCTATCCGGGAGAGAGGAGAAGAAAGTAGGCTGCATTGAACAAAAATTAATTTATGCCTTTTGATGTATTATAAAGCTAATTTCTACCCAATATTCCAACAGATCAACAGTCCATATGCCAACATATCACAGAAGGCTACATTTAAAAATGGATCAATCTCCCCAGTAGAAGTGGGCATGTATGGTCTCCATATCCTCTGAGCTACCAGGGAAGCCCAAAGATATAGAAGAATATATATAACAATATTCATAATAGCCAAAAATGGAAAAAGATAAGCTGTGGGTAGTCCAGTCATGGGATAGTAAACAGCAATGACAGTGAATGACCTCCAACTAACACCCAACAGTATACAGAAATATAAAATTGAGTGAAAGAAATCACATAAGAGCATTTACAGCAAGACTCCATTTATGCAAGGCACAAAGAGAGGCACAACTAAATGATGCTGGGACTTTTGGGGGTGGGGGTGTGACTGAAAAGGGGCACAGTGGGGGTTTCTGGGTGCCTGTGTATTTTTTGATCAGGCTACTGGTTAAATAGACGTGTTCAATGATTGAAAATATATTAAGTGTATACTTACAGACTTTTCCCTGTGGTATATTTTATTTTAGAAAGATGTTTTTTTAAAAGTGGAGTGGCCTCTAAGTTGACGGGATTCAATTAGATTTGTTCTAGCCAGTACTCTGATACCACCTGTTTCCAAACTTTCCAGTTCCCATGGATCAGGAAGCAATAGATCAACAGAAATTTGATTGTTTTCTAAGGCTTAAAGTTGAGACAGAATCTATAAATAAGGGTTTTTACTTCTACTATAAATCATGGATTCAGTAAATGCATCTGTAAATTCAATGGATCTACAAATAGGTACTCTGAATTCAGTGGGTGCTATTTTGGTTATCTGGATTTTGTTCTATTTTTGAGATGTCTTAAAAACCTTGGAGATGCCATATCCTCTGTATGACTGAAATCTAAACTATCTACTGAATTTATTTAAATTGACAAAGGATTTTTCCACTGACATATGATCAGGGTCTCACTTAATGCTAATTTGGAATCATAGAAGATGTTTTTGAAAATGATCATGTTATGATTTTTAACCCCCTCAGTTTATAAATCAAGAACCTGAGACTCAGGCTAAATGATATGCCCATGGCCAGACAGATATTCAAACGCAGAATATGGACTAGAATTCAGGTTCTCTAACTAGTAGACCAATTTATGTTCATTCTAGCTTTCTGGCTTCTATTTTACTGTTGATTCACAGATTCATGAACAACTAAAAAGAGATGGTATGAAATGAAGTTATAATGGGCCAACACTAAAATTTTAATTTATTGGGATATTTACACACTCCAAAGATCAAGTCCAAGAAAGTTATGTGACCCTAAGTGATTACTGATTTTTAGAAACTAGCTAATATCAGTTAAGGAACTCATATATTAATACTATCTTTTTGAAAAATACTTTCATATTGGAAATTATTGTTATCAATGGGAGCTGTGGTGGCTATTTCATTTTCTTGTTCAAGAACACACATTATCACATATTATCAAAATGTCCTCACATCAGCCAGAACAAAATTTATCAGACTCTTCTACATACATCTGAAGACATATATTTAGATGGATTTGATGTTATCTCTAACTTCTTAGCTTCGGGCCATGGGTCCTGCAGATGTTTTCAATTTTTGAAAATACATCAAGTGTACACTTACACACACTTGGCCTATGGCCTATTTTTACTTTACAGTGGCCTTTCAAGGACTGTTTACCTGCTGTGGGTCCTTACTATTTGTAAATGGTGATAATTATCTGAAGTTAAAACCATTTACGGTGTTCATTCCATTTCCCTGGATGCTTTCGACTCTGACTCACTGACTGTACCGAAAAGTACTTTCCTTATTTTTGAACCAATATACTTTCTGGCTTTGTATTATGGGTAATGTATTGTGACTTGGCATTGTGACTCTTATTCAGATTAAAAATATAAGTTTTCTTGACCATGGCTGTGTAATATCTATAGTCGGATTTAGTACACGCTCAATAATAGGAATCGCTAGATAAGACTAGGTTAAAAGAAACCATCACACGAATGAATTGACAACATAACATTTGGTGACAGACGTTAGGATATGAATGTATTCTCAGGCTGAGGCTCTTGGATGAATGGGTATAAACTGCACTTTCCTCTCACTGCCTGAAAAAATGGTAACCTCTCTCATGGTACTTATGGTACTTGTACCCATGGATGGACTCCTTGGCCCACATGCTCAGGGGACATAAAGAGACAAATGCTCACAAGTGGCTTCTAAGTACTGTAGAAATCCAAGCATAGAGGTAATATTAATTATATACCTAGTCCTCAATAACAGTTGGGAGTGGGCATGATATAACATCAACACATCCATCAAAGACTTCATGAACAACTATTCTGTCAGTTGGAGTTTAAATGAGATAAGCCGTGTGAAGGGTTTAGCATAGTTCTGGTCTGTGATTAACACTTTATAAATGTTATCAGGGTGGAGTTCCCTGGTGGTCCAATGGTTAAGAATCTGCCTGCCAATGCAGGGGGCACCTGTTAGATCCCTGATCCGGGAAGATCCCACATACGATCTTCCAGAAGGACAACTAAGCCTGTGCTCCACAACTACTGAGCCCGCACTCTAGAGCCCGTGCTCCACAACAAGAGAAGCTGCTGCAAAGAGAAGCCCACACGCCGCAACTAGAACGCAGCTCCCGCCTGCCGCACCTAGAGAGAAGCCCATGCAGCAACGAAGACCCAGCTCAGCCAAAAATAAAATTTAATTAAGTTTTTAAGGTGTTATCAGGGTGACACGTACCGAAGGAAGCGACTCTGAAGCCGGTATGGGAAGGAGGGAAAGACTTAACCAGGCAGACACAGGTAGAGGAAGCAGAGAGTCGTCAAAGGCAAAAAGAGGCTGGCAGCCCTCTGGGACGGTCAGGGGTCCGGCAAAGCTGAGACATCAAGTGGCAGGACCAAGGGCCGGGGTTACAGAGGTGAGCAGGTGGCAGAGTACGAAGAGCCCCATCGTTCTCGTTAGAGAGGTTGGTTTTTATCCTTTGTGCAGTAAGAATCACAAAAAGCAGTGCCTTCCACACCATAGGGTCTCATCTATTAGTTAGCTCCAAAATCATTTTCATGGATTTCAACCAGCATTACTTTTATAACAAAAGAGATCAAAGCAGAATGAGATAGGACAGAATAAAAGACATAAAACTTGTTTATATACTTGTGTGTGTATTGGGTTATGATGTTAAATTTACTTCTTATTGTAAGCTGCAGACTCAAAGATTAAAGGCCACTTCTTTGAAGGATTTAAGTGGACAAATGATACAAACAGCCTTGCACTTTGGAAAATCAATTTGGCTGCCACATAGAAAGGACTGGAAGGGAAGAGGCGTGAGAACAGTAAGATCAGTTGCCACAGCCAGGCTACACGCGGTGACAGTATTACCTGAGGGTGGAACTCGTGAGGATGAACGGACCTTCTGTAGATGGGTATCAGGCTGCTGAGCGGGCCGGAGGGAGGAGGGGAAGGTGTTATCAGTGCAACCTGGGTTGCACAAGCTTCTACCTTGGGCGGCTGGTTGAGCAACCGGATGAGTGTTGCTTCTCTTCTCTGGGGCAAGAAACATTAGTGCCAAAGTGGTTTTGAAGGCACGAGAAAATGATTAGGTCAGGACATGCCGAGGCGCAACGTTGAAAATATGAAGAACACAATTTAGATAACGTGACAGAAGAACTTCTAGAAACCAATCATTATCAAGTGTCTGTCTGATGCTAAAAGTTAGCACAGATATTGATATTAATGTCAGAAATACAAGTATATGCGTGTGTGTATTTGCAGTAAGGAGAGTACATAAGGGATTTGCAAGTGTTCAGACATTAGGAACAAGTAGAAAAAAGACACTTTCTAAAGTAAATGCAATTAAGACTCCTAAAATAGCCAGTGGGAATTTTTTATAATGTGCAGGGAGGTCATGTGGTGCTCTGTGACAACCTAGAGGGGTGGAATGGAGAGGGAGATGGGAGGGAGGTTCAAAACGGAGAGGTCGTATGTATGTATACCTGTGACTGGTTCCTATTGATGTATGGCAGAAACCAACACAACATTGTAAAGCAATTATCCTCCAATTAAAAATACATTTTAAAAAAGACTCATTAATAGAATAAGGTTAATGATTACGGACAATGCAGATAAAAGCACACATAGCACCTGACGCACAGTAGATGCTCCAGCATCTGTTAGTTTTTCTTTCCCTCTGCTTTCTTATATTTTGTCAACAGGTCTCAAGATATAGCAAGATTTGAACTATTTACGTGAGTATATTTCAAATAATCTGATAATTAGATTTAACAAATGATGGTTTCATTCACAAAACTGATCATGTGTTTTATTTTACAAGGGCTACCAAGAAGTTAATGAGCAAAACCATGATGTACCTCCAGTAAGTATACAGAAACTCATCATGGGCATTTTGTATATTTCAGTTCAGTTCAGTTCAGGCCCTCAGTTGTGTCCGACTCTTTGTGACCCCATGAATTGCAGCATGCCAGGCCTCCCTGTCCATCACCAACTCCCGGAGTTCACTCAAACTCATGTCCATTGAGTCGGTGATGCCATCCAGCCTTCTCATCCTCTGTCATTCCCTTCTCCTCCTGCCCCCAATCCCTCCCAGCATCAGAGTCTTTTCCAATGAGTCAACTCTTCGCATGAGGTGGCCAAAGTACTGGAGTTTCAGCTTTAGCATCATTCCTTCCAAAGAACACCCAGGGCTGATCTCCTTTAGAATGTACTGGTTGGATCTCCTTGCAGTCCATAGGACTCTCAAGAGTCTTCTCCAACACCACAGTTCAAAAGCATCAATTCTTCAGTGCTCAGCTTTCTTCACAGTCCAACTCTTACATCCATACGTGACTACTGGAAAAACCATAGCCTTGACTAGACGGACCTTTGTTGGCAAAGTAATGTCTCTGCTTTTGAATATGCTATCTAGGTTGGTCATAACTTTCCTTCCAAGGAGTAAGCGTCTTTTAATTTCATGGCTGCAATCACCATCTGCAGTGATTTTGGAGCCCAGAAAAATAAAGTCAGCCACTGTTTCCACTGTTTCCCCATCTATTTTCCATGAAGTGATGGGACAAGATGTCATGATCTTTGTTTTCTGAATGTTGAGCTTTAAGCCAACTTTTTCACTCTCCTCTTTCACTTGCATCAAGAAGCTTTTTAGTTCCTCTTTACTTTCTGCCATAAGGGTGGGGTCATCTGCATATCTGAGGTTATTGATATTTCTCCCGGCAATCTTGATTCCACCTTGTGCTTCCTCCAGCCCTGTGTTTCTCATGATGTACTCTGCATATAAGTTAAATAAGCAGGGTGACAATATACAGCCTAGACATACTCCTTTTCCTATTTGGAACCAGTATGTGTTCCATGTACAGTTCTAACTGTTGCTTCCTGACCTGCATATAGGTTTCTCAAGAGGCAGGTCAGGTGGTCTGGTATTCCCATCTCTTTCAGAATTTTATTTCACCTCAGTCTTATTTTTAGGGCTTTTCCTCAATTCCTCCACTTACACAATATCATTGAGAAGTTTTTAAAGTCACTTTAACTCTTTTTTTGAAACAAGTCAAAGCCCAAATGGATAAATGGCCCAAATTCATGGATGGCTGCATGTTTGATGATTAATTATTAATCAAAGGTGTATGAGCTTGAGTAGCTGAATTAGTTCACTGAGTCTTGGATCTTTCTTCTTCTAAAAATACATACAGAACTAGGTAGACTAGTATAATGAGTCCCTATGAATCCACATGCTAGCTTCAACAATTGTCAACTTATGGCCAATCTTGTTTCATCTAAACCCTCATCCACTTCCCAAATTCCTGGATTAATTTAAAGAAAATCTCAACCACTGTATCATTGCATTAATAAATGTTTTAGTATGAATTTCCAAAAGATAAGGACTATTTAACAACATAACCATAACACCATTATTACATCTAAAAACAGTTAACAATTACTCCTTAATGCCATCAAACACTAGCCAGTGTTCAAGTTTTCCCCCAAATTGTTTCTTAAACTTTTTTTTAACAAATTGAATTTTAGACACAGATTATTTCTGGATCAACTTTTAAAACAGTTCCTTGATAAGTTATATTGGACAATTTTTTTTTTTAGTTTCTTTTGGCAGCACCATGTGGCATGTGACACCATAGCTTCCTGCTCAGGGATCAAACCCGTACCCCCTGCACCGAAAGGCAGAATCCTAACCACTGGGCCACCAGGGAACTCACAGTTCCTCAGTAAGTTCAGCTTAGGATCAGGAAGGGAAACTTACAAAGGAACCTTCTCTTCCTGGCCTGTAGCTGGATTCCTCCAGCTCTTCCTTAAACTTGTTTTTCTCTTCCTGTAGTCCTCCCATCTGCTCATGTTCTTTGTGTACAACTTGAGTTCACGAGTGCATATGCACACATGCACACACACACAATGGAAGAAGCTTTGAAACTTACTGAAACTTTTTTTTACATAAAAACAATGATATAAAACTGAAAATTGTAATATAACAGAGAAACAGGCAAAGCAAGTCCTTAAGAACACTGTTAAGAATTATGAAATGTATAACAATTATCAAATCTTTGAGCAGCCTATTTTTTAACCCTGATATATATAAATACTATTCACATATATATATGTATGTATATATATCTACAGGCATCCCAGGTGGCACTAGTGGTAAAGAACTTGCCTGCCAACGCAGTAGACGCAAGAGACATGGGTTCAATCCCTGGGTAGGGAAGATTCCCTAGAGAAGGGCACGGAGAACCCCATGGACACACCAATATTCCTGCCTGGAGAACCCCATGGACAGAGCAGCCTGGCAGGCTGCAGTCCACAGAGCCACATAGAGTTGGGCATGACGAAGTGACAGCATGCACGCACATGCATATGTATCTACATACATATGTAGGTATTTATGTATGTGTGTGGGGGCCAAAAAAGAACACTTTACTGTGAATATTCAAAGTAAAATACCCCAAAGTTTCTGAAAAATTTTATCTCCCTTTCAAAATATCTCTAGGAATACAGACATACTGAAGTGAATGGCTTTAGGGGAATGAAAAAAAGAGCACACAAATGTCTTTCCTTCCACTGGCTCTGGTCAGCCTCTGTACTGGTTTCTCTCACTCCCGTCTTTCCTCCATGCCACCCAACACATAGATGCTGACAGAGCTAGTTTTCTAAAACCCAGATCGAACACATCATTCTTGAAATCATCCATTGCTAATGACTGTCTATAAAACCAAGTTCAAATTTCTGTACGTGGGAGTCCATGGTTATTACAATCCACTCCCAGCCTGCTTTTGCAACCTGGTACCCCACCTTGTGTTCCCACACAAGTCCCTCTGTGTGTGGCAATCATTCCACGCCCTTGGTCTTCACACCTCGGTGTTGTTCCCTTTGCCCCAAATACAATATTTACTATTTATTCAGCAGGTAATAAATATGATCTTGCAATGAAGTTAGGCATAAGGCATGATCACTGCTCTCAAGGAGCTCACAACCTGATGGGAAACCCAGATAAGTGAATAAATTTCAATAGAAATGTGATGAGTATAGACGTATTAATATGTATAGTAGGTTGGGTGGTGACATAAAGAAGGGAGGACTTAATTGTGTTACGGATATGAGACTCTTTAGTCAGCATGGAGAAATACAACACACACACAAACACATGGAGAAAGGAGGTCCAACCTATGCTTTAAGCACCTCCAAAATTAGGGATGGAGAAATGACATGTGGCCACGGGATGGCTATATTCAAGAGTTTCATCTAAAAGCGTTCACAGTTTATTACAGGTAAGGCTGAGGACAGATTGTAATCACAAACTCAAATATAACTGCTTTACTTTAAGAAGTCTTTGTTACTAAATAAACACAAAATCTGTGGGAACCAAAGTGGAAGTGGAGGATAGCAAAGGGAGGCCAAGCATTGTGACCTACACACGGAGAGACTCAAGCAATTTCTTCCAGTAGAGTACCACACATGCTAAAATACAGACTCACGATTCTTGTAGTTCAATGTGACACTGAGAAGTAAAGCTTCTATTGTAAATTTGAGTTCGCCATACTTATTTGCTAGCTTCCCAGGTGGCGCTAGTGGTAAAGAATCCACCTGCCAAGGCAGGAGATGTAAGAGACGTGGGTTCGATCCTTGGGTGGGGAAGATCCCCTGGAGTAGGGTGTGGCAACCCACTCCAGTATTCTTGCCTGGAGAATCCCTTGGACAGAGGGGCCTGGTGGGCTACAGTCCGTGGGGTCGCAAAGAGTCAGGCACGACTGAAGCAACTTAGCACACACACACAGCACACAAACATGCTTAATGCTATATTCACTCTGATGTTATTTAAATACTTAAAAACAATATTTTTAAAAATTCTTAGGAAGATTATAAAACAAAGAGTGCATATATACAAATTCATTTTTTAAAAAGTCAACAAGCATCCATGTACCTAACTCCCAGGTTAAGAAATAGAACATGACTGGGATCTTGAAAGCCCGAAGAACCTCCCTCCCCCATTGCCTCCCATTCCTTTCCTATGAGTGGTGACCATTATCTTGTTTTTTGTGCTAATCATTCCTTTGGTTTTTATTCTAACTTTACCATCTATAGCCTACTGCCTAAACAAGCCTTGGGTTTAGTGTAGGAAAACACACAGCAAGCACGGACCTAACAGTCTAAGGAAACTCAAGCAATATTGCTGTTGCTAGATGGAGAAGGCAACGGCAACCCACTCCAGTACTCTTGCCTAGAAAATCCCACGGACAGAGGAACCCAGTAGGCTGCAGTCCATGGGGTCTCTAAGAGTCGGGCACAACTGAGCGACTTCACTTTTACTTTCATGCATTGGAGAAGGAAATGGCAACCCACTCCAGTGTTCTTGCCTGGAGAATCCCAGGGGCAGGGGAGCCTGGTGGGCTGCCGTCTATGGGGTCGCACAGAGTTGGACACGACTGAAGCGACTTAGCAGCAGCAGCAGCAGGTGGAAGGCCAGGAGAAGAGGGACTCAATGGGAGCCTATCCTGGCTTCAGGTTCTTTGAGGATTTTCAAGAGCCTCTGCTTGAGGCGCTTAACCAACGGACCACCAGGAAAGCCCTCAGGAAGCTTTTTGAGAAAGAGAGCACAAGAGGTAAATATTTTGAGATTTTGCAGGTCTGAAACTATATTTGATTCACTCATTATTGATGAATAGTTTGGGTGGGTAGAGAATCTAGTTGGTGGCTATTTTCCTTAAGAACTCTGATGGTTTTGTTCCAGTGTCATCTTCCTACATTGCTTTTGAGAAGCCCAGAGCTGTTATGATTCCCGAGCCTTTACATGTAAGCTCTAGAAGTTCGTAGCTCTTCTCCTTGTTCTTGATGTTGTGAAGTTTCACAATGATATGCTTTCATGGGGAGCGATTTTCACCCATTTCATGATATACTCTGTTCTTTTTTAATATGGAAACTCACGTTTTTCTCTTCTCTGTACTCTATTTTCTGAGACCCATAATATTTGGACATTTTTGTTTCCCTACACCTATTTTGCATCTCTTTATCTTTTTGTCTTGCTTTTTCACAATGTTTCTCAACTTTATTTTCTAATCCTCCTGCTGCTGCTGCTGCTAAGTTGCTTCAGTCGTGTCCGACTCTGCGACCCCATAGATGGCAGCCCACCAGGCTCCCCCATCCCTGGGATTCTCCAGGCAAGAACACTGGAGTGGGGTGCCATTTCCTTCTCCAATGCATGAAAGTGAAAAGTGAAAGTGAAGTCCCTCAGTCATGTCCAACTCTTCGAGACCCCATGGACTACAGCCCACCAGGCTCCTCCGTCCATGGGATTTTCCAGGCAAAAGTACTGGAGTGGGGTGCCATTGTCTTATCCACTAATCCTCCTATTAGCAAACAAAAGCATATTTCTGGGAAATAGCCTCATCATATTTGTATGCCACATGGCAGTAAAGACTAGGGAACACCTTCTAAGCAAAAGTTTCAGGCCAGGCATAAAAGGAAAACGGGGCCAAACGCTCCCAAGAGCAGTTGCAGCTGTAAGACCAGGTGAAGTTACTGCAAGTGCAGCGTGCGGCTAATTCTTTGGGTCTACTGAATAGTCAGCTTTCCTCAACTGTTCTCTGCTCAGAGGACTTGCTATAAAATTTCACCCCGAGGAATTCCCTGGGTTCAGTGGCTAGGACTTGGCACTTTCACTGCCATGGTCCCAGGTTTGATCCCTGGAGAATCCCAGGGACGGGGGAGCCTGGTGGGCTGCCGTCTATGGGGCTGCACAGAGTTGGACACGACTGAAGTGACTTAGCAGTAGCAGTAAGGAACTAAGATCCTTCAAGCTGTACAGCCAAAAACATTTCTTCCCTGAAGACGCCATGTTCCAACATAAGAATAGAAATTTCTACCAGCCCTAAAATCTTGAATGTGTCTTTCAAAGAATTTGTTCATTTCATATAAATTATTGAATGTATTTCCATAAAGTTGTTCATAATATTTCCTTATTATCCTTTTAATGTTTGTAGACTCTGCAGTGATATTACCTCTCATCTCTGATAGTAAAATTTGTGTCTTTCCTTTTTTCTTTTGTTGTTCTGACCTCTAGTCTGGCCAGAGGTTTATCATTGTATTGATCTTCAAGAATCAGTTTTTTTGTTTCACTGGTTTTCTTTATTCTTTTTGTTTATTATTTCACTGAGTTCTCCTCTGATTTTTGTTATTTCCTTTATTCTACTCACTTTGGGCTTATTCGCTTTCCTTCTTTTAATCCTTGGGGATGAAAGCTGAGGCCAATCATCTGAGACCCTTCTTTTCTAATATAGTCATTTAGTGCTATAAATTTCCCTATAATTACTGCTTTAGCTGTGCTGACAAATTTGAATGAGTTGTAGTTTTGTTTTCATTCAAGATATGATCTAATTCCCCTTGTGATCTCTTCTTTGATCTATTCATTATTCAGAAGTGTACTTTGTAGCTTCCAAGTTTTGATTTCCCATATTTTGTTCTGTTACTTATTTTGAATGTAATCCTATTGTGGTAGAGAACATAGTTGTGTGACTTGAGTCCCTTCAAATTTATTTAGACTTGTGTTACAGCCCAGAATATGGTCTGTAGAGGTAAATGTTCCATGTATACCCGAAAATAATGTGTCTAGTGCTCGGTGGAGTGTTCTATTAATGTCAATTTGGTCAAGTTGGTCGATAGTATTTAAGCTTTCTGTATCCTTACTGATTTTCTGTCTAGTTTTTTCCTCAGTTATTGAGCAAGGGTGTTGAAATCTCTGACTATAATTGTAGATTTGTCTATTTTTCTTTGCAATTCTATCAATTTTTGCTTCATATGTTTAGAAACTCTATTGATAGGTGCATACACATTTAGGATTGTGGCCTCTTGATGAACTGGTCTCTTTACTACAATGAATGATCATTTTTATCTTTGGTAATAGTCTTTGCTCTAAAATCTACTCTGTATCATATTAATATAGTCATTTCAGTTTTTTTTAATCTTCTTTGAGTGCAAAAAACCGATGGCCATGTACAGAACAATCATCTCTATAACATATCTGACAAAAGTCATAAAGCTAATATAGTAACAAGTTCTGTGTGGTTGAAAAGATGACATTCAGAGCAGGATACTGCGACTTGCCAGTATCAGCATCACTTAGGAACTCGACAGACATGCAAATTCTTAGCTCCACTCCAAAGCTACTGAAACGACCCAGAAATCTATGTTCTAACAAGTATACCTGGGAATTTCAGTGCATGCCAAAGTTTGAGAGTCCCTGCCTAGAGCCCATTCTCACTTCTGATTCTAGGAATAAGTATTTGGATGAGAATATTTATTTGTGGTAGATATGAACCCAAAACCCCTTTCTCAAGCTAGAAGGGTATTTCTGCAACCCTACATCTATATAATGTGGCTAAGAGTCAGATACGACTGAGCGACTTCACTTTCACTTTCATGCATTTTGGAGAAGGAAATGGCAACTCACTCCAGTATTCTTGCCTAGAGAATCCCAGGGATGGGGGAGCCTGGTGGGCTGCCGTCTATGGTGTCACACAGTTGGACACGATTGAAGCGACTTAGCAGCAGCAGCAGCAGCCCCAACTAAAGACCCATTTTTGAATGTTAGTTATATAATAAAACTTCTAATTAAAGTGTAATAACAGAATAAATAACTATGCAAAGAACTAAAATTTGTTTTAAATAGAATCACATTTCAGGAAAATGGGGAAACATTCATTGCTTTGAGTTTTCTGCTATGATCTTTAAAGGTAGGCAATGCTGCTTGTGGAAACAATGAATTTTCACTGCACATGACTAGAGTCTTGGGGATCAATCAAAGGCAGGATGACTCAACAATTCCCTCCTTTAGGAACAGCTCTACAGGGCATGATTTTAGTTTCCCTTAAGGTCTAGTACAGAAGGTGAGTGAAGTTTCCTTATCCTGCAGTTGGTCGGTATATGTATACTCTATCAAATGCTATCCCACAGAAGCGGGATTCTTCTTCCCTTTATTTATTTTTTGGCCACATTGTGTGCCTATAGGATCTTAGCTCCCTCACCAGGGACTGAAGCCGTGCCCCCTGAAGTGGAAGTGTGGAGTCTTAATCACTGGACCACCAAGGAATTCCCTCTTCTTCCTTTCATATAAATGTACTTTTATACCCCCTCACTACTTTCTGCTGCTACTTCTGATCTGTACCATGTTTAAAGCTCCTCTCGGGTGTGGGGCTGCACTTGGTTCTTTATACATATGATCTCATCTAATGGCCCCTATCACCCTGCCAGGCAGGTACTACCCATGTTACTGACCAACAGAACAGCTGACCTATGATCCCACTGCCAGGGAGTCTGTAGATGAGGTGGAAGATTACTCTGAATCCAAATCCAAGAGAATTCCCACTGGGGCCACCAGAGCTACAAGTTATAACTTCAAAACACAAAGGACAAAGAGAAAGACTCAAAATCTACAAAAAAATTTTTTTTTTAGTTCAAAAATTGAATAGACATTTGAATGGTAAACAAGGTGGTATATTTTAGCCTACATGACATATTCTAGGTATTAAAGGAATCCAAAGGAAGGAGAAGATATTCCTTGCCTTGGCACTTTGTAAACTGACTACACACACCCTCACACAAACACCCTAAGCCAAGAGTTCTTTCAATAAACAGTCACAGGCAATGTTATGTGGCAGCCTGGATGGGAGGGAAGTATACGGGAGAACAGATATATGCGTATGTATGGCTGAGTCCCTTTGCTGTCCACCTGAAACTATCACAACATTGTTAATCAGCTGTGTGTGCATGCGTGCTAAGTCGCTTCAGTCATGTCCATTCGACTCTTTGCAACACTGTGGATTGTAGCCCACCAGGCTTCTCTGTCCATGGGATTCTCCAGGCAAGAATACTGGACTGGGTTGCCATGCCCTCCTCCAGGGAAATCTTCCCAACCCAGGAATCAAACCTGCATCTCTTACATCTCCTGCACTGGCAGGCGGGTTCTTTACCACTAGTGCCACCTGGGAAGCCCCATTAACTGGCTATATTCCAATATAAAATAAAAAGTTAAAAAAAGAAACGGTAGCAAAAGCCATTTCAGTGTTTCGCCTCTCATTTAATATGGTCTAGACTATATACTTATATGAAATGTACTAAGTTTTATTTTTAACAAAAGTCTTTTATTTGGGTTACAAGCTACATATTACTTAATTTTTTGCAATCAGAAAGATCAAGACTCATTAATTGTGGTACAGAAATTTTATCATATAGCAGTAATTAAGTAATTATTTTTATATATTGATTTGAACCACTCACTAAATAAAACTTAAGAACTTCATTTTGGGGATCACAGGGAGAATTAGGTTCATATTAAATATGGGAGCTATTTAGTCAATTAGGGTGGCTTATTTGGTGGTTTTCTCTACAAAGAATGGTAAATAGAGCTCCCATACCTTTTCTAATTTCCTTGTATCAGAACCAAATATAATATTTAATATTTGCTTTGTACCTTATACAAGAAATTGTTTTTTAAAAAGCCCCATGCACAGAGTAGTCAGTGGTCAGCAAAAGAATTTGAAAGCCTCAAACAAGAAACAACACTGAAAGACAGTGGTATATCTTTCCTCTTTGGTATCTATTTCTAGTAGCATAAAAGTGGAGTCACAGAAAAAAGTGTTTTCAACATGCTGATCACATGCCTTGAAGGAATTTTAACAACATAATATTAAGGGGAGAGGAGGCTGTCATATGAAAGCAAAAGCATGTCCACAAGAACTTGAAGAAATCAGGAAAAAAAACTTCACAAACTGTCTAGACAATCATGAACAATCATTGACTTGGTTTGTTATAATTTCAAATTCACTCCTCATTAAAATATGTTATTTATATGTGACCATTTACACAGCTCTTATCTATAATTTCAAAGGTGATCAGTTCAAAGTTTAATGAATTTTCTCAATACTGAATTTTTAAACCTTTGAAATTACAGTTCAGTAATGTACTGTTAGCATTTTTAAGCCAAGCTGCAGGATCTAGAGAAAATGCAATCTCTTCTGATGATTAAATGTCAGTAATTAAACATAAAAACATTTGGAACCAGAAGGGCTGTATAAATGAACTGTCAGCATATATTATAACATTACAGGGTTGCGTAGGTAAGAAAAGGCTCCTTGAAGAAGTTGGCACAATGACCAGCCAATTGGAAAAACAGAGGAAGTGAGCTATCACTGCAATAACGAGGAGGAATTCCATTAAGGCTCCAGGCCAGGTATGTGAAGGAGGTGTGATTGATATGTGGGACTTGGAGATTAACTGTGTGGGACATTCTGAGGCTATGCCTACACACATTGAACATAACGTGATATTTGGTATCAGAGTTTGACTGAAGTGATGTTTACAGAGTCACTGCTCTTACCCTTTTCTTTTAAAGGCTAAGGATTTTGTTTTACCGATGGCATCAGCAAGGGAGCATTTTTTTGTGAGGAAAAGAAAAATATAGTCATGCCCAGAGTTAAGTCTCATATTAAAATGCGATTAGTGTTCGCTTTTAGTGTCAATGACAATTTAAAAGGCTACATTTCATACAAAGACAGGGATGACAATGCCCATGAGCTCATCAAGTTCCCATGTTCCTATCAGTAGGTCCCTTTGGATATTGCTAATAAATGGTAATATTTTAGAAGCCAGCAGAATGACATGATATAAAAACAATTTCACAAATTTGATATTTATGAGTATGGGAGTATGGAAGAAGTCATTGTTCTGAAGCTGCTTCTAGAATGGCTACAGAGCATTGGAATTTTAGTTCAAGTTAACATAACATCTTTGAAATATTGAGGGCAGCAGGAGAAGGGGACAACAGAAGATGAGATGGTTGGATGGTATCACCGACTCAGTGGATGTGAACTTGAGCAAACCCCGGGACATGGGGAAGGGCCAGGAAGTCTGGCATGCTGCAGTCCATGGGATGGCAAAGAGTTGGACACAACTAAGCAACTGAACAACGACAACACAACATCCTTAAAATGTTAAAAGACAAAGGTTTATTCTGAGAATATATATCTACTGTAAGTGATCATATAGTGGAATAGAGGTCAGCCGGCTGGATTTGAATATTCTCAGTTTTTAAAATATTCTTTCTGGAATATCAGTGAAGCACTGGAAATCTAGCACAATACAATCTTGTTAAGGGATGGTTTTTTATTACATGAATTCTGATATGGGAAGGGTTCAATAATGTTTTACCAAACTCACCTATTACTTACAATAAAAGTAAGTATGTGATAGCTTGGGCTTCTCCAGTGGCTCAGTGGTAAAGAATCCACCTGCAATGCAGGCGACACGGACTCGATCCCTGAGTTGGGAAGATCCCCTGGAAGAGGGCATGGCAACCCACTCCAATATTCTTGCCTAGAGAATCCCTATAGACAGAGGAGCATGGTGGGCTACAGTCCATAGCGTCGCAAAGAGTCAGACGCAACTGAAGCGACTTAGCACACACACACACGCACACACACACACACACATGTAATAGGTTGGTTTGTAAGGTGGATGTTAGTTCTGTTTACCAACACCCAAGTTATAGAGAAAAGATCCTGCTTTCCTGTTTATGACTTCTGCTGTACATATAGAAGAACGAAGCAGTCTGGGATTCCTAGTTCTGTTACTAGCTCACTCTCTGCGGCAATTAATAATGCAAAAACTGGGACTTCCCTGGTGGCCCAGTGGTTAAGGTGCCACACTTCCACTGTAGGGGGGTGCAGGTTCGATCCCTGGTCAGGGAACTAAGATCCCACATGCAGCATGCTTATGACCAAAAAGGTAAAAGAAAGAAAGAAAAAAAATGCAAAAACTACACACATTGGAGGTTTAAGGTTTCCTACAAAATGTTCTCCAATTAAATAATGTTTAACAACTGGCCCCAACAGAAGTAAAAGACATAACCTTAAGGTATCTGCTTTTTCCATACCTTGTTAATTAGTAATTTTACATCATAATTGTACTTCATCTTTCTTCCAAGACCAAGTTCAGATGGACACATTCCAAATCCCATGGGCACAAAGAAGCAGCTTGTCAGCCAGCATTGCCAGGGCAGTCCCTGTTACTAGAATTCACAATGTGTCCTCAACACCAGCAACTGGTATTACAGGCAATTTTTTAAATGTTGCTCTGTTTTGCTTTTTAGAAAACCACATCCCTACACTTTTAAAATGATAATTGGTTCTAAAATGATCAATCAGTTTGATATGACATATAGCATTGACATTCTTCCCCACCCCCATCCCGCCCCACTCTGTGTACTTAGGAGACAAATGATCTTCAGCCCAACAGGGAATTTACAATCCAACAACCAAGTGGCTCCAGGAGAGAAGTGAAAAATGCATGGTGGTTCACATATACACAGTATTGATACTAAGAATAAAATAATGAATGAGAACCTACTGTCCAGCACAGGGAACTCTACTTAGTTCCTAAATGTGGTGACCTAAATGGGAAGGAGATCCAAAAAAAGGGGATATATTTAAAATATTTAAAATGTACAGCTGATTCACTTTGTTGTACAGTAGAAACTAACACAACATTGTAAATCAACTATTCTTCAATAAAAATTGATTTAAAAAACTATAGAACTTAGAAAAAAATTGGAAAAGACCCTGATGCTGGAAAAGATTGGGGGCAGAAGGAGAAGAGGGCGACAAAGAATGAGATGGTTGGATGGCATCACCGATTCAATGGGCATGAACTTGGGCAAACTCCAGGAGGTGGTGAGGGGCAGAGAAGCCTGGTGTGCTGCAGTCCATGGGGTCGCAAAGAATTGGATACGACTTGGTGACTGAACAACAACAACAGAGAATTAAGAAACTTGTTTCTGGAAAAAGGTGACCTCTGCAATGAGATTTCAAGTATGATGATATAAATATGAAAGAAAAAGCAAGAACAAAATAAACCATCACGAAAGCCCAAGGAAAACTAGGTGGTTTGGCCAAAGCCAAAGAGTGTCTGTGGGATGGTGGGCGAAGAGGCTGCCAGGACGTCTGGGTCTACTGTTTAGGATCTTGGATTCTTCTGATAAGGAGTCCAGACAGGAAAAAAAAAATGGAGGCAAGACCTCTCTCCACAGACATCTTACCTGAGACTAGGCTACTCAAAATACCATGTAAATAGAGAAAAATGATCAAATTCTATGTGCAAGGAGTGGATGTTACAAGTTTGTACTGGAGACTGCTCTTGCGTATGATTAACTATTTATGTGCATCTGTATTAAATGCAAAACAATTTTTTTTTTTACTAAACATGAGCTCTAATAACAGAAAATACTCATCAGTTTTTCCTGAAAAATATTTATTCTCCATATCTGCTTTTAAACAATTGTTTTAAGCTAGGAATCCAAGAAAATGTCTTATAATGATCACAGAAAACCATACCTAATATTTCAGAATTTTCCTCTCTCATTAGCCATGTAACTCTTGAAACTGGTGTGAGTGACAAATGTAATATGCTCCTTCACCCCTACTTGTGACATCATTCAAGGAAGGAAGCATTTTAATGGAGCCCTAGCTTAAGAATTCTCTTGTCCATGAAGCTGCCAGTGCTACCCATAGGGCAGTCAAGGAAGTGATGCAGAGAACGTCTTATTGAAAGGCTTCCCCAGACACTACTTCTGGACAAGACCTGGGGCCTCAGTGCCTGCTATTAACTCTGGTGGGTGGTGGGGGTGGAGTTTGGTTGTCTTGATAGAAGACAGGGACCCTGGTGTTTCCTCCCCAGACTGAAAACCTCTGACTGTCTTTGGAAATTAATAAAGAGGTGAAGAGACAGTGAGTTTTCTGCAATAATAGAGGAGGTTCCCAAACATGGCAGTGATTATGGATGAAGAATGCACTTTTCTCTCCCTTCACAGAAACACCCAGGAGTGCCCTTCTATTTGATAAAGAGGATGATAGAGGATCTGATTTGTTTGTTTGTTTAATGTACAACTCTTGCCTGTTCCTGCTGCACTCTGCAACACAAAAAGGAACACTTTTCTTGCCAACTCCACACATACAGCATGTTGGCACATCTTTAAGAGCTTTAAATATATCTGTAGAAGGCAATATTGTGTCAGAAATATTAATGTTGAACAGTGGTTTAAACAATTCCAGACCAAATTAGCTTAATTCCAATTAACAATTGATACCAGAAAAGAAAACCAACATTTGGGATCTAAGAAAGGAGAGGGCAAAGTTACTTAAAAACCAGATATAAATTTTCATTAGGTGCAACCTGTATTTAACATAAAAATGAATTCATGCTTTATAATGAGTCAAAACATGTATTAACTGATAGTGATGAAATTATTTGGGAGAATGAGTGATTCTGAAATAGAAAAATTTTAATCTAATTTGGGGGGAAAAATCAGTTTTTACTATAAACAAAAAACATTTTGTGTGATGCAAATATTTAGTCCAGGCAAAACAGTTTCGGTTTTGTCGCACAAAGTTTGTACTAGGTAAGTGTTACGGGAGTATCTGGGTCAATGAATGAAAACTTTACTATGAACAATTTTGTCCTTTAAAAGAACAGTGGGGCAATGTAAGTAGACTCTTATGTAGCACATAATTTTTAAATTATTTTTATTTATAAACATAATTCCAAATAAAAAGATGGAGCTAAAATTCAGAAAACAACATATATATTTTTTATATATTTTCTGTGCGAATGACATCAGGTTTGCATCCATTTGTGGATGCAAGGTTAAAAAAATATGCTCAGATTTCCTATTTGAAGACCAAATTCATCATAAAATAGCTTTTGATTACAAAGAATCCAGCATTTATGTCTCTGCTAGTCCAAGGAAATAAAGCTGTACTAAAGGAAATAAAGTGGTAATAAATTGCTCTAAAGCAAAGGTAAAATGACCACTCAATTAAGACATAACTCTAAAAATCACCTTGAGGTTACATTGGGAAGAAATATGAGGAAAAGGGCAATTAAAGATCAGTCTTTTAAATTTGAGGCCTCCTCACTGATAATGAAAGATTCAGTTACTTAAACTGTTTTTCGCTCTTTCATTTATGAGTTGCTTTTAATAACATTTCATTCCTTAACAGAGAGAATAAGGAATGCTCTTAGAAGAGAAAAAAGCTAGACCAGGCTATCAAAATCTTTGCTAAGAAAAATAAACGAATCAAGATTGATCTTGTGGATTTCTCAGAAGTTCACCAATTCCAAATGTTCACATACGTTTCACAAGGGAAGAAAACGATAAAGCTTCTCTATAGTAGCATGGTGAATAACTCACGGAGGGTGGTAATGTAGGGGTTACTCCTGCATTTTGTAAAATGCATTAACTATAATGAACATAAATGTGCATTTCTTTTCCTTTTTGAAAAATCCAAGTTTCTATTCTCCAGTACTGAGAAGTATGGATCAGTTTTGTCTACCAAATCTTTGGGGGCTTTCTAGAATATTTTTTAAGAACAGATTGAATGTGCTTTTAGCAATACTTTGACAGAAAGGGTGTTTTTTCCAAATTAAAAAATCTAACAATCATTTAAACTATTAAGTATGTTTACAGAGCAAACACAAGGGAGACTTCCTTTACGTTTAAGCACACTTCTTTTTCAAGAGGTTTTCAATATTAGTGACTGATAGAGCAAATGAAAAAGATTTTAAAAAATATGAATCACATTACTGAAAAAAAAAAAAAAAAGACTGGTTATTTCCCCTTGTTTTAAAATTCTCTTCCTGCTTCTTTTAAAGTCCACCCCAAACACAGTTTGCTATAAATGTCACACAAATGGAATGGCTAAATAGTTCAATACAACTGAAGGAATCTTAATCTAATGTACCACTGTCTGTCAGCTAATCTCTCCTGGTTTAACAATCTGAGTTTAACTACTTTGTGATGAATGAGACAGGGTGCAAATGACCTGAGTGTTTCAACCCATAAAACAGGCTTAGGGAAATAAAACTTGCAAATTTGATCACCCCCCTCAGATTGGCTATCATTTGGCAATACAGTTAGGGTTTCCACAGAGACTAACAGTTTCAAAGAAATTGTCTAAGTGTAATATTAGATAACGAAACGTTAATACTTTAAATGTAAAGTACCATTTACCCTACAGCAGACTCCTAGCTGCAAGATTTGCCATTACACAACTGAAATTCCGATGGCTCTAAATTGAAAGATGGTGAGCTAGCTGCTGGAGGATCCACTGAAGCTGAACATTTTGTAGACTCAGTTTTACAGAAAGTTTCTCAGGAGCATTAACCGGTAGTCACATTAAGCAAAAAGACTCTGGTTGTTAACAGCAGTAGGTCTATTGTTCCAGAAGTAATAAATTTCAGGAGGTTCATTATCAAAGAAAGAGGTTGGGGCGGGGGAGTCCTTTTTGGCATTCTACATATCAAATCTTCTCAAAAAGACATCTGCAGTTTAAAAAAAATTCCACCTACTTTTACTACTACAAACCTTGTTAATTTTCTACAATTCTCTGCTCTGACTTAAAAGTCATTTCCTTAAGAAAACAGATGACAGACAACTTGAGTGACTGATTATATTGGACCATCACTTTGTTTTTCTCCAAGGCCTTGGTTTAAGAGGATGGATGTTAGTGTAGATGACAGAAAGGGGAGCTTCGCATACGATTTCACTTCTGTTCAAAGACAAGCTAATGTAACCTCGCTGCGGTGCGATCAACTTGACAAATGGACACGGTGCAACCCTCTGCCTCCCACTGAAACCTGAGAGCCTGATTTATACAATGTTCTCCCTGTAGATGGAAAAAGACTTCATGCTGCTTGGCTGTATAATGGGTTGATCTGATAATTCTTTGTATGTCATGAAATTTGATAATATGAAAGTGAAATGCATCTCAAAGACTGAAGTGGGTTAATGAACTTATAAAACTACACTTAAGTCTTTTACAGCCTGAATAAACAGACAAAGGGACTTATTAGCTCAAACCATACCAAGAAAATACAGCAGTTCTCATGCTTAACTCTGCAATCAATGAGAGAGATATATATGGCTTTTACTGACAGTGAATAAGAGATCCTTGCTCTAAGGAGTACAGCCCTATTTAAACAATTCGATATCATCTGTAGACCTTGGTGTGCCTTATCTTTACCATCAGATTTTTCTGTCCTCAATTCTTTACCTCAAGAATTGTACATTACTTTATCCTGTTAAATTATGCCCCGGAAAGCTTAATATCTTTCCTTTTAAAGTAGGACATTTCTGAAAGAATTTATAAATACTACTATATTTTACAATTATACTATTCAATTTGCAAAATTAACGAACAGTTCATGTGGGGATGTAAACGTATCTTAAACCAACTATGGACACAAGTAAACACACACAAATCACAGCTTCAGAAGAAAAATAAACTTTTGCTTTAAAAACACAGTGTAAATTCTTATTTATTCAAAGTCTGAATGTTTAGATACATTACTTTAAAAAGAGGCACACGGTGTAGTGTATTTTGCAGGCCAGGCTACTTTCAAATCCTCTGCAGTAAACCTGTCTTTTGGTATCAATGCTTGCAAATAAATACCATGAATGTAAACTGCAATCAGAAGCAGTTTTAACACATGTAAATGTTGAATGAGGTAGAATTTTAGTCTTTTGTTTACTTTGCTGTTGTCACAAATAGAAAAAGCACTTATGAAAACATTTCATGCTGAAGTGAATGGATTTCAGCAGCTGCTGACTTGGTGACATGGAGAACCCCAGTGGAGACATCCTGCTGAATTAACGTTTTGGAAATGTTAAAAAGAAACTTCAAACAGACCTCGTTTTAGCAGGCGGTCAAAGATTTTGCTCAGTGGGGATCATGTGAAGACTAGCAGAGCAGTCATTCAACCATGAATCAGACTTGTCAATAGTTGCCCATTTTCTCAACAGGTGATTCAAAAAAAGCACACAGTCTATTTCCCCTAACATTTCTGTGTGTGCTTGCATGGAAAAAAAAAATCCTAGATTTCTGCTCTGACATTATTTAGGACGGCACAGCATGCATAGCTGAGGAAATTATAGTTTCAGGGGTTTAAATACATTAAAAATTTTTCGGTACTTATGTTCGTTTCTAACCCAAAATATTTAGCTAAGCTATATTTAAAATCCACTGACTTTCAAATAAACTTTTATCCTAAGTTGGAAATCTGGGACAATTCAATCAAAGAATTATAGAACAGCAAGGAGTCTTGGAGATACCAAAGATCAAGTTCCTTGTTTTACAGATGAGCAAATGGAGACCTACAAAGATTTAGTAAAGATTTCAACAATTTGTCTGAAATTTCAGGACTTCCCTATAGCTCAAATGGTAAAGAATCTGTCTGAAATGCAGGGGACCCAGGTTCGATCTCTGGGTCAGAAAGATCCCCTGGAGAAGGAAATGGCAATCTACTCCAGTATTCTTGCCTGGAGAATTCCATGGACAGAGGAGCCTGGCAGGCTACAAGTCCATGGGGTCACAAAGAGTTGGACACGACTAAGTGACTAACACACACACACATCAGCAATTTGTCAGAGATCACACAGGTATTTCTTTATGTCTTAGGACTTAGAATGTCCATCTGCTGATGTCTCAGCTCAACATTTATTATACTTACCCTTAAGAAATAAATCAGATTTAAGCCTCATTTAGCAATGTAAAATACTTAAGGAAAGAAACCGTTAAGCTGGGCAAGATCTCATGGTTCAGTGTTTTCCTGATCTGGCATGTTTTGATTTTTTTTTTCCTTTAAACTGGCCACAAAGAGAGTTAATGGAAAATTCCTTCCCACATCACCAAGAAATGGGGGAGGAGGAGGGGGGCATGAAAAGAGGTCCAGTACCAAGCTTTGTTTTCAACTCTCAACATTTAAGAGTTTAGTACAAATATAGAGTACAAAAATAATAAAGCATTGCATTGTTACTGATTCAGATTGGCACTGTAAACTGTGCAATACAAGCTACTATTATGTCAGAAAATTACCAGGTATCCATTAAATGAGCCCAGACTATTTTCTATTGTTCAAGGATTTTTCGTTGTTTTGAAAGCCTAAGTACAGAGTTCAGTGAGAGTTCTCGGAGGTGACTCCACAGTCAGAGTGATGCTCACCAGCTTAGTCAACCTCACCTACAGCTCTGTTAACACACAGTCATTATCAGCAAAAGCGAAAATAGAACCTGAGGCTTAGGAAATCATTTCGTATAGACAAGACATACCCTGTTGGAAAATACTTTCCACTTTATTTGGAGAGAAAAATCAGGAGGATTTGTAAGTAAATGACAATCCATAAACAGACACACAACTATATACACAAGCTCTTAGAGTCCAAGTTCACTAATTCTTGTTATTAAAATTAAGTTTAACTCCTCATAGGGTAAGAGGAAGCAGGGTACTCTGATACTAAAGTTGACGGGAGTGTAAAAGCCAGATTGGGTTTATACATCAAAATGAAAAATGTCCTCATCTTTTGACCCAGAATTCCCATATATAGAAATTAACCCTGAAGAGATAATTCAACAAGTAGGGAAAGATATATGTGCGAGGCAGTATTTTTTATGGTAGTACAAAGTTGGAAATTAAGTTAAATTAAAATTAAATTAAATTAAAAACTGGCCAGAAAATAAAGGTACATACATACAACGGCATACATGCAGCTGTTAAACATGGTCATTCACTTAATACAAAGCTACGATAAAGATATTAAAATCACCATTCATTTTATATAAAGTACAGTAATGTTAGCATATTTACTAAAGGAAATCAGCCCTGAATATTCATTAGAAGGACTGAAGCTGAAGCTCCAATACTTTGGCCACCTGATGCGAAGAACCCACTCATTCATTGGAAAAGACCCCAATGCTGGGAAAGACTGAAGGCAGGAGGAGAAGGGGGTGACAGAGAAGGAGATAGTTGGATAGCATCACTGACTCAATGGACATGAGTTTGAGTAAACTCTGGGAGATAATGAAGGACAGGGAAGCCTGATATGAGGCAGCCATGGGGTCACAAAGAATCAAACATGACTTAGCGACTAAACAACAAAAATATTAGCATACAGATTGGCAAATAGATGAATGGAACAGAATAGAAAAACCAGAAATAGACTCACACTTAATTTGGTCATTTGATTTTCAACAAAACATCAAAGTAATCCAACTTTGCTAGCATTCCCTAACTGAATGCCATGTGTAAACAAAGAAACAAACAAAACTTAGACTTCTCTCACCACACACAAAAATTAACTTTAGGTCTATCTTAGACTAATGTAAAAGCTGAAACTATAAAGCTCTTACATGAAAAAAAGAATATCTTCACAAATTGGGACTAGGCAAAAGTTTCTTAAAACAGACTTAAATGATCATAAAGTAAAAATGTATGGACTGTACCAAAATAAAAAACTTGTGCTCATGAAAATACACTGCAAAGAAGATGAATAAGGAGGCCAAAGACTAAGAAAAAAAAAATACTTGTAAAGCATATATGACAAAGGATTAGTATCTAGGATACCAATAATGAACTTCTATAGCTTAACAATAAAAAGACAAACAACCTATTTTAAAATGGGAAAAAATTTGAACAGATTCTTCACAAAGTAAGATATATGAATGACCAATAAACACATGAAAAAGTATTCAACATCATTAGTCATCAGGGAAAAACAAACTCAAACCAATATGAGATATCATTACACACCCACATTATGGATAAAATTAAAAGGACACACCCAATGTTGGCAAAGATGTGCAGCAACTGAACTCTGCATGTGATTGGTGGGAGCATCAAATGGTGTCTTATACAAAATGCACACCTACCCTATGACCCAGAAATTCTACTCTTAGGGACTGATCCAAATGAAAACATAAAAGACTTGTAGATGAATGTTCATAACAGCTATACTTACGGTACTTAAAAACTGGAAAGAGCTCAGATGTCTATCAAAAGGAGAATGAATAAACAAACTGTAGTCTATTCCTACAATAAAATACTGAACTATTCGGCAGTAAAAAGAAACAAACCACAGACACACAGAGCAACATGGATATACCCCAAAAACGTGTTGCTGAATAAAAAGCAGCAATGCACAAGCAAGCGTATGCTATATGAGTTCATTCATATGAAGTTCTGGAACAGGCAAAACTAATAGATCATGGAATAATATCAGAACAATAGTTACCTTTGATGGTGGCAAGGGCTGGGATTTATGGAAAAGGGACCTTGGGGAATTTCTTGTGGCGATGGTAATATTTTATATCTTGATAGAGGCTTGAGTTGCACAGGCATACAGTTAAGACTTGTCAGCTGGTACACTTTAGGATTTGTGCATTTTATTATATGTAAATTTTACCTCAAAAGGCAACAGAAGAACCATCAACAAACACTGAATTCAAGTTCATAACATGCATTTTAAATTACTGGAGAGGAGGAGGAGTACATGAATGTCTACTCTTTTGAGATGTTATTTCCCAAAGAGAGATTAATAGATGCTTAGAGACATATATGATGAAGCAAGTATAGTAGTCACAACTGTAGGTGATACAATGAAAGCACAGAATTTTTCAAAATAACATTTTTGCAAACTGACGTTTTGCCTCTACGAATAGATACTTCTCTCATCTTTGTACGTAATCAAGTTTGATGACTGAATGATATTCAAGTCCATCTATGGTAAATTCAAAAGAAGATATTAAGTAAAACTAGTTCAGTTTGATCTATAGGTCTGAATATCTGAGTTCTATTAAAAATCTAAAAATCTTTATTCAGAGTAAAAACTTTTTTTATGAGTTCTTTCTTTTTTAAAGAAAAGTCTCACATTTTTAAAGTCTCTATTGAATTTGTTACAATATTGGTTCTGTCTTGTCCCTTTGTTTTTTTGGCCTCAAGGCATGTGGGATCTTAGCTTGAAAGCACATCCCTTGTATTGGAGGGCAAGTCTTAACCAGAGGACTGCCAGGGAAGTCCCTAAGACTCTTAAAATGATCTGTATTATCGATAAATTGTAAGCCATTTGCACTGCAATTAGAAATATAAAAAATTTTAAGAAATAACGTTAACTTAAATTTTAATGGAAAGTTTTGATTACAACTAACATTTAAAATCTTATAGATTACTTATTTCGGAGAAGGCAATGGCACCCCACTCCAGTACTCTTGCCTGGAAAATCCTATGGATGGAGGAGCCTGGTAGGCTGCAGTCCATGGGGTCACTAAGAGTTGGACACAACTTAGCGACTTCACTTTCACTTTTCACTTTTCACTTTCATGCATTGGAGAAGGAAATGGCAATCCACTCCAGTGTTCTTGCCTGGAGAATGCCAGGGACGGGGAAGCCTGGTGGGCTGCTGTCTATGGGGTCGCACAGAGTTGGACATGACTGAAGCGACTTTGTAGCACCAGCAGCAGCAGCAGCAGATTACTTATTTATATGCATACAGAAGGAAAAACATTTTTCCAGTTGTGTTATGTCAACAAAATGGAGATTAAAAAATCACAAGACATTGTAGAATCGCCCAGAGTAATGTATAATAAGAACACTTTATTACAATCTCAGAGTTCCTTTATCATATATTTAGTATAAAACCTTAACTTTGTTCCCATTTCTAAAGTAATATATTCTATTGATAAAAGGAAGAGTTTTTACTCTTGTTGGGTATGATTTTTTATTTGCAATTGAAACAATAAATCTACTTTATATCACATTCTGGGTTGGCTGGCTATAACCCAAAATACCATGCAAGGAAACTGACCTGTTCAAATTAGAAATGGACTGGTCTCGGTATGCTGCTGCTGCTGCTAAGTCGCTTCAGTCGTGTCCGACTCTTAGCGACCCCATGGACTGCAGCCTACCAGGCTCCTCCATCCATGGGATTTTCCAGGCAAGAGTACTGGAGTAGGTTGCCATTAAGCACTAAATATATCACTATGTATAAAATTTAATGAAATATAGGGGAATATGATTATGGTATTCATTAATTTACAGATATTAAGTTTGCTACTTCATATTATAAAAACCACATAACAAGCCTCAGCAGGATTTCTTCATTTTCTTGGGTGATACAATATTTTTGTTCTCAGTCACACAAATACATGGCATCACATATCAATAAAGGTCAATGAAGTAAAAGTGCTCTGCCATTTAATTTGAAGTGAGGTCTTTGGTTTTTCTTTTTTTTTTTCTGGTTAATGAGTAAAAATAATGGCTAAAATGTTAAAAAGTTTATTTTAAGCATTTATATTTCTAACTTGTTATTTTAAAAAACACATATCAGTTACTTTACCAAATAATTCATTACTTATTTAATGTCCTCTCTATTTAATGTAACATTATAGAGTCTTCCAGTCATTAAACAAAAATGCCAATAAAAAGTCACGTTTTTTTCATTACTTAATTTGCCACATTTAAAGACAAGAGACCTTAAATTATAAATTACCAGTAAGAATAACTTATAAAGCTCCATATATATAATATATATTTGAATAGTTAACACTAATTCTTGGGTTTATCTCATAAAAAATGTGACTATAAAATAACAATGATTAAGGTATCTCAGAAATTAGGTATACAAATGAGCACTCTTATTAATATTCATCAACAGAAACAGCAATTAATATAGTTGGAGAAGTCCATTTTGGAATTACCTTTCACAAGACTGTCTACCTCAAGCATACGTGTTCTCGCTCGTTCTCTCTCACACACACATAGGCACATACGTACACACAGGTACACAAATATGAAGTTATCTTCTTTTAAAATCATACTTTCAGACACAATAAAACTACTTTGAAAACATCTCTGAATAATTTGTGTGTGTGTCAGTCGCTTAGTCATGTTCAACTCTTTGCAATCCCATTAACTGCAGCCCACGAGGCTCCTCTGTCTGTGGACTTCTTCAGGCAAGAATACTGGAGTGGGTTGCCATTCCCTTCTGCAGGGGGTCTTCGAAACCCAGGGATCGAACCCACGTGTCCTGCATTTCAGGTAGATTCTGTACTGTCTCAGCCACCAGGGACTCTGGAAATACTTTGTAGTTATTTCTAAAAATCAAAGCCCCACAAAAAGTGATAAAGTTGCTACCAAAAGAATGTTTGGAAAATTCTGAAGACATTTCTGAAAGTGGAAACTTACACGTATCACTAAAATAAACAAACATACAGTGCCTCCCAAGATGCTAAGACGGCCACTTCTTATTGAAAGTACTGGAAGAACCAACACATACTGAAACATACATGCTCTGGAATGTGTGCATGTGTGTGTGTGTGTGTGTGTGTGTGTGTGTTACAACTCCCACATCTGAAGGAAGTGTCAGAATGGAAAGAACTGGGTCAGATATCAGAAAGCCTGGGTTTGAATCTCAGCTCTACCTCACAGTTTATAAGCTGTGCAAGTTTGGATAAGTCCCTTCACTTCTTTGGGTTTCCCTTTTCTCATCTTTAAAATAAAAGTTTGTCTAGACAAGCACAGTCTAATAGAAATATAAAATGGGATACATTTCTAATTTTTACAGCCACATTTTAAAAAGTAAAAAGAAAGAGATGGAATTAACTTTAAGAATATATATTTATTAACCTGATACATCCAAAATAATCTCATTTCAATATTTAATCAATAAAAAGTCATTAATGAGATCCTACACATTTATTTTTGGTACTGGATCTAGAATGGGAAAGACTAGAGATCCTGTCAAGAAAATTAGAGATACCAAGGGAACATTTCATGCATAGATGGGCTCAATAAAGGACAGAACTGGTAGGGACCTAACAGAAGCAGAAGATATTAAGAAGAGGTGGCAAGAATACACAGAAGAACTGTACAAAAAAAAGATCTTCACGACCCAGATAATCACAATGGTGTGATCACTCACCTAGAGCCAGACATCCTGGAATGTGAAGTCAAGTGGGCCTTAGGAAGCATCACTACGAACAAAGCTAGTGGAGGTGATGGAATTCCAGTTGAGCTATTTCAAATCCTCAAAGATGATGCTGTTAAAGTGCTGCACTCAATATGGCAGCAAATTTGGAAAACTCAGCAGTGGCCACAGGACTGGAAAAGGTCAGTTTTCATTCCAATCACAAAGAAAGGCAATGCCAAAGAATGCTCAAACTACTGCACAATTGTACTCATCTCACACACTAGTAAAGTAATGCTCAAAATTCTCCAAGCCAGGCTTCAGCAATACATGAACCACGAACTTCCAGATGTTCAAGCTGGTTTTAGAAAAGGCAGAGGAACCAGAGATCAAATTGCCAA
The DNA here is from genome assembly GCF_032452875.1 of Bos javanicus. Classification (NCBI taxonomy): domain Eukaryota; kingdom Metazoa; phylum Chordata; class Mammalia; order Artiodactyla; family Bovidae; genus Bos; species Bos javanicus. The sequence goes on from NC_083881.1 coordinate 37,024,022, forward strand.
CATCCGCTGGATCATCAAAAAAGCAAGAGAGTTCCAGAAAAACATCTGCTTCTGCTTTATTGACTATGCCAAAGCCTTTGACTGTGTGGATCACAATAAACTGTGGAAAATTCTGAAACAGATGGGAATACCAGACCACCTGATCTGCCTCTTGAGAAACCTGTATGCAGGTCAGGAAGCAACAGTCAGAACTGGACATGGAACAACAGACTGGTTCCAAATAGGAAAAGGAGTATGTCAAGGCTGTATATCGTCACCCTGTTTATTTAACTTCTATGCAGAGTACATCATGAGAAACACTGGACTGGAAGGAGCACAAGATGGAATCAAGACTGTGGGAGAAATATCAATAACCTCAGATATGCAGATGATACCACCATTTTGGCAGAAAGTGAAGAACTAAAAAGGCCTCTTGATGAAAGTGAAAGAGGAGAGTGAAAAAGTTGGCTTAAAGCTCAACATTCAGAAAACGAAGATCATGGCATCTGGTCCCATCACTTCATGGCAAATAGACATGGAAAGAGTGTCAGACTTTATTTTTCTGGGCTCTAAAATCACTGCAGATGGTGACTGCAGCCATGAAATTAAAAGACACTTACTCCTTGGAAGGGAAGTTATGACCAACCTAGACAGCATATTAAAAAGCAGAGACATTACTTTGTCAACAAAGGTCCGTCTAGTCAAGGCTATGGTTTTTCCAGTGGTCATGTATGGATATGCGAGTTGGACCATGAAGAAAGCTGAGCACTGAAGAATTGATGCTTTTGAACTGTGGTGTTGGAGAAGACGCTTGAGAGTCCCTTGGATTGCAAGGAGATCCAACCAGTCCATCCTAAAGGAGATCAGTCCTGGGTGTTCATTGGAAGGACTGATGCTGAAGCTGAAACTCCAATACTTTGGCCACCTGATGCAAAGAGCTGACTCATTTGAAAAGACTCTGATGCTGGGAAAGATTGAGGGCAGGAGGAGAAGGGGACGACAGAGGATGAGATGGTTGGATGGCATCATCGACTCAATGGACATGGGTTTGAGTAAACTGCAGGAGTTGGTGATGGACAGGGAGGCCTGGCGTGCTGCAGTTCATGGGGTCACAAAGAGTCGGACATGACTGAGCGACTGAACTGACTGACTGACTGAATGAATTTTGAAATCCTTAATGGCACACATCACATGTGAACAAACCACATTTCCAACACTCGGTAGTCACATGTGGCTAATGGTTAACAATTTGGATAGCATGGCTCTAAATAGTTGCTAACAATTCTTTCTATTTTATTTTATTTTTTTTTTTTAATTTTATTTTATTTTTAAACTTTACATAATTGTATTAGTTTTGCCAAATATCAAAATGAATCCGCCACAGGCATACATGTGTTCCCCATCCTGAACCCTCCTCCCTCCTCCCTCCCCACACCATCCCTCTGGGTCGTCCCAGTGCACCAGCCCCAAGCATCCAGTATCGCGCGTCGAACCTGGACTGGCAACTCGTTTCTTACATGATATTCTACATGTTTCAATGTCACTCTCCCAAATCTTCCCACCCTCTCCCTCTCCCACAGAGTCCATAAGACTGTTCTATACATCAGTGTCTCTTTTGCTGTCTCGTACACCAGGTTATTGTTACCATCTTTCTAAATTCCATATATATGCGTTAGTATACTGTATTTCTGTTTTTCCTTCTGGCTTACTTCACTCTGTATAACAGGCTCCAGTTTCATCCACCTCATTAGAACTGATTCAAATGTATTCTTTTTAATGGCTGAGTAATACTCCATTGTGTATATGTACCACTGCTTTCTTATCCATTCATCTGCTGATGGACATCTAGGTTGCTTCCATGTCCTGGCTATTATAAACAGTGCTGCGATGAACATTGGGGTACACGTGTCTCTTTCCCTTCTGGTTTCCTCAGTGTGTATGCCCAGCAGTGGGATTGCTGGATCATAAGGCAGTTCTATTTCCAGTTTTTTAAGGAATCTCCACACTGTTCTCCATAGTGGCTGTACTAGTTTGCATTCCCACCAACAGTGTAAGAGGGTTCCCTTTTCTCCACACCCTCTCCAGCACTTATTATTTGTAGACTTTTGGATCGCGGCCATTCTGACTGGTGTGAAATGGTATCTCATAGTGGTTTTGATTTGCATTTCTCTGATAATGAGTGATGTTGAGCATCTTTTCATGTGTTTGTTAGCCATCTGTATGTCTTCTTTGGAGAAATGTCTATTTAGTTCTTTGGCCCATTTTTTGATTGGGTCATTTATTTTTCTGGAGTTGAGCTGTAGGAGTTGCTTGTATATTTTTGAGATTAGTTGTTTGTCAGTTGCTTCATTTGCTATTATTTTCTCCCATTCTGAAGGCTGTCTTTTCACCTTGCTAATAGTTTCCTTTGATGTGCAGAAGCTTTTAAGGTTAATTAGGTCCCATTTGTTTATTTTTGCTTTTATTTCCAATATTCTGGGAGGTGGGTCATAGAGGATCCTGCTGTGATGTATGTCAGAGAGTGTTTTGCCTATGTTCTCCTCTAGGAGTTTTATAGTTTCTGGTCTTACGTTTAGATCTTTAATCCATTTTGACTTTATTTTTGTGTATGGTGTTAGAAAGTGGTCTAGTTTCATTCTTTTACACGTGGTTGACCAGATTTCCCAGCACCACTTGTTAAAGAGATTGTCTTTAATCCATTGTATATTCTTGCCTCCTTTGTCAAAGATAAGGTGTCCATATGTGCGTGGATTTATCTCTGGGCTTTCTATTTTATTCCATTGATCTATATTTCTGTCTTTGTGCCAGTACCATACTGTCTTGATAACTGTGGCTTTGTAGTAGAGCCTGAAGTCAGGTAAGTTGATTCCTCCAGTTCCATTCTTCTTTCTCAAGATCGCTTTGGCTATTCGAGGTTTTTTGTTTTTCCATACAAATTGTGAAATTATTTGTTCCAGCTCTGTGAAGAATACTGTTGGTAGCTTGATAGGGATTGCGTTGAATCTATAAATTGCTTTGGGTAGTATACTCATTTTCACTATATTGATTCTTCCAATCCATGAACATGGTATATTTCTCCATCTATTAGTGTCCTCTTTGATTTCTTTCACCAGTGTTTTATAGTTTTCTATATATAGGTCTTTAGTTTCTTTAGGTAGATATATTCCTAAGTATTTTATTCTTTCCGTTGCAATGGTGAATGGAATTGTTTCCTTAATTTCTCTCTCTGTTTTCTCATTATTAGTGTATAGGAATGCAAGGGATTTCTGTGTGTTGATTTTATATCCTGCAACTTTACTATAGTCATTGATTAGTTCTAGTAATTTTCTGGCTTCACAGCTGAATTCTACCAAAAATTTAGAGAAGAGCTGACACCTATCTGCTCAAACTCTTCCAAAAAATTGCAGAGGAAGCTAAACTTCCAAACTCATTCTATGAGGCCACCATCACCCTAATACCAAAACCTAACAAAGATGCCACAAAAAAAAAGAAAACTATAGGCCAATATCACTGATGAACATAGATGCAAAAATGCTTAACAAAATTCTAGCAATCAGAATCCAACAACACATTAAAAAGATCATACACCATGATCAAGTGGGCTTTATCCCAGGGATGCAAGGATTCTTCAATATCCGCAAATCAATCAATGTAATACACCACATTAACAAATTGAAAAATAAAAACCATATGATTATCTCAATAGACGCAGAGAAAGCCTTTGACAAAATTCAACATCCATGTATGATAAAAACTCTCCAGAAAGCAGGAATAGAAGGAACATACCTCAACATAATAAAAGCTATATATGACAAACCCACAGCAAACATTATCCTCAATGGTGAAAAATTGAAAGCATTTCCTCTAAAGTCAGGAACAAGACAAGGGTGCCCACTTTCACCATTACTATTCAACATAGTTTTGGAAGTCTTGGCCACAGCAATCAGAGCAGAAAAAGAAATAAAAGGAATCCAAATTGGAAAAGAAGAAGTAAAACTCTCACTATTTGCAGATGACATGATCCTCTTTCTATTTTAAAAACCTACTGTTACTTTGCTGCCCAAATTAATAGCATCAGAATTAATAGAAAGTTCAGCACAAACATATGAAAACCATAGATTAAATGCTTCCAAGGAGCATCTCCTTCCTGAGTAGGAGCATTCCTACTCAGGTAAGGTTCATTAATTTCCTGTCTTATTTGGCATTTTTAAACTCCGGATGATTTTTCCCAACCCTGAACAATCATTAAGAAGTAAAGAACAGCAATTATCTTCTGGACTCAACCTCATAGAGAGCGGATTACTTAATCTATCAAACTGGCTTAAGTCTATTAATAATTGCCAAGTCCCCCATTTCATATTATGTGATGCAGATTTGGCCTTAATCTGAAGCTTAGATCTTTATGTAATCATAAAAATCATAAGACTCTTTTGCAAATGAATAAACATCCAAAGTTACTATTATAATGATAAAGTCTACTTAATTTTTTGTTTCATGTAGCCCAAATGACTAACACTATCAGGGTTTTATATCAGTAAATCATAGCACAAGTGAATTAGTGTTCAATAATAAGATACCATTTTGTCGATTATTAGGAGTTTATTACTGGAAAAGCCATGTTCATTAAAACAGGTAATAATATCCAATAATATTTTCTTTTTTTTGAAAGATTTTTTTGATGTGGCCCATCTTTAAAATCTGTATTGAATTTGTTACAATATTATTTTATGTTTTGGTTTTTTGGCCACAAGACAAGTGGAATCTTAGCTTCCCAACCAGAGATCAAACTCATACCCACTGCATTGAAAGGTGAAGTCTTAACCACTGGACTGCAGGGAAGCCCCAATATTTTCTTAATAATAATTGAGAAAAAGAATTAAGCCATTAGCTATGCAGTATCATTAATCATTTGGTCATTTAAAGGCTGGAGCAAAATCTACTTGCATCACAGGACAACTGTTTAATTATCAATTACACCTATGACAGATTCTTACAAGTTATTTATCTCCAGGTACAATTGTACATCATCTCAATTGATTATGAGTTTGTTACACCAAAATTTACAAAAATCATATAGATGTACTCTCTGATTAGTATAATCTTCTGAACTGTCTCTTTCCTCCTCAAATTCATAATAATAGAACATTCAAGTGTTTCTGTATCATTGGGGCTTCCCAGATGGCACTGGTAGTAAATAAATACCCTGCCTGCCAATGCCAGAGAAGTAAGAGATGAGGGTTTGACTCCTGAGTCAGGAAGATCCCCTGGAGGAGGGCATTTATTTAGCAAAATTCTTATTTAAAAAAAAAAAAGTTGCTAATAAAACATCCTATATGCTTTATGTAATAAGTGTTTCTACAAATCTCTAAAATGTATTTCAACATTGTATAAAGAGAAAGCTGATGATACTAATTTATAGGTAGCAACCTAACAACAGTGACCCCTTAACAACGGGCATAACATACACTGTGTTTATAAGGGCTTCCAAGGTGGTACAGTGTAAAGAATCCACCTGCAATGCAGGAGATGCGGGTTTGATGCCTGGGTGGGGAAGATCCCCTGGAGAAGGGAATGGCAATTCAGTCTAGTATTTCTGCCTAGAGAAGATCATGGACAGAGAAGCCTGGCAGGTTACAGTCCGCGAGGTCACAAGGAATCGGACACTACTGAGGGGCTGAGCATGCACACAGGCATATTATGTTTGTAAATTTGTCAGTAGGATAAAATCATGTTATTTGGAGTCAATTTCCTACATGATTTATACTATTCAAGGAGCATTCAGCAGAGCCAGTCTGACACATAATATTGTCATGTCTGGAGGAAAAAAGATAAGCATTATTGCTATTCTGCAGTTACTATAACTAATCCCGCCAGGCAATTATCTTTTACATGTCAGTGGCCAATGGAAAAACTAACAAAGGCAGAGTCATAAAACCCTTAATGTTATGTGGTCCACTCCTACTGTACTGCCTGGCACTTTGGGGATGTGTAATGTTTGCTGTGTGAATGGCCACACAGCACATACACTATACAGTATATAGTATATATAATATAGTATATATATAGTGCATATGTGTATAAACACTGTACCTTGCATTCATTCTATCTATAAAGAAGCACACATATACATATACACACAGTGTATGTACTGTATATGCATATTTCCTTTTTTTTTTTCTAACTAGAGAAATTTGTTGGTAAGAACTTTTAATCTGATTCTAAAGTCTGGATCTTAGCTCCCCATTTGGGTGACATCAAAACTCAAGTCTTTTTCCTGTTTTCATTCATTAAGAACTCCGTTCATTCATATTTAGGTAGCCGGCATACGATAGGCACAGGGCTGATACAAAAAGAATAAGTATATCATGGAGACAAACACACAGACCAATCATTATTGTTTTATAAACAAAGAAATTGCTATTTGGGAAATTAAGAAATGTGCCCAAGGTAACCCAGCCTATGAGTGCAAGAATCAAGGGTCAAAACTCAATCTAAATGTCTTCCAACTATTCCCAGAGCTGAAACACACCAAGAGCTGGAAAGGAAATGTGATGGTTAATTTTATGTGTCAACTTGGCTAAGCTGTGGTGCACAGTTGCTTGATCAGACACTAGTTTAGATACTGTGGTGATAATATTTTGTAGATGTAATTAATATTCATAAGCAGTTGCCTTTAAGTAAAGGAGATTATCCTCAATAGTGTGGGTGGGGCTCATCCAATCAGTTGAAGATCTTAGGAGCAAAATTAAGTTTTCAAAGAAGGAATTTTGCCTCAACACAGAAATCCCGTCAGCCTGCCCTTCAGATTTCAGACTTAAGATTGCAACATCGACTCTGCCTGTGTTTCTGGCTTGCTGACCTGAACTACAGACTTTGGACTTGGCAGCCCCCACAACTGCATGAGCCAACTGTTTAAAATGTCTCTCTATGTATGCATCCTACTGGATTTTGTTTCTCTGGAGAACCTTCACTGATACAAGAAGTCACAGCGAAGTACAGAGGTTGGTGAAGCATCAAAGTATGGATGTCGATGCAGTTCATGGAAGTGGAATGACACAGATGAACCAAGGAATCAAGGGTAAAACTTGGGTATTGCAGCATTCAAGGGGCCAGTAAAAGATGAGGAGTCAAAAGTAAGAGGTGAGTCAAAGGAAAAGAGGATTTCATAAAAGAGGGAAGTAATCCTGCAGAAAGGCCCAACAGGAGAGCTGTGTATGTGTGTGCACGCCACGTCACTTAGTTGTGTCTGACTCTTTGCAACCCTATGGACCATATCCCGCCAGACTCATCTGTCCATGGGATTCTCCAGGCAAGAATGCTGGAGTGCGTTGCCATGCCCTCTTCCAGGGGATCTTCCCAACCCAGGGATCAAACCTAGGTCTCCAGCATTGCAGGCAGATTCTTCATCATTTGAGCCACCAGGGAAGCCCAGTCTAGTACTATAAGGGATTCAAAGATGCATGAGACCCATTAGCTACCAGTCTACTTGTTTGGCTAATATGACCTAGTACATATTGAGTCACTGAACAGAGTTTTTATCCATTCCTAGAGTTAAATTATTACTAGTACGGGGTTATCGGAGAAGGCAATAGCACCCCACTCCAGTACTCTTGCCTGGAATATCCCATGGACGGAGGAGCCTGGTAGGCTGCAGTCCATGGGGTCGCTAAGAATCGGACACGACTGAGTGACTTCACTTTCACTTTTCACTCTCATGCACTGGAGAAGGAAAATGGCAACCCACTCCAGTGTTCTTGCCTGGAGAATCCCAGGGACAGAGGAGCCTAGTGGGCTGCCATCTATGGGGTCGCACAGAGTCGGACATGACTGAAGCGACTTACCAGCAGCAGCAGCAGTATGGGGTTATACAATATATTGTGGGAAACCTTTAGCAAAATACACTCATTTCTGTCAAGAATTAATAAAAATTACTATTGGTCCTCTGTGTTTCATCATTTGTAGAAATTTTTAAATAGAAGCTTGAAAATAAAATTTCCAGTACACGGTTTGGGGCTTCCCTATTGGTTCAGTGGTAAAGAATCTACCTGCCAATGCATGAGACATGGGTTTGATCCCAGGGTTGGGAAGATCCCTTGGAGAAGGGAATGGCAACTCACTCCAGTATTCTTGCCTGGAGAATCCCATGGAGGGAGCAGTCTGGCAGGCTACAGTCCATGTGGTTGTAAAAGTCAGACACAACTTAGCAACTAAGCAACAACACACAGTTTAGTTATAATTCCAATTAAAAAATAACTATGTGATCTTAGTGTCTATATGAAGAGATCACTATTACATATAAAAGCATAATAAAATAGCACAGTATTCTTTGATCTTACCATGTTCAAATGTTTAGAAGACTACACTTGAGACTAATGATCAATAAGACTTCTTCTTTATTATTTTCACAACTGTGAATGTAAAGTTATTAGACAAATAATATGTAACATTTTTTCCTTAAAACAAAGGAATTTGAACATTTTTCTCACATTCTGTGAAACTATGAGATGGGTGGTTAGAGGCTAAAATCTTTACGTTTTCCAGTGATGCATTAACTAAACCAAAAGGACAACTTTACTCATTTCAAAATGTTTTATTATAACAGCAATCTTCGAAGGCAAACACAAAAGATTCTTCCATGCTTAGATTTTAAAACATAAATAACCAATTTAATGCATCACTAATAATGTACAATAGATGTCTTCTTGTAGTACCAATTCAAATAAGAGACTGATGTAATCTGCCAGATACTTCAAAGTAACTAATTTGCTAATAAGAAAACACTTCTATTGTGCAAAATTCCCTACTAAAAAAAACTGCAGAAACCTTCCCAGTTGGATATTTACTAAATAGAAGTGTTGAAGTCTCATTAAAAATGCTATTTAATAAGAAAAAGAGGACTAAGTATTTTAGGTCTTAAAAATGTATCTTAGGCTTTTAAATGGAAATATATCTCTATTCAAAGAAAATAGATATTAATGGCAAAGTATGACCTCTTTTAGAACTGTGTATTTATATTCAATGCATTTATATTTCATGTCTTCAAATTTTAAATATCTATTACATCTGTTGCTTTATGTTATACACTCTATATACACACACTCCAGGTACATTATCTATGAAAAAAGTATAGTAGTACACTTCACTTTTCTATAAATCTTCCCCAGCAAGAATAGGTAAAATATTTCCCAGATTCTAAACTTCTGAAGGTAAAGACTTAGGTCAGTTTCCTAATCATATTGTATTATACTGTTTAACATATTTTTCCAGAGGAAGAAACTTTAGACTTCTGCCTTTTTTCTCTCTTACCTATCATGGAATCCATAATTTCAGCCTTAATAGGAAGAAAAAAAAAAGCCATACAAAATTCAACAAGTATTTCCCAAACATGTTTAATAAGATTATTGTTCGTTGACACAGGCCATTTGCAATTTGTCTTTTGGCCTACAAATGTCAAGCAAAATATAAATGTAAATTAAGACATGTTCACTTATCTGTTGTTTCTTCTCCAGAACCAGCTAATCCTGGGAAAGTACCTCTTATTCCACAAAGGAACAAGAAAGAAGGAGTTTCCATTTCTACAGTCACTGAAAGAAGGGTGTCCAGAAGTGGCCACAGTAGATGATTCTTCAGGCTCCTTTCAATGGTATTCAAAAGACCCAGGATCTAATTCTTCGATCTTTTTATGGCTAATGATAGAGGGATAGAAGTAACACCTATTGTGTTACCAACAGAAGTAACATCCTACTGTTACACTAGGATTTTCCTCCACCACATACTAGATATTTTAGGACTTATGCTCTTAATGAAAGACAAACCTAAATCATTTGAGCCATATAATAATAAATTATATTATCAAGGGAAGCATTATATTATTTATTCCACAGAATTTTAGAACTAGAAAAAAAGATATTTCTTGAATTTGCTGAATTATTTGTGGCTTAATATTAATGGCTGGGTATGTCCTATGCCAGTACATTAGCCATGTTTGGCTTGCATGTTTGCAAATTTTCCTGGCTTCTCATGACCTGCTGGATGAGATCCAAATTCTTTGTCCTGGCATCCAAGACACTTAACAGTCTGATCTCTGTCTCTCTAGCCCCTTCCTCACTAAGATCTGAAGACCAACGTTACACTTCAACCACAGAGTTCTGCTCCCTAAATGAGCCTCCCCCCTCCCTGCCAGTGCCTGGGCTCCTACTAGCCCAGCTGCCACATTTTATTAAAAATACCTTTTATTAAATGCCTTTTCTATTGTTTATTGGGAAATCTGATTTATCCTCCTTTTCTAGAGAAGGCCACTTTCCGCATAAAGTTGTCTTAGTCAAAATCATCCTTAAGGGTCCCCCAGATTTCTTAAACATTTTGCTGATGTTTCTCATAGGTCCATTGTCTTTAATTTGCATTACAGATCTTCTTGTCATCACGGTAATCAATCTTTAGGGGCAGCATCCATTTCTCCTACACACCTTGAGACACATATCCCCTCACTGCTTGGATGCATCAGACATTCAGTAAAGGTTTATGGAGTGAATTAACTTTTATGTAATCATAATCTTTTATTCTGGATTTATTCTTACATGAGCAGTCACTGTAGAAACCAGCGTCAAAAACCATCACTGCCTATAATCTCCTTTCAAAAGCAAACAATAGAAATGATGAATCTCTCAATTATAAATTCAATTGGAGGTGAGACTAGAGATCAGCCTCATTCATAAAATGAGACAGTAGAAGCCCATAACAATACTGACAACCAGGGACTAAGCAAGGGGCCCTGAATGATAGGTTTCCTCATAACTCTGCATATCAAAGCGTGCATGGGACATGCCATTTGATGTAAGACAGGAATGAATACAGGGTACACTGAAGCGCTTGATAATGAAGTTTTGCTGAATACATTCTTTCCTACGCTACTGAAGTGGTCAAATTTTAAAACCTCTAAATCAATGAGGCTTAAAGTAATAGCAAGGCTCATTTCCTGGGATGATACATGATTCTCTGTTCAGAGTTCTGTCATCTGCGTAAATTGAGAAGCTTGTAATGAAAGAATTAATAAAATCGGGTTTTCTTTCACAGAACTGGTTGAAACAGTGAGTCACAATTTGAAAGTTACTCATCTAAAACAACAACAAAACATAAAACATCCAAGCTCCTTGCCTCTGGTTTAAAACACAAGAGTGCTTTTTTTTTTTTTGGCACATAGAGATATTGAACAAATATTTGTTGAATGGATGAATAGATGACTGGTTGCTTTTTAAAATCGAAATATTAAATGAGAACACTGTGACTAGTGATGCGATGCTAATATCTGAGCACGAACTTTAGAGGAAGAAACCAAACACTGGCTTCTTGGGTGCAATTCGAGAAATGTTCCCCCAATTTTATACTATTTCTGCTTCTGTGGAACTACAGCTCCAGGGGAACTCCATTGCTCTTTGTGATTCTGGCCTGAGCATACAAACTTTAGTGTGGGGGAGTCCGTTTCTGTTAGAATAAAAGCAACGGTCTGTTGCCTTTTTAAAGACATCTGGATACAAGAAGGACAAAGTAAAAACATATATGAAAAGAAAAAAACAATACCTAAAAGAAGGGAAATCACTAGCAGTGTCAATGTTGAAAATAAAAGTGGATCATTACTTGCTGACTCTAACGAAGAAAATCTTTTGAATAGCACAGTTTATAAACTGCTTTTTGTCTCAGGTTATTCTGAAGCATATCCTAAGTCCTATGAAATTAATGAAACCTCCAGAAACTTTTGTATTCATGCAAGAGAGAAATGCAACCTACAGTGATAGACATTGGTTGAAAAAGGACTTCTGAGAGCTTCCTACAAGCTACCACTAGATATAGAAGCTTACTTAAAACAGAGTTGGTCGTTTAGCTCAGGGTTCTTTAATAGTATTTTCCAAAGACCTATGTAGAGCACAGGAAACTGTGCTCAGAGTTATGTGGCAGCCTGGATGGGAGGGGAGTCTGGGGGCGATGGATACATGTACATGTATGGCTGAGTCCCTTCGCTGTTCACCTGAAACCTTCACAACATTGTTAATCGGCTATATCCCAATAGAAAATTTAAAAAAAAATTAAAGACAGCATTTCCCAAGAACTTTAGGGACAAAACTGTGAATGGCCACAGTCATTCTGTCTTTGTACTTTATATACCTATTTTAGTATTTTGTGTGCATCCCCAAGCATTCATAACTGTTTCCTGCCAAAAATCAACACAAGGTGTATCTTCACCCTCCACTTCACAGGAAACCTCAGGATTACATAGACTATGTATTTCAAATGTATAGAGTGTTTGATTTTTTCAAAATGACGGTTTTTAAGGACACATCACTGAGGAAGAAATGGCAAAGCTGGGTGCAGAAGCCCTGCTGTTTTCTCTCTCTCCAGCAGCTTGCTTTTGCCACCTAGTGGGGAGGCAGTTTCCTAGTTACGTTTGTGTTTTGCAGGACTCTGAGACCAAAGGTGAGCTTCTTAGTAGAATATGATCAAACATACTTCAATATGATCAAACACACTTCTCTTTCATATTGGGGATTTTAGAAAGTCTGGTGCATGCTAAGTTACCGCAGTCGTGTCCGACTCTGCGACCCCATGGACTGTGCCCTCCAGGCTCCTCGGTCAATGGGATTCTCCAGACAAGAATACTGGAGTGGGTTGCCATGCTCTCCTCCTGGGGATCTTCCCAACCCAGGGATCGAATCCACATCTCTTTTGTCTTCTGCATTGGTAGGTGGGTTCTTTACCACTAGTGCTACCTTAGGAAGCCCAGAAAGTTTGGGAATAGCCATAAATAATATCTCCAAATTGTCTGTCCCATATGCACTGATTTTCTTTTGAAAAGTCAGTTGTTACTACAATGATCAACCCTGAGGAGGCAAGGTAAAATAAAGCCTCCTCATGTACATGTATTATTGTAACTGTAAAAACACTGATCTCTTCCTGGTTTCCAATCATTCCCCATCCTTCTACCTCACAGGACTTCACAAAGCTTCAAACAGTCTGTGTTTTTGCTCATTTCTGTTTTTTTCTTTTTCATGTTTCCCTCATTTTCCCTTTTTTTAAAGCAATTAAACATTTTTAAATTTACTTTTGGCTGTGTCGGGTGCTCACCGTTGCACAGGGTACTCTATGTGCAGTGCGTGAGCTTCTCCTGTTGCAGAGCACAGGCTGTAGTGCACTCAGGCTTCAGTATTTGTGCCCACTGGGCTCAGCAGTTGCGACTCCTGGGCTCTAGAGCACAGGCTCAATAGTTGTAGTGTGTGGGCTTAGTTGCTCCACAACATGTGGGATCTTCCCGGATCAGGGATCGAACCCATGTCTCCTGCATTGGCAAGGGGATTCTTTACCAGGGAAGCCCCTCATTCCTGTTTTACATACTTAGGTGGGGACCAAATCTATGTCTTCACCCCTTAATTTCTCATTGAGGTTCTAATCTCAAATCTTCAGTTATCTACTGAATATCATCCCTCGAAATGACACTGAACATGTCAAAAAACCTGCCATCATCCTTCAGAAGAATCAAATAATGGGCTTTCCTTTAGAGCCAGTGTGGCACGCTTAATCAGAGCTAGGCAGCAGTACCAGGGGTTAAAAATGGCAGAAAAAATTTCTTTTCAAGTGTGTGAAAATTAATGAAAAAAGTTAGGCAAAAGGAACAGTCAGGATCAGTTTACTGGGTAGGGTGGGAGGAAACACGATGAACATGAGTTTGGTGGAGCAATAAAAATGAACAGGAATTGAGGTCAGGAACATAGGAAATTTAAAACAAAGAAAACTGGAAATAAAAGGACAGAGAGTTTGGAAAACGATCACAGCTCAAGCCTTCAGGCTTAGGCACATGCAAGGACTAAGAGGGTGAGGACCAGCAGATTAGTGGGGTCTCAGACCTGGAGGAACGTGGTGATAAGGTAACCCCCACACCCACCCCAAGCCCAACTGCCATGGAGGCTTCTGGAGAGCTTCCAGAGTTCCTGACCCAAATAAATGATTGCTTACCAAAACTGCCATGATCATGAACAGCCCTTTAATCCTGTTGGTCTCTGAGGCTTTGAAGGTTGTTTTTTTTTTTAACTCATTTATTAAGATGGGGCTTTCAGGTGACATAGTGGTAAAGATTCCCATCTGTCAATGCAGGAGATGCAGGAGACATGGGTTCAATTTCTGGGCTGGGAAGATCCCCTAGAGAAGGAAATGGCAACCCACTCCAGTATTCTTGTCTGGGAAATCCCATGGACAGAGGAGCCTGGGGGCTACAGTCCATGAGGTTGCAAAACAGTTAGACATGACTCAGCAACTAAAAAACAAACACAAATTAAGATATAATTATATAAAACATAATTATATATACACCACAAAGTTCATCTCATGTGAGTAGTTTCAATAAACAGAAAGTTGTAGAAACATCACCACAATCTAGTCCTAGCCACTGGACCACCAGGAAATTCTCCATGTAGCATATTTCTGAGGTTTGTCTTTGTTACAATGTGTATCATGTCTGATTCTTGACCCATGACCCATGGAGTCAGAAAGAATCAGACATGACTGAGTCCACACACACAGGATACAGCCATACAATGGAATACTATTTAGCAATAAAGAATGAACGGATACACAGCATAACAAAGACAAAGCTCAGAAACATGCTACGTGGGATTTTCCAGGCAAGAATACTGGAGTGGGTTGCCATTTTCTATTCCAGGGGATCTTCCCAACTAGGGATGGAACTGATGTCTCCTGCATCTCCTGCATTGGCAGGTGGATTCTTTACCATTAAGCCATCTGGGAAGCCCACATGGCTATATCACATTTTGCTTATTCTTTCGTCAGTTGGTGGGCATTCAGATCATTCCCAGTTTTTTGGCCATTTTGAATACTCACTGATGCTGTGAATATTCATATATACATCTTTGTGAAAACATATGTTTGGAGGGCAGATGTAGGAGTGGAATTGCTGGATCATGTTGTAAATTTGTTTAACTTTTTAAAAAACTGCCAAATTGTCTTCCAAAGTGGCTGTTCAATTTTCTATTCCCACCAGCAATCTGTGAAGGTTTTGGTTTCTCCCTATAGTTGCCAATACTTGTTATTGCCCGCCTTTTTTAGCAAAATCATATTAGTGAATATGAAGTGGTATCTCACTGTGGTCTTACATTCCCCTAATAGCTATTGACACTGAGTATCGTCTCAGGTATTTATTAGTCAGTTGTATATTTTCTTTGATGAACTGTCTATACATATAATTTAATAATTTTAATTGAGTTGCTTTCTTATTATTACATTATAAGAGCTCTTTGTGTATCTGAGACACAATTCATATTTCCACATGATTTGTTAATATTTTCTTCACAAGTTGGTGGCTTGTGTTTTCATTTTCTTAATGATGTCTTTTGAAGCACAAAAGTTTTAAGTTTTGATAAAGTCCAATTTACCAATTTCTCCTATTATGGATTGTGCTTTTTTTTTTGACTGTGGTAGGTCTTCATTGCTGTATGATGCCTTTCATTAGTTGTGGTAAGCAAGGACTACTCCCTATTATATAGATGCAGTGTGTGGGCTTCTCTTGTTTCAGAGCATGGGCTCCAGGGTACATGGGCTTCAGTAGCTGTGGCTCATGGGCCCAGAGTTGTGGCCCACAGGCTTAGTTGCCTCACAGCATGTGGAATCTTCCCAGACCAGGAATCAAACCCATGTCCCCTGCATTGGCAGGCAGATTCTTAACCACTGGACCACCGGGGAAATCCTGGATTGTGCTTTTGATGATGAATCTAAGAAGTGTTGGCCTAACCCAAGCTCAAGCCAAGTTTCTCCCACGATTCTTTCCGAAGTTTTACAGTTTTAGGATTTAAGTCTATTCTTCAAGTTAATTTTTATATATGGCTGAGAAAAGAATCTAAATTATTGTTTTTAATATGGATATTTAACTTTCCTAGTACCATTTGTTGAAAAGACTATCCTTCCTCCATTTAATTTCCTTGGCATTTTTGTTGAAATTGAATGAACATAAATTATAAAGTCTCATTTCTGGACTATTCCATTTGATTCTGTTCCATTAATTTATATGCCTATCCTTAAGCCACTAACTTGAATAATGTAGCTTTATAGTTAAATGTGAATCAGTAGTGCAAGCCTTCCAGTTTTTTTCCCTTCCTTTTCAAAAATGTTTTAGCTACTCTGAGTTCTTTGCATTTCCATATAAACTTTAGGATCAGCTGATCAATTTCTACTTAAAAAAAAAAAAAGCCTACTGGAATTTTGTTAGCAACTGCATTGCATCTATAGGTCAATCTGGGGAATTTCCAACTTAACAATAATGTCTTATAATCCATGAAAACTGAATGTCTCTCATGTAATATTTGCTGCTGCCATTTAGTTGCTAAGTCATGTTCAACTCTTTATGACCCCATGGACTGTAGCTCACTAGGTTCCTCCGTCAGTGGGATTTCCTAGGCAAGAATACTGGAGTGGGTTGCCAATTCCTTCTCCAGGGGATTGTCCTGACCCAGAGATAGAACCTGCATCTCCTGCTTGACACGAAGATTCTTTATCACTGAGCCACCTTAGATCCTTAATTTCTCTCAGCAATGTTTTATAGTGTGAAGTCAACATCTCTTTGGTTAAATTGATTCCTAAGCATTTTCTATCTGATGCTATTATGAATGACACAGGAAATTTTATTTTTGGATTGTTTATCATATACAGGAATAAAATTGACTTTTGTATATTGATTTATATCCTGTAACTTTACTGAACTTGCTTTAAGCCCTAATAGGGCTTTCGTTTGGTTGGCTGGTTGTATTTTCCCTAGGGTTTTCTACACACAGGACCATATCATCTGCAAATAAAGGTAGTTTTGTTTCTTCCTTTCCAAACCACATGTCTTTTTTTTTCTCTTTCTTTTTCCTTCTCTCCATATTGAACTGGATACAATCTCTAGAATAATGTTGAGTAGAAATGATGAAAGCAGGCTTTGTTCCCAAACTTAAAGGTAAAATATTTAATCTTTCACCATGAAGATGACATTAGCTATAGTTTTTTTTGTAGATGACCTTTATCAAGTTAAGGAAGTTCCCTCCTGTTCCTAGATTGTTCAGAGTTTTTAATCAGAAATGGGTGTTGGTTAAGCTGAATAAAAATGACTCACACCTTTGAGTTTTACTCTTTAAATAAAAGGAAAGAAATGGGTGTTGGATTTTGTCAAATGTTTTTTGTCTAGAGATTATCATGTGGTTTTTCTCCTTTATTGATATGATGTAAACAACAACTGATTTTCAGATGTTCAATCAACCTTGATAACTGTGTTTAATCCTTTTATATGTTGCTTGATGTTGTCAAACAATTTATGAGGCTCTGTTAATTTTTTTTATTCTTTTTTTTTGTTAATCAGACTAGATTATTTCTTTTGAACTATCTTGAAGCCTATGGACTCTTTTTTCTGCCATCTCAAATATATTACTGAATCCAATCCCTTTACTAAATTTTTCATTTCAGCAATTACTTTTTACCTCTAGAATTTCTATTTGGCCTTAAAAATTTTTTTTAATCTCTTCATTGAAAATCTCTATTTGTTGAGTCATTATCACTATGTTTTCCTTTAATTCTTTCAGCATGGTTTCCTTGACCTCCTTGAACATATTTATTACTGCAGCTTTGAAGTCTTTGCTGAGTCCAACATCTGGGCCCACAACTTTTTTCCAAGGAATACTGGTTACCCTTTTCTTTCTTTGTATATCTTGTAATTTTTTATTGAAAACTAGAAATTTAGATAATACATTTTAGTTACTCGGGGTTTTAATGTTTCCAGGATTGTTGCTGTTGCTGTGGTTTTCTTGTTTATTAATTTGCCTAGATTAAATCTGTGGACTCCATTTCCCTCACAGCATGTGGCTGCTTGTGTCTCTTCTCAGTTTTTTAAAAAATTATTTTCCTTTTCTATTTTTAAACCCAGTCTCCTAGGGTTTAAAACATCTTGTGTCTATACAGTTTAGTGGCAGTCAATGACTGGGCAGTGGTTGTACTTAAACACCCTAAGCCAACAAAGCTTCTACTCTCTGACAATGAATTTGTGTTTGGGTTGAGGATTACATTCAAAGATCAGGCAGTTCTCAGGTCTACTTTGGCTCTACTTGCTGCCAGGCCCTCTTACATTTCCTCCGCAGGGATATGTAGATAAATCAGGGATGTACACTCAGCCAGGGATGCGTAGATAGCATGAGCCCTCTCTGGTCTCTCCTGCATGTATGAAGTCTTTTGATCAGCTGTGTTGAGTTTATTGAAGCCCCTTATCACTGTTCATTTTCGAAGTCTCTCTAACAAATTTCTGGCTAGTCTATTGGTCAAAGACTATAAGCTCAGTTTCACTGAGCTGCTAGCTAGCCTTTCCTGTTGGTTTGCTACTAAGATATTTACTTTTATTCACAATGCCACTGGGATGGGTTTTTCACATTCCACTTAAATCAAGTAAGGCCACTCCTCCAGTGAAACTGCTGATTTCCATGGCTGCTTTGCCTTTGCAGAACTAATGTGTGGGCTGAGCCTAGAGATGGGAAAGAGATCAGCTCCAGGCAAGAACACCAAAGAATTCTATCCTTCTCATCTGAAGTTCAGTAGTTTTTCCATCAATAAATATTTCTCAATTCGGTGAATGCCTCTGACCCATTTCCAAGTCCTAAAGTTGATATTTTTGACAATTCAGTCCAGGTTTATTGTTGTTTTTTTGGAAGATTAGCTCAGCTCTCACTATGCCATATTGGTAGCTTGCCTTAAATGTTATTTTTAATTGCTGTTTCTTTCCACTATACTCAGCTGGTCACCAAAGTCTGCTGATTCTTTCTCTACAATGCTGTATTTAGTCACACTCACCAAGGTAATTAGCACCCATTCATTCTTGAATTACAACAACAGAAGTGTTCATCACAGTCAATTCTGCATGTGGCTAATAGAATAACTTTACAGGCACCAGTATAATAATATCCCTTGCTTCTGACTGAAGTATGCTTCTTTGATGCAAAGAACATATAATTCATACTGCTCAATCTAGCTGTCAAGAACTTACTCAACGGTCTTGATCTTATGGAGGATTTATTCCTGGAGCTTCCACCAAGTTGAGTTTTTCTTCACCCACATACTCCTCGCCAATTTCCATGCTTCTGTTTTCCTTCATGTTTTCCCTATATGGAAAGCCCTTATAATTTGTCTTTCACTTCATAGTCCATCAACTCTTAAAAGAAGCTTAATCAGGTAAATTCTTCTGCTCTTGATCATTTCCATCAGCTACAGTCAAACTTCAAAATTCATATACATATATAGATTTTTAAAACATTTCTTGACACTAAATCATGTCGCTTTGCAATCAATCCTCAACTGTTTCTGCATATGTCTTGTTGTTTCTCCAACTTTTTACCTTTTAAATACTTTACTTTTTAGAGGAGTTTTAAATTCACAGCAAAATGGAGCAAGGAGCACAGAGAGCTGTCATATACCCGGTCTCTAACTTTTAATTGCACTCAATTTGAGGGCTTTCCTTATTTACAAAATATGAAATACTTCTTTAGCATCTAGTACAGTGGTAGAGTACCGGATGCTAAAGAAGAATTTCCTACTTTGTTGCAAAAGAGCTGGGACACAACTTGGTGACTAAACAACAGTGGTGGAAACACAGCTGGTGCTCGGTACATGACAGCTGAATGCTACACTAAAACACTTTCTGATTTCCCAGGGACATTTTCAAGACTCTTTCAAGAAAAACGATCACCTTAGGGTATCTCCCCCACCTTCCTACTCCCTTGAAGAACTTAACTCTTGCAAATATCTCTGAAAGCAGTTGTCTAGGAAGCAGAAATGTATAAGCAACAAGGAGACGGCAGCCAGACAACTCTGTCCCTGAGCTGGAGATTTTCTTACTTATGTGCGTCCTACTAGGGTTTCATCCCTCCCTGGTGGCTCAGACTGTACAGAATCTTCTTGCAATGCAGGAGACCCAGGTTCGATCCCTGGGTGGGGAAGACTCCCCTGGAGGAGGGAATGGCTTCCTACTATGGCAAGAAGCTATACAAAAGCAGGTGCTATCTGCATATGAGGTTAGGTGACCCAGCTACAAAGCCTATCAGCTGACAGTCTGTTAGAGTGAGAAGTATTACAGGTGTGGGTCTTGGTAGACTGATGATGCTTCTTACCAAAGGTACCAGGTTTGCTGGTAGTACATCACTGTACAGGCTATGAAGGGCAACAGAGACATTTTAAAGTAACTGTGTCGGCCCCTATTGTTTAATTTCACACCCATTAAATATTTGGGGCTTTAAAAAATGTCTTTACATTCCTCCCATCAGAGGATGCAAAAAAAAAAAAAAAAAACAACCAATGAACCAAAGAGTATTTTAAAAATATGTGGAGAGACATTAGCTATCAACTTAGAAACAAGGAGAGCAGGTCAAATAACTGTTAGCGATGACAGAATAAAATTGAGAATTAGGAAAAATAACCAGTGACTTGCCCGTTTAAAAACGAGTTTTGGAAATGGGGAGAGGCGTGACTCAATTGAAGGTGCATTGTTAAGAGAGAGAAGGTGACCGATTTTCAGTTTTAAATAGTGTAATAAATCATACACAACACCATAATTTGAGTTTATGAGGAACGTAATACTCTTTAGGTTATAAAAGTGACCTCTAGTGGGCAATAATGCTCTCAAATTTGTGACCGAGGGAACTATATTCTATTGATCGTCACTTTAAAAAGGTCTATATAGGCAACAGTTCTCCATTATAACTTTCATATCCATTTAGCCAATTATACACATGTGGTATTTACTGACTCAATAATGTATCTGGTTATAATTCACCAGTATGAACTGTTAACAGAAAGGTTTTTAGGATATTTCCCCAACAATCTTCAAATCAACATCAAACATCTAGCCCTAGGAAAAGTTGGAATATTAAATTCCTACTTAAATAATTTAAAACTAGAATACTGAACTGAAAATTATAGAACTACTGAAATGGAATATGTATACAGGTCCAAAACAGAACAAAACTTATTAGAGAAAAATTTTAAGAAACACTTTTGGACTCTATTTGTCTCCTATGAGATCACAAACATGAAATTATCTTCAAAGAGATAATCTGTTGTGAAACACTGAGCTACAGGTAAGGTAAAGTACAGAGCAAATAACCACATTGAAAATATTTTTTTCCTTGGTGCAACTGGAAAGTCATGTTTTGTAAAACTTAAAATTTCACACTGTTAATGAAAATAGTTGTTCTTTATCACTATAGGGAGCTTCCCAGGTAGTGCCAGTGGTAAAGAACCTGCCTATCAGTGCAGGAGACTTGAGATGCGGGTTTGATCCCTGGATCATGAAGATCTCCTGGAGGAGGGGGGCATGGCAACCCACTCCAGTATTCTTGTCTGGAGAATTCCATGGACAGAGGAGCCTGGTGGGCTAAAGTCCATGTGGTCACAAAGAGTCGGATACAACTGAAGCAACTCAGCATGCTTCCATCATTTCAAGAAAAAAAAAGAAAGAAAACAATAATGTAAACTCGTGGGTTTTGACTATAGTCCAAAATTATTTTATGGGTTAAGTTAGTAAGTCACTTGTGTGTCCAATATGAGGATATATACAACCTCTTGGAAACGTGGTCATGATGCACTAAGCATAAATAAAATTATGAGTCAGTTATAAAATGCATGGGCTTCCCTTGTGGCTCAGCTGTTAAAGAATCTGCCTGCAATGTGGGAGACCTGGGTTCGATCCCTCGGTTGGGAAGATCCCCTGGAGAAGGGAAAGGCTACCCACTCTAGAATTCTGGCCTGGAGAATTCCATGGACTACACAGACCATGGGGTTGCAAAGAGTCAGACATGACTGAGCGACTTTCACTTTCACATACTATAAAATGTATAATATTCAATCTTCCCATTACCTTCCCCTGTAACTGATTGTTGGTTCTGGAAACTGGTTATATATTTGAAATGAAGAGACGAAAGATCATTATGGAAACAACAGAATATTCTCTATTATTTAAAACCTACACACAAAACTCAGTTAAGAAGCATTTCTAATGGGATTTCAAAAATGACACAAAGTAACCTTTTACTATTAGTAAACTTTCTTTCAATGCTTCAGTG
This sequence comes from Bos javanicus, assembly GCF_032452875.1. Classification (NCBI taxonomy): domain Eukaryota; kingdom Metazoa; phylum Chordata; class Mammalia; order Artiodactyla; family Bovidae; genus Bos; species Bos javanicus. The sequence continues at coordinate 37,046,128 of NC_083881.1, forward strand.
AATACTGATGAATAAAGATAATTATTTTTCCCTTAGTGAATTAAACTGCTTTCTAATGTAAATCAATCCAAAATTCACAACCAAATCTAACTGTATTATAATACAGGCTACATTTTCAGTAAAACGACACCTTTCTGAAAGAAAATGAACTCTGAATGACCATGTTTAGAGTAACATTTGACACAAAATTCAAAAAGTGCATGCCTGATGTTTCTTCCTTCTAGTTCCGGGAATGGATCAACAAACTTTCTATAAAGGAGAGGACAGTAAGTATTTCAGGTGTTGTAGGCTAAAGGTCTCTGTTGTAATTACTCGTTTCTGTTGTAGTGAAAGTGGTCACAGACAATATTGAACACATGGGCATGACTGTATTCCAATAAAACTTTTAACATTAGAATTCTATGTAGTTTTCTTATCTCATGAAATGTGTGTACAAATGTGTTAGTCGCTCAGTCGTGTCTCTTTGTGACCCCATGGACGGTAGCCCGCCAAGCTCCTCTGTCCATGGAATTCTCCAGGCAAGAATACTGGAGTTGGTAACCATTTCTTTCTCCAGGGCATCTTTCAAACCCAAGGATTGAACCTGTGTCTTCTGCATTGCAGGCGGATTCTTTACCATCTGAGTCACCAGGGAAGCCCCTATCTCATTAAATATTAATCTTCTTTTGATTTTTCCCCCAAAATTTCAAAGTCTAAAAGTCATTCTCAGTTCAGCTGGTAGGCTGGATTTGGCCCATGGGCTGTAGTTTCCTGATTCCCGTTCTAGTCCATTAAGTAATAACTACCCAGTGATAAGAAGCTTTACCTGGTGACCTTCCCTCCTGAAGTATTTTTTGAAGATATGACTGAATATGTAATCATGTGTGGTGATGGATGTTTACTAAACTTGTGGCAATCTTTTCACAATATATACATATATCCACCTAAAATTAATACGATGTTATATTTCAATTATATCTCAATTAAAAAACAAATAGCTAAAAAACAAAACCAGAAGGAACTTGTGGACACAGCAAGGCAAGGGGAGGGTGGGATGAACTGACAGAGTAGCACTGACATATATACACTGCCACGTGTAAACACAGGGCTATGGGAAGCTGCTGAATCACACACGGAGCTCAGTTTGGTGTTCTGTGACGACCCAGAGGGGTGGGACTGGGTAGGCAGGAGAAAGGCTCAAGACAGACAGGATATATGTGTACCTATAGCTGATTTACACTGATGTAAGCAGAAACCAACACAATACTATAACACAATTACCCTCCAATTAAAAAGAAATAAAATTTAAAAAGAAAAGGAAAACCACAAAAATGCTATTCGAACTACCGGACTAATTACTGACATACAAAACGTAAAGGAAAAACATATGGGAATTTTATACTGCAAATGGAAAGCCAGCAGAACAAATTTTATTCCTATAATCACGGGATAAGTTTCAGATAAAAGAAATATCTTAAAATACAAAAACAACAAGTATGAAAGCACTTTCCCAAAACAAACATTAAGACTGATGTGTCTTTTTAGTATCTCTCTCAGCATCCTATTTCATAAAAAATAAACAAAAATCAAGTTTCCTGTTGAATTTTGGCAGCTCCAGAACCTCCTAGAAGCTGCCAATGGCAGTGTTTATACCTTCTCTTTCAAAACCCTATGGTCCTCAGCACTGTGGTTTGACAGTGGAGCAAGTGAAAAAGTGAAGTTCAAAACTTATACTGAGTCCATGTAATACAAAGAATGCCACAACTCTATTGCAGCTATGCCTAGGACAATGCAGTGAGGCCTGCTATTACACAATGTCAGTCTTTAAGTGCCCTTTATAGTAATACAAAGCCCTGTTTGTTGTGGCTCAAACCTCTGAAGCCCGTGCTTCTTTATATTCAGAGGGATGCACTCCTCCATGACACTATTCAGTGAATATTGACTTAAATGGCGCCTGTACTCAGTCATGTCCAACTCTTTGTGACCCCATGGACTGTAGCCCGCCCAACTCCTCTGTCTATAGGATTCTCCAGGCAAGAACACTGGAGTGGGTTGCCGTTTCCTTCCCCAGGAGATCTTTCTGACCCAGGGATCGACCTGTGTCTCCTGCGCTGGCAGGCGGATTCTTTACCAGTGAGCCACCTGAGAAGCCCTACTGATGTGTAGATTACATTGTGAAATGCTAGAACCAGAAAGCAGTGTTGGAACTTGAAAAAAGGAATCTAGACACTGAGAAGGATGTACTCAGGTTAGAGAAATTCAAAGTTACAAATAGATCAGTAAAGAAATTAATGGAGATCTATGATGGATTCCCAAAGACAGTTATATGTATTCAGATTATTTAGATACTCTGAGGTCACATTTGGAGGGCCTCAAGATGCTTTCATAGAATACGTACCTATAAAGCCACCACCAGAGGAAACAACCTGGGCCAAACATTCTATTTCTCTCCTCAGTTCTATCAAATGAATCCTACCAAATCCAAGTCATTCTAAATTTTCTCAGAAATTCATTTCCATGCTATAAATATGTATTGAGTGCCTCCTAACTGGGCTTCCTGGTGGCTCAGTGGCAAAGAATCTGCCTGCAATGCAGCAGCCACAGGAGATTTGGGTTTGATCTCTGGCTGAGGAAGATCCCCTGGAGGAGAAAATGGCTGCCCACCCCAGTATTCTTGCCTGGAGAAGCCCATGGACAGAGGAGCCTGGTGGCTCAGACAGTAAAGAATTTGCCTGCCAATGTGGGAGACCCAGGTTCGAACCCTGGGGTGGGAACATCCCCTGGAGAAGGGAATGGCTACCCACTCCAGTATTCTTGCCTGGAGCATTCCATGGACAGAGGAGTCTGGTGGGCTACAGTCCATGGGGCCACAAAGAGTCAGACATGACTGAGCGACTAACTCTCAGTTTTATCACACCAGAGCAAAGTCACAGAGAACACTCACGCAAAGAAGACACCACCTTGGACCTCAGTGCTCAGAGGGGTAGACTGATAAGGAAAAAAGTAATGGGAAAATCATTTCATCAATGTAATGGTGGGATGATATAAAAAGTAGGTTTTGTTTCTCCAAAGAAGCTATACAAATGGCCAACAAACACAGGAAGAAAATGTTCAATATTGCTCATTATTAGAGAAATGCAAATCAGAACCACAGTGATATATCACCTCACACCAGCCAGAATGGCCATCATCAAAAAATCTATAAACAATAAATGCTGGAGAGGATGTGGAGAAAAGGGAGCCCTCTTGCACTGTTGGTGGGAGTATAAATGGATACAACCACTATGGAGAAAAGTATGGAGAGTTCTTTAAAAACTAGGAATAAAACTATCACATGACTGAGTAATCCCACTACTGGGCATATACCCTGAGAAAATCATAACTGAAAAAGACAATGTACCCCCAATGTTCATTGCAGCACTATTTCCAATAGCCAGGACATGGAAGCAACCTAGATGTCCATCAACGGATAAATGGGTAAAGAAGTTGTGGCACATATATACAATGGAATATCACTCGGCCATAAAAAGGAATGAATGTGAGGCAGTTCTAGTGAGGTGGATGAACTTAAAGTATGCTATACAGAATGAAGTAAATCAGAAAGAGAAAAAAAATTGTATTAACACATATATAACAGAATCTAGAAAAATGGTACTGATGAACCTATCTGTAGACACAGAGAACAGACTTTTGTACACAGTAACAGAAGGAGTGAAAGTGAAAGTGAAGTCGCTCAGTAGTGTCTGACTCTTTGAGACCCCATGGACTGTAGCCTACCATGCTCCTCCGTCCATGGGATTCTCCAGGCAAGAATACTGGAGTGGGTTGCCATTTCCTTCTCCAGGAGATCTTCCCAATACAGGGATTGAACCCAGGTCTCCCGCATTGCAGGCAGATGCTTTACCATCTGAGCCACCAGGGAAGTGGCAGGAGAGGGTGGGACAAATTGAGAGAGTAGCACTGAAATATATACACTGCCGCTACTGCTGTTGCTAAGTCACTTCAGTTGTGTCCGACCCTGTGCGACCCCATAGATGGCAGCCCACCAGGCTCCCCTGTCCCTGGGATTCTCAAGGCAAGAACACTGGCGTGGGCTGCCATTTCCTGCTCCAATGCATGAAAGTGAAAAGTGAAAGTAAAGTCGCTCAGTCGTGTCCGACTCTTAGCGACCACATGGACTGCAGCCTACCAGGCTCCTCCATCCATGGGATTTTCCAGGCAAGAGTACTGGAGTGGGGTGCCATTGCCTTCTCCGAACATATACATTACCAAATATGCAACAGATAGCGAGTGGGAAGCTGCTGTATAAAACAGGGAAGTGATTATCCTCCAATGAAAAATTTTCAAAAGAAGTAGGTTTGGAGAAGGCTTATTGACTGGAGTGACATGTTGCTGGATCTGATGGACATAACAAAATCTCTCTTATAAGCAAGGAGCAAATAGCCCCAGCAGAGGAAACAGTGCAAAGACAGACAGATACAAGAGAGCAAGAGATGTGGGAACAAACATTCCAAGGCATCAAGTGTGAGTACAAGTTAGGCACATGGAGAGCGGTCAAGGGTGAGACTGGAGACACAAACAAGGACGGAGTCATAACGCCCTTGGAGTTCATCCTTTCTAACACACTGAGCACTTCAAAGAGACTAGTCCAAAATGGGATGTATAAAAAAATATGAAATATCTCAATAATTTAAAAAGTTGATTACAGGTTGAAGTGATAATTTAGATATATTGGGTTAAATAAAAAAATATTATGAAGATTAAACTTATTAGTTTCTTTTTAGTTTTTAAGTGGGTCTACTAGAAAAAAAAATTGTAGGACTCCCTGGTGGCTCAGAGGTTAAAGCATCTGCCTGGAATGCAGGAGACCTGGGTTCGATCCCTGGGTTGGGAAGATCCCCTGGAGAAGGAAATGGCAACCCACTCCAGTACTCTTGCCTGGAAATTCCCATGGAGGGAGGAGCCTGGTAGGCTACAGTCCATGGGGTCGCAAAGAGTCGGACACAACTGAGCGACTTCACTTTCACTAGAAAATTGTAAATTATTTATGTGAGATTTTATCCCTCATGTAATAGTCCTTGTGGTTGATTCCTCAATAACCCTTTCACCCCAAGCATTTACACTAGCAGGGATCTCTTTTTCTCTTGCCAGTGACTAGCTTAGATGTGGGCATGTCACGGACACAATCCAGGCCTGAGCTGGGAAGGAAAGATGGCAGGAGGAGTTCCAGCTACAGGTATCTTTGCCCCGGAAAGGAGACAGATGGAGACCAGAACTCACTTTTTTTTTTTCCCCTAAGATGTGGCTATATGACCAATGACACAGAGAACCACTGTGGCCATCTTTCCATGACACAGGGGATAAAGCAGAGGATGGCAGAGTTTATAAATGAAGTAAAACCCAAACCCCTGTTGACATCACTGAGCAGCTTTATCAAACAACCTTGGAGTTCACCCTTCCTCTGAACTTCCTGTTATGCGAGATAACAAGATTTTTTATTTTTTAAGCCAAAATGAGTCAGTTTTTCTGTTAGCTGTGGCCAAAAGCATCTGAGCTAATACATTCCATTAGACTAAAGGGCAAGGAAATATATGTATTATCATTTAGGACTCAAGCACTGTGAAATTCTTTACATAATCTACAATCTACAGTGTGATAGTATTGATCGTTGGGATAGCATATACTTAGTATGTGTCAAGTATTTTTCTCTTTTAATTTTACATTACTATACAACTGTAAGACATTATGACACAATTACTCAAGTGAGTGTGTGAGTGTGAAACCTGCTCAGTCGTGTCCAACTCTTTGGGACCCCATGCACTATATAGTCATGAAACTCTCCAGGCCAGACTACTGGAGTGGGTAGCCTTTCCATTCTCCAGGGCATCTTCCCAACCACGGATTCTTTACCAACTGAGCTATCAGGGAAGCCCCAATTACTCAAAGAGATCTGTAATTAGTCCAAAAAAGAACTATGAACAGGATTTAATCAAAAGTAGAAGAAAATACTCCTAAGATTTGTAAATTCTCAGTTTAACAGTTGGTTGCCCTTTCGTTGAGAAGTCTGCCTTGAATTCTAGTCAAAGCGCATGTATTGAGAACAACTACACTTGATTTTACTAACCTGGACATAAACCCTTAAAGGCAATATAGCAAGTGAAACAAGTAAGCAAATGCTACAGTTTCTACCTCATCAAGTTATCAGAAGAATTAAATAATGTAAGTCAGGTCTAGCACAGTATCTAGTACACGGTAAACACATTATATATAAATCTGGTTATTGTTCAAACTAGTAATAACCCATGGGGAGCAGGAAGGGAGGAGAGACAAGCTGGGAGTAAGAGATTAGGAGGTACTAACTACTATACATAAAATAAATAAGTTAAAAGGATATATAGTACAAAACAGAGAATAAAGCTAATGTTTTATAAAAACAATAAATGGAGTATAACCTTTAAAAATTGTGAATCACTATGTTGTACACTTGAAAATACACCTCAATTTTTTTAAAAAAGAAACTAAATTTGGCTTGTGTTCCTTTTCTCTCGTAAAATTGATTTCTAAGATTCTAAGTAATGTGTTAAATATGCATTGTCATTTGCTCTGTAAGATAATCTCATTTAGTGATAATGACTACAGGTCAGTTTATAGCAAATATAAGCAGACAGGTTACACTTCATTGGGTAGTTAGTGCTTCGTTAGGTGGTTGATTTATTAACTCATTCTTTCAGTTATACAAAGCAGGTGAGTTTCAGAGTTAATCTGAAAAAATTAAGGTAGGCAGTGGTAACACTGTTAACCAGAAATTTAGCTACAGTATTTTGACTAATCTTGCTTACCCAGTATTTGTGAAATTCGTGAGATTAATAATGAGTCTGAATGAAAATGGATAGAAAATATACAAACAAGTAAGGAAGTTTATGATTTTGAGGCTGCAATAGAAGGTGACTGATGTAATTCAGAGAGACAGAGAGGGAGAGGTACTCAGTAACATCTTGGAATGACATATAAAGATGCAGAAGGGTATCAGGCCAGGAGAGAGGACGGGTAGCATCTTCGGAGTTATACCAAGATAGGAGATTCTAAAAACCTTTCTGCAGTATTATTTTTGCTTTTACTAATATATACTCTACAATATAAATTTAATTTCCAAATAAGATATTCTGAAAAATACTGACCAAAATCCTCACTAGCTCAACCTTAACAAATAAGTGGGTTTTTTTTTAATTTGGCTTATGAATAAGGATGATGGTCCTTGAAATCACCATATGATCTATAAATTTTAAATTTTGCAAGATGACTGGTTCAGAGAGGACTGTCTTACTATAAGGACTGTTAAGGCAGTTATCTTTGGATGCTCCCATATCTAGTGCAGGATTCCTACATAGTTGTTAACAAATGTTTCTAAAACAAAACTCAACACCTATAAATTTAAACTATATTTATATTCTGGACAAGTAAACATTCTAAACTAATGTGAATGTATAATATCACATTTCTTATGGCGAATAAGGCAAACACATGTAGAACATTCTCACCCAAACAGGTGGGGACCTCCAGGCAGATACCGCCCTGAATGAGGCTGTCCACTGCCTGGATGTGAATTCAGAGTTCCCAAGTGGGAAACAATGGCCTACAGACCCTTTCCCTAAAGTCAGACAAGGGCAGGCTCAGACCAGTTTTTGGAGACTAATAATTATTCTAGGAGGCCTTAATCAACCACTGGTATTCAGAGGAGCTCTAACCCAGGCTATTAGTTAAACACAGCACGTTCCCAAGGTGGACCCAACACTCAGAGAACATAGGAAAGGGGATGACATCCTTCCACGTTTCCCTGGGATCAATACCACATGAGTAACTGATAAAATAATGAGTCTGAGGTTTTTTAAAGTTAGGTTTATTGAGATGTAATCTGCATAGAGTAAAATTTACGTCTTCGAGTGTACAGTCCTGTGAATTTGACAAATGTACACAGTCATGCTTCTATCACGACAATCAAGATATGGTACATCTCAATCACCCCCCAAAACTCCATGATGATATATGGTCAATCCCTCCCCACCACGGTCAATCCCTTGCCATCCTCTGCAACAATCGATGTATTTTCTACCTCTTTAGTTTTGCCTTTTCCAGAACAGCACATACATCACATCTACAGAACTCAGCCTTTTGAGTCTAGTTTCTTACATCTATTATGATGCAACTGGCCACAAGGCCAGTGAGACTGGGACAGAGTGAAAAGGAGAGTGGCAGGATTTGAAACTGGAGAGCTAGTGGGGCCACATCACATAGGAACTTGGGAGGCCGTAACAAAAGTTTGGGTTTACAACAGGTGTGATGAGAAGCCAGTGGAAGTTTCTGAGCAGCTGAGTAATATGATCTGAGTACCTTAAAAGTAATTTTGATCAGCCAGTTTAGAGACTATTGTAGTGGTCTGGGTTAAAAATGCTCTTGACTTAAACCAGAATGGTAATGCTGGAGGTGGTGAAAAGCGTTCGGATTGGAGATGTAATTTAGAGGAAGACAAGTTAGGACTGGATGCAGCACGTGAAGGGGGGAGAGGAGGCAAGGATGCTTCAAAGGGCGTGGCATGAGCAACAAGGCAGATGGTCATTTACCAGGATGGACAGAAAAGAAAGGAGATAAAAGATAAAAAGAGGGAAGAGCAGGTTTGGGATGGGGGAAAGGGAGAATTAAGAGCTCTGTACAATTGGATATCACCAGCATATAGATACTGAATCTCTTTCCCGACTATTTTGCGTATCTATGTTGACCTTGATAGAGAATTTCACTTACTGTTCCCCATCCTGTTACTCTTGGTACAGAGAGGGGAACGCACTGGTATACCACACATTCAGTTTCCACTTTACTGGGTTTCTAGAGTTACATTTATTTTTATGAAGAAGACAAGCTGTACACTCCACTCAGTATTCTGTAGTAATCTACGTGGGAACAGAATCTAACAGAGCAGATATATGTATCTGCATAACCGATTCACTTTGCTGCACAGTGGAAACTAACACAAGGTTGTAAACCAACTATACTACAACAGAGCTGAAGTTTAGAAAATGAGGTGTCACAGGGAGCGAAGTCTGTACTAAGATGCTTGATGATGCCAGCAATGTCGATCTAAAACAAATACTTGCAGCTCCAACACCCAAAAAAGGAGCAGGAGGAAGACAGCTGTAAAGGTTAAGGCTAGAGATGTCTTCCATTTCTCACCATCATCTTCTACATACATAAGAACAATCTGAGTTTCCTAGGAAGGACTGCCGCTACATTTTACATATGCTCTTTTTTTTTCCAAATACTTATTCTCTTGTTCAACTGCAGTGGTTCAGATGAATTAAGAATAGAAGACAATTAAATAATAGTAATTTTTCTTGCTTTACTTTCCTGTTTTCTAATATTTACAAAAAAAAAAAAAAAACAGAACAAAATAGGTTAAAAAGCATTCAGTGGCCATGTTTTTACCTGATGAGTTGGGAGCCTAGGCTTTTGGTATGGTGAGGGGAGTAACTTTTGCTCAGACAGACCCTCAGTATGAGGAAATGGCAACACAATGTAGAAAAGACATGGAGTAGAGGTTTCCTCTGTGTCTGCTCTCCTCTAGAAGCCCAATTACCCAAGCACAAGGCAGGGGCACTGATCACACCCCCACCCCCACTTTGCACCTCTGAGGCCACCAAAGCAGAGTGCTTGATAAACAGGATGGTCATTCTAGTCACGGCTCCATTTATGCATCTGTCTATCTGCCCATCCATTTGATGTATTTCCTAGAAGTCTTTTTTTTTTTCATCTTAAAATTTCATGTAAATTTGTCCTCTGTAATGTAGTTGTATTTCCTGTAGTATAAAAATCTCTTTATTTACTTACCACTGAGTAGCTAACATTCCAGTTAAGTGTAGACTAAGACCACTGCGTACAGTCGTGCAGGCTGTGCGCGACACATCACGACTGGGAGGGCATTTGCACTGTAGTTACTGTGGGTTTGTCTATTATGACAATTTTCTATTGCATGCTTCGAGTCAGAGGTGTCTTTTTTTTTTTTCTAATTTGTAAAAATGCCTTATGGGCTAACTGTAGCCCTGCCACTTGGTATATATATCCACATATATGGACTTGGTACAAGCCTGAACCAGCCTCATTATTTGACTCTTGAGGAAGCCAAATTCCAGAGGTGAGACAAGGTCCCACAGCTAGTTCACAGCAATGTTGGGTTTGATTCCGGTCTCCATTCCCAGTCCAATACTCTTTTATAGCAACAAGCTACCTCTACCAACAGTGAGCTGCTTTTCTCAAGTGTGTGGGTTTCTGAGAATGCTTTTATTTATTTGCTTTGCCTAAGGAGAGACCTTTGTGGGATGGATATCTCATGCTGCTGTTGCCCTTTGTTTTTTGGCGTGAGTGAATATATAGAGTTGGATAAGCAGCAGACAGACTTTTTGCAAATTATTCAGAGGGGTGAAAGTGTTGGAGTGTGTGCTCCATAAGAGCAGGAACCATGTCTACCATTCATACCATGCCTCTGTGGCACCCGACATATAGCTCAGCTACAGTTTTATACAGGGAAACACAAAACATTCCATTATCTAGGTCGAACCCTGTGCCTCCAAGCCCTGCTATAGTCTCTTCTGCAGCTGGAGCTAACATCAGTGCTGAACCCTGAGAAGCACTAGCGAGACCTCTAAGCTGCTTCCCAGACTGGCATGCTATTATCTGTTAATAACTGGCTGGGCACATTCAACCAAGAGCACAAAGATTACTAGAATGAATCTTGCAAGTCAACTAACTCAACTCCCTCACTTAGCATCCTTGGAAACAGAGTCCCAAAGAGATGACAGTATTCACCCAGGTGGCTGTAGCAGCTTATGTATGCTGTGGTTAGTAACTAACACTCAGATTAGTTATAATTCGATTATTGCTCCTTCCGAAACACCACAATGCCTTGTCACCAAGCAAATGATGACCGGAAATCCATAATGTCAGGGACATCATGAACTACAAAGGTATGCCCTTAGGAATGTTTTTCTTAGGTCTTGTTTGGGCTGGACAATAAACCATGTATTTGAGAAGATAACACTATTATGCTCTTTTATTCTTTTCATGCAACGATACTACTTAGAAAAGAAGAGTAAGGCAAGACTATTAGAAATTCTCAAATTTACTGAGAAAAGGATATGAAAGTGTGTTATGAATGTTATGCATGAAAATGGTTAATTTAAAAGGCAAAGCTGGTTAGTCACATAGTAAGCTCTATATGTCTATTTATTTTGACTCCAAACTAGAAATTCTATGACCTAGATCATTAGTTTAGTCTAATCTCATGATTATTTTAATTGAAAATATGTATTATAAACAGGATGCATTCTCAAGCTGCTGTCTAAACAATCAAAGGCATTTGTCTTTTCAGAAAATACACTTTTCAGATTTTTAGCTTTATTTCAGAACTAAAACTTTTAACAGTAAAAACAACATTGGAACATCATTTTAATAATATCCCAAGTTATGAGAATAAATGGATGGTTGTAAAAGTTTACTCAGTTATTTTATATTCTGTAACATGAAACTCTCTTCAATAGAACTAAGTCATATGTATCTTAGTGAGTTTATCGTAGTGAGATTCCAGTGTTATCTATATTGTGTTGCTGACCCTTCTTTCCATATGTAATTATTAAAAATAAAAATAACATAGGGCCATTACTTCTTCCTTATAAGAGAATTCTATATTTAATAATGAATCACAAACCAGAAGTCTAAAATAATCGACATCTCCTAAGATACCAGGTTACCAACACACATACACACACACACACAGAATTCTGATTTCTCAAAAGCCTAGTAAGTGGCACTAGTGGCTGATATATTAGGGTGAGCAAAGCTGTATGTGTGCACATAGCTTCCACGTTGATGGTCTGGGATGTCTTAGCTGGGCCACAGCACAGCAAAATGGTAGTGGCACGTTATACCTGGTCATGGCTGGCTTCAATGGAGCTTCCAATAGCATGGAAGGTCGTCTGCACAGGGGCTAATGTCAGACAGGTCACATACTCTTTGCCACTCTGTCTATCACAGTAGTGCACCTATAACAGAACACACGCAAGCTGCTGAACGCCACCAGTAAGAGGGAGCCAGATGCAACTGGTCCTTCGCAAAGGTTCTAGCTTTCAAGAAGAAATTTCACGTAACTTATGCAGAACACAATTCAAATATTTAAAACCTTATTGGGACTCGAAGATCTATGGAGACTCTATTAAGTTTAATTAATATTTTATATTAATATTCTTTAAAAGAGTATTAGGAAATGCTTTGCAGAGTGCTCTACATTAGTACAGCCAGAAAAAAAATTCACAACTAAATGCTACACTCATCTTTTTTGTCCAACTTTTCATAATGCATAAAGGACTCTAAGGTCAACATAAGTCAAGTTCATTTGAATCCAATAAAATTTTGTCAACCTGAATTTTCCTCATCTTTGACTCTATGTGTGTGTGACTGCCACTTGATTGGTCTGACATTCTTCTATTTCTACATTATAGTCCCTATAAAACCAATGTTATCCATATACACACACATATACATATATATATGTATGTATGTATCTCAGTATACCATGTCTGTCTGGAATTTTGACATTAAAATCAAAATGAATTAAACTGAAATGACTTATAATGTACAGACCAAAATAAAGTTACTATAATATTTTTCTTTTAGTTGAATACAACCAACCATTATTAAAACCATATGTAAGACACTCTATCAGAGGTAAGGTATGAGGGGTGGGAGTAGGGGAATGTGAGTCCATCTGCCCAATGGAAAAATTTCCATCCTTCAAAAAAGTTCTATCAAGCAGTGTTTAATTCTAAGCTAATAAAGTAAAAATCGTGTTGCTTTTGTGATAAACAAACATACATATATATATAACACACACAGTTATAATATGGATCTGACAGAAAATGATGATACAAATCCTCATCTAACGGTTTAACACCATTTTTAAACCAGTAAGGTTAAGATTCGCCATTAGTGTCCCTTAAGGCAGGGAAACTTCCTGGGATCTATTAAAAGTAGTTTAGGGTTCAAATCAAGCCAACATACAAAGCTTTGTTTCCAAAGCACTTTAAAGATTTTGTTATAAAAATATTTTTTCCAAATTAACTTTGGGGAAAAGGATTTGATGACAGTTTGAATTCACTGTACCTCCTGAGCAAATTAAAAGTTCACTCAGTGTACGAGTTCAAGAATGTGGGCCTGTTGTTTACTATGCAGCAGTGAAATATGAGAGGGAGGGGTGGAAATGAAACTTACCACATAACAGGTTTATGCAAAAGTCAATCAATGGTGACACTATAATAGCTACAGCTCACAACCATTTATGGTATAGTTAAAATATTATGTCTGATATAGTGCTATCATAAAACATGCTTTTTAAAATGAAATATAATCACCTTTTGACATCAATTGAAAGTCTATATGAAAGACAAGTCACTCTCCCAAAAACCCAAACTGATAGTGAACACGCTCATATGTCAGCAAACTTACTGCAGCTTTATTTTTTTCTTCTAGATAAATGAAAATTAGGAAGGACAAAAAGAGCACAAGACATTTCCAGCCAAAAAATAAATTTCAAACTTCATTTCCATCAGTGGCTTGGATACTAGGACTGAAAGATTTAACTTTTCTTCTAACTCACCATGAGCCTGCAATATCCTGTAAAATATTAAGACATCCTACAGACACTGAATATTGGTAGAACAATACATGTCAGACTAAATGAAAAAGAGTCTCAGCAGAAGCCAAAGGGATACTCAGGCCAAGCAAAGTGACATCTACCAAGAACAAGGTTAGGGGCATGGACCATGGTAAAGTCCAAAGGAAACATAGCTGCCCTTCAGGGACGGAGGGAACTGGGAAAAACATGTAGTATTTTACAATAACTGTAGATGGAGTATAACTTGTAGAAACTGTGAATCACCATATCGCACACCTGCAACTTACATAATATTGCACAGCAACTATACTTCAACCAAGGAAAAAAAAAAAAGTAAACATCATCTACATGGAAACCAGTAATGGATGAAACTGGGCTAAGTGTTAGCCTCCTCATTCTGCAGGGCTTCCATCAGAGGAGTGACTAGGCCTGAAACAGAGGTAGAATGTGGAAGAACATGTCTCAGAAGCAGATTAAGTCCCCAGTCCACCAACCACAAATATTCAAAGGTGCTAGAGTATGAGGAAGACAAGAAGAAATCACCGCATACTCTTCCTCCTCTATGTGTCTTGAGCCAAAATGGACGGCTGGCAGTGGGGGAGCAGGGGCAGTGGGGGGGAACATGAACGTGTAGTTTTACAGTGAACTGCACTAAATTTTTCAAAACTAAAGGTGACCAGAAAACCACGGGATTTGCCAAATATAAAAAGAAACACGAATGAGAGATATTACCGATCATGGGGAAAAGTGGTGGCTGGAGAAATAAAATCATTCCAGGTTTATACCCTCACTGCACTGAGACTGCTCCCTCCAAACAGATAAAAATATGTACAAAAATATATATAGGAAACTACTGCTTGAGGACACGGTTTCAAATTAAATAAAAAGTTACAATATACAGACAAAAGGCCTTAAGAAAGAATCATATTTTACATAATCAATCACTAATAAAACAGGTTGGATATGGCTCTTCAGTTATTCTCTTCCTGGACATAGAAACATTAGAGTTCATAAAACTGTGAATTTCTAAAGGAGAATAATGTATGAATGACATTTTAAAATTCACCTTTCTAACTCTAAAAATGCTTCCGATGATTCAAAGCATTAGCGAAACCAGGAATCTTAGAACTCTAAAATAATTAGGGTAATAATATCCCACTGCATTCTACAATGTACAAAATCTTCAGGATTGATGGGTGAAATATTTCTGCTACAACAAAACAGTTGTTTCTACAAATGTGGTCCTAAAATTTCCAATGTACAATAATAATATTCCAGTGTCATAGATCTTGATTTTGATCAGAGAGAAATGAGTAAAGATAATTTTAGAAAACTACAGAAGTCATCTCCTATGTTTGTTTAAGATTTACGATTTATGATATCATTTTGCTATCTTTTGTATTCTAAAATGTACACAACTCATCTTGACTCTTACACTATTGTAGCAGTAGTTCTGGATTTATAACACCATTGACCACAGAAAATTGACATTTTGTTTCTTTCTCTTGGGCTTACAAAAAATATTCCACTAAAAATAATGGGTCAGAAATTCCAATATGTGCAAATTAAATAATGCAGCTTCCTTTGAAATCTGCAAATCTATAATAATTTTTATGTTAAAATAAGTTTCCTAGTTTGATTTGTAATCGCATAAAGCCAGATGAGATGCTATAATTGTGCATTCTGTTAACAATTTCTGCCAGTCTAGAGATTTCTTCTTCTTGAAAGAAGTGATTTGTGTCTGAGACTCATATTCAGATAACTTAAGAAATAAGAATTCAAACCTCAATTTGTGATATGTTTAAATGGCAAATCTTGCTTTGATTTGAATAATATCCTCATTCCTTAAAAAAAATGAAACAAGGGAAAATACTATAAGCTATAAAATAACTTACATAAAAAGCTAGATATGTGAATTTTTCATGCCCTTCTGAAAACATGAGGGACCATTCAAATGAAAAATTTTAATTCTATACCCCCTATCTCTAAAAAAAGTTGAATCAAATTGTTACTTGCAGAGGTTGAGAAATTCCCTAATGTGGGACTATTATTTTACTAATCTCATCAGGGAAATGGTTAACCGCTTGTCTGTTACATATTTTTACAGGTCACCTGCTGTGGGACAAAAATGAAGAGTGTAAAAAAGGTCCATATTTAAAGAAAGCTACTCAGTAGTTTGATAAGATAAAGGTCTGTACATTGATGTCTGATAATTAACATCATCATTGTGTCAAGAAAACATGTTTGATGAGCACACCTCCCATTCATGAGTTTACTCCACAGCAGCAGGCAGAGATCACATTGTAGCTATTGCCTCCAGGGAGAGGTGAAGACAGCAAAAAGCTGAAGGGTGGCAACTTAGTAACAGATCTTAGAATACTCCAAACATGCTTGATTCTTGCAGTCTGCACACTAGCTGTACAAAAGATCTAAATCTTTATTAACATGAAAATCAGCATATTCTTGGCAAAGCATAAAACAATACTCCTTGATAAATATGTAGAGTAAATTGGTAATAAACATTTCTTAACTACATCGTTTTTTTGGGGGGGGCGGGGGGAAGCTTCTCAGGTGGCCCAATAGTAAAGAATCCTCCTGCCACTGCAGGAGACACAGGTTTGATCCCAAGGTCGGGAAGATCCCTTAGAGAAGGAAATGGCAACCGACTCCAGTATTCTTGCCTGGGAAATCTCATGAAGACAGGAACCTGGCAGGCTACAGTCCATGAGGCCACAAAGAGTTGGACATGACTGAGCAACAAACACTTTCACTTTCCCAGGCAGTAATACAAATCCACACTGTTATCTATTTAGAACAAACAAATTTATAAGTGATAAATAAAAGAAGTTCCCCCAGGAAAAGTACTTAGAATGATGCCTAGCTCACAGTTACCATTAAAATAAATAATAGATATTATTAGAATAACACATCCCATAATAATGTTTAAAATTAAGATATGACATGATGTATAATTATTTCCTCAATACTTTTCATAACTAAAGTCAAGTCCTTTATAACTAAAATGTAAACATATATTTAACATGCTCAGTCATGTACTAGTGTTTTAGCTGGATGAGTAATCTATTTTACTCTGCATACAATATGCTTGACACATTAATGCCTCTAAAGGGATAAGTGAATGAATGAAATCACATTATACAGACTGAGCCTCAACTTGTAATTATCTTTTCTCTCTTTTGGAAACTCTATGCTTAGGAAAAGATTTGAAAATTACATGGCTTTATTTGGTATACAAAATCCAGCAGTGATGTACAGATTTATTTCTAGTATAAAGTCACACACAAAAAAACTGTCTAACAAATGCAACAACAGATGTGTTCTCAGTATTGTTAAGGAAGATAATTGCATTCTTACTTTAAGTGGTGAGTTTGTACATGACACAAATCCTAAATCTTTGTTCACTGCTTTTCTGCTTCGTTGACTATGCCAGTGAAGGTCTAAAGAGGCAGCCAATTAATATATAAATTATACATACACACACAGAATTATTTTAGTTTTACATCCCTGGTGGCTCAGACAATAAAGCATCTGCCTACAATTCGGGTGACCCGGTTTCAATCCCTGGGTGGGGAAGATCCCCTGGAGAAGGAAATGGCAACCCAATCCAGTATTCTTGCCTGGAAAATCCCATGGACTGAGGAGCCTGGTAGGCTACAGTCCATGGGGTCGCAAAGAGTCCGACATGACTGAGCGACTTCACTTTCACTTCCATCAAAACAAAACACCACATAATTTTTAACAGTCTACTACACATCTACCAGAAAAGAAGTTCCTCTCTTCTGTAGATTGTACTAAGGCTTTGATGTGCTCACACACACCCATTTACATATGTAAAACAAGCTATATGAAAATCTACAGGCTTTGCAAAGAAATAACTTTTTAACAAGGAAAACTTTCTCCACGGTCAAAGGAAAATAAGTTATATAGGCACTCTGTATACCCTGATGCTGGGAAAGTTTTAAGGCAAAAGGAGAAGGGGTGGCAGAGGATGAGACGGTAGATAGCATCACCAATTAAAAAATTATCAAATAGAAATGTTAGATCAAACAGATACAATGTGCTGTGCTTAGTCGCTCAGTCGTGTCCAACTCTGCGGCCCTAGGGACTGTAGCCTGCCAGGCTCCTTCTCTATCCATGGGATTCTCTAGACAAGACTACGGGAGTGTGTTGCTGTGCGCTCCTCCAGGGGATCTTCCCAACCCAGAGATCAAGCCCCATTTCCAAAAAGATAGAATAACTGAAGTGAAAAATTTATTATATGCGCTCAACAGCAAATTGGAGAGGACAGAGCAAAGAACCAGTAAATCTGAAAATAAACCAACCAAAGTTACACAATCCAAAGATGGTGAAAAACTGTAAATAGTCTCAAAGACCTCCAGGACAATATCAAGAGGCTCAACACATACATAACTGGAGTCCCGAAAGGAGAAGACAAAGAAAAGGGCAAAAAAATTTTTTGGAAAAAAACAAACAAACAGAAACTAGCCCTAAATCTTTCAAAACTAATGAGAAACATTATGGTAATCTAAATAGCTAAATGAATCCCAAGCAGGATTAAAAACAACCCTAGACATAGTAGAGCCAAACTGGTGAAACCAAAAATGAACAGATATCTTAAGAGCAGCTAGAGTAAAACAACACATTGCATATACAGTACAGAAACAACTGGTTATCCTGTGGGAAAAACAGACTTCCCCTCTCACCCATACCACACACACAAAATTAAATGAATATCAGAATTAAACACAAAAGCATAAACCATAAAGTATTTGGAAAAAAATCAGAGAAAAATCTTTGCAACCTTGGGGTAGTCAAAAATTCCTTAGATAGGACAAAAAAAGGTATAATTTATGGAAAAAAAAACAAAAAATTGAACTTCATCAAAATTGAAAACTTCCCCACTTTTTAAAAGATGCCATTAAGATACTGAAAAGACAAGTCACAAGCAGGGAGATAACATCTGCAACAGAAAGGATCTGTATCTAGAATATATAAAAAAAGCTCTGATGACACAATAATTAAAAAAAATCAATACCAGAAACTGAGAAACAAATGTGGACATTTCACAAAGATAGAAAATTGGCCAACAAGCACAAGAAAAGAAGTGCATATTACGGGTCATCAGGAAAATACAAACTAAACTATCAATGAGACAGCACTGTATCCTTCATAGAATAAGAACCATATCAATGTATGAAACCCACTGCTTTTGTTGTTTAGTTGCTAAGTTGTGTCCGACTCTTGTGACCCCATGGACTGTAGCTCGTCAGGCTCCTCAGTCCACAGAATTTCCCAGGCAAGAATACAGGGTGGGTTGCCACTTCCTTCTCGGGGAGATCTTCCTGACCCAGGGACTGACCACGTCTCCTGCACTGGCAGGCGGATTCTTTGCCCCTGAGCCACTGGAGAAGCCCATGCCATATGGTACAGCACACTGAAAGAGCATCTGACAGTTCCTTGTAAGCTTGTAAGGACACTTACCACGTGACCCAGGAATTGCACTCTGAGGTACTTCTTTCAAGAGAACTGGAAACTCTGCACAAAATCTTGTACATGAATAGCCGCAAACAGCTTTATTCATAGTAGCCTCAAGCTGAAAACAACGCAAATGTCCACCGACAGACAAAATGATAGTTTGTGCTACACGTCCATGCAATGAACTACTTCTGAGCAATACGAAGGAGCAAACCGCTGATATGCACAACGTGAACAATCTCAAAAACATTGAGTGAGTGAAAGAAGCAGGAAACAAAACTGTCTGTTCATGCTGTCTGATTCCATTTTTATGAAATTTTAGGCAATACTAATCTAATACTCAGAGAAGGCAATGGCACCCCACTCCAGTACTCTTGCCTGGAAAATCCCATGGACAGAGGAGCCTGGAAGGCTGCAGTCCATGGGGTCGCTAAGGGTCGGACATGACTGAGCAACTTCACCTTCACTTTTCACTTTCATGCATTGGAGAAGGAAATGGCAACCCACTCCAGTGTTCTTGCCTGGAGAATCCCAGGGATGGGGGAGCCTGGTGGGCTGCCGTCTATGGGGTCACACAGAGTCGGACACGACTGAAGTGACTTAGCAGTAGCAATAGCAATCTAATACTAACCAAGGATAGCCTGGTTGCTACCAAGCCACAGAGAGGTGAGAAAAACAGGCTACAAAGAGGCAACAGGGAATTTTTTCACAGTAATAGAAATATTCCCATCTTGACCCTGGTTGTAGTTACACAATAGCATACATTTTTCAAAACTCATCAATTTATATAACTAAAATGGGTGTAATTTATCATGTATAAATTATACCTCAATGCAATCGATTAAACAATTAAAAGGTATAGTTATTTGATACACTGATACAACAGCTGGCAACACTAAGTTATTGCTCACTACCTCTCATAAATAATCATAATTAATCTCCCAATTAATTTCCAATTAATTATTACCTTAGGAGACTAATCATTTGAATTTATCTTGTGTCCAGATGTGACTGTGTACACTTCCACTTGTCCTGTTCCCTTCGCCCTGGCCATATTCCACATCCTACTCCCATCAATCCCATCGTGATGTTGGCTCCACGAGGACAGAACACTTGACTGTCATTTACGTTATATCCTTAGTGCCAAAAAGTACACCCGGTTCACAGCAGGCGCTCAATAGACTTCAGCTGACTAAATGAATGAACCAATCCCTTCAACTGTTAGTATTCACTGGGAATATCTCCGAGGTCTTTGCCCACTTTTCTTGGTCAGTCTTACCTACTTTTATGGAATCAGTTACATCTGCACACTGAAGACTCTCGAATATCTGTGTCCTACACCCTCTTGCTGTTCACCAGAACCACTGAAGAATGCCTACTAGACAGCTGACTTTGAAAGTCCCAAAGGCAACTTGTTCGTCATGTTTAAAATGGAACTTATTAACCTCCTCTAAGTCTATACATCACATTCATTCTAAAAAATAGAACCTTTCCTACAACATTCATACTATCTTCCTACTTTACTTTATTCTCAAATTCTTGGAATGGTCAACATATCGTCTGCCTGCGTCTGCCCTCAATGTGGGAGACCTGGGTTCAATTCCTGGGTCAGGAAGATCCCCTGGAGAAGGAAATGGCAACCCACCCCAGTATTCTTGCCTGGAGAATCCAATGGACAGAGGAGCCTGGTGGGCTGCAGTCCACGGGGTCGCAAAGAGTCAGACACGACTGACAGACTTCACTTTCAACATATCCTCAGATAGCCTCTAACTACTCTTCAGTGCCGGAGAAGGCAATGGCACCCCACTCCAGTACTCCTGCATGGAAAATCCCATGGACAGAGGAGCCTGGTGGGCTGCAGTCCATGGGGTCGCTAAGAGTCGGACACGACTGAGCAACTTAACTTTCACTTTTCACTTTCATGCATTGGAGAAGGAAATGGCAACCCACTCCACTGTTCTTGCCTGGAGAATCCCAGGGGCGGGGGAGCCTGGCGAGCTGCTGTCTATGGGGTCGCACAGAGTCGGACACGACTGAAGCGACTTAGCAGTAGCAGCACTTTTCAGTGCATTGAATCTAGCTTCCCTCCTGATCAGACCAGTGAAAGTGCCCTCACAGAAGTCAGCACAAGAGACCATTTAATCCTCTTATCTGTACCATGGACACGTGCACCTCCGCCCCACTCCTCTACAACCACTGTGTGCTCATAGCTCAGTTGTTCTGACTCTTCGCGACCCCACTGACTGTAGCCCGTCAGGCTCCTCTGTCCATGGAATTTTCCAGGCAAAAATACTGGAGTGGGTAGCCATTTCATTCTACAGGGGATATTCACAACCCAGGGATCAAACTCGAGTCTCCTGCATCTCCTGCATTGGCAGGCAGATTATTTACCACCGCACCACCTTGGAAGCCCCAACAACCATTAGCTTTGCTTAATTCAATCTTTGCTATTTTTCTACTGAATTCAAGCAAAGTCACTCTAATTGGTCTTTCTGCTACCAATCATTTTTTTGTCTAGTTCCTCCTCCACATGCCTACAAAATTATCTTTCTAAAATAAAAAACCAATGTCACCATCCTTTAAAAAAGAAGTTGGTGGTCTCTAACAGCTAACTTCAAATTCTCAGCAACACACGTCTTTTCAGCTTCCTTGCTGACACTTCCGCTTTGAATTCTTAAGCATTTCTAAAGCACATGCCCTTTTATGTCTCAAGTACTTACCTCCTTCTGCCTACAATTCCTTTCCTTCTTAGAATTCACCTTAAGATTCTATGTACTTCTTAAAATTTATTCAAAAGTCCCTCTGCTATGAACTCTTCCTAATTCAATCAGTCAGAGCTGTTCATTCCCACCCATTTTTCTTACATGGCTGACCACACCTCCCCCGATCACTTACCATATTACACCTATAATGACACTTATTACATGAGGAAGGCATTTCATTATTGCCTGCAGTATATTGTAGCATGTTACATATTTACTACAAATATGTAATTTTTTAATTGAATTGTCACATTATGTTCAAAAACTGATCCCTGGAAACTGGACACAATTGTAATAATGGCCAATCTTCTGTGTATTGATTTTATTTTCCTGTCTGACCCCAATTTGACCATAACACTTCCTGTGCCCACTGCTTAGTATGCTACCTGGCATGTGTAGGTACTTATTAAGTATCTGCCCAGAGTGATTAAATAAATAAATATTCAATTTATTTATTAACTAAATCAATTCTACCATTCAATAATATTTTATAAATGAATTAACTTCATATCCATCTATTCTTCACATACATACTGAAATTAATGAAAACTATTCTTAATGTACTATCTACTATTTCTAGAATTTTTGAAGTTGTGGACTGTGTATTCTTCTCCAATTGTAGTCCTTGTTTCTTCAAATGTTCTCTGCAGGGGTCCCCAACCTCTGGGATCTAATGCCTGATGACCTGAGGTGGAGCTGATGTAATGATAAGAGAAATAAAGTGCACAATAAAAGCAATGTACTTGAACCACCCAGAAACCAGCCCTTACTCAATCCATGGCAAAGCTGTCTTCCAGGAAACCGGTTCCTGATGCCAAAAAAGGTTGGGGACCACAGTACTACAGGACTTGATTCTGAACTTTTATTGTACTTTAAAAAATACTACTACAGATAAAAACATTTTAGAAGCTTTTCAAACATCTCTTACTTCTAACAGTTAAATCTGCTTTTTGATGAGACTATGTGAAGACAGAACTTCCCTGAACCTGAAATCTCCCAGGGATTAGAAGGAACTAATAATTCTCTATGTGAACATGAGTAACCTGCATTACTAATAGGATGTTTTATTTGTGCAGTTCCGCAAATGTGTATTTACATCATAAAGTTATCTCTCTGAATAAAATCTAAAGTTCCTTCCAGCTCAAAAGAGAATTAACTCTTAAATGACTCAGACTCAGTTGTGTACACAGTGGAGTGCATGAAAGAAAAAAGAAGTGAAAGTGTTAGTAGCTCAGTCATGTCCGACTCTTTGCAACCCCATGGACTATAGCCTGCCAGGCTCCTCTGTCCATGGAATTCTCCAGGGGATCTTTCCTTCTCCAGGGATCAAACCTGGGTCACCTGCACTGCAGGCAGATTCTTTACCATCTGAGCCACCAGGGTGGAAGGCATAAATAAATTTATTAATGCAATCTATGACTAAACCAAAGACCACAGATTACCATGAACACTAATCCTACCTTCAGGAATCAGGCTTCAAACACTATACAATAGTTGGATTTAAAATAAAGATTTGTAAGCAAGAAGCAAAAATGTACTGGCATTTCTGCTGTGTCATAAAATAATGTGTGTAATTCCTCTTTCGCTATCTGATACATAACAAGGCAGTCAATAAATGTCAGTTTCATTTCCTTGTTTACTCATGTATCTTCTAATACCCCTGGCATGTCAGAGTATTTTTTTTCAGTGTGCAGATATCTTTACAGGCAGCATTCCACATACTGCTCTCTTTTTCTCAAGAGTTGTCCTGGATGAGAAGAGAACAATACATTTGAAATTTTAGATGCTGTCATTCATGAAAAAAAAAACAAAAAACTTCAGCTGTAGCTGAATGCTGAAGAGAGGAAAATAGACCATTTCAACATGACTTAGAAAAAAACAGGTATATATATATATATATATATATATATGTGTATATATATATATATATATACATCAGCCTGACATGATGTAGTACATGATGGGTACTACAATTAATCTTCTGTTACTAAGTAAACAATCACATCATTGCCAACCATTTCTAGCAAAAAGAAATGAAATTCACCTTTAGATGAAAAATAATTTCCTTTTCTTCAACTTGATTGAAGAAATAACTGCTTATTGCTTTTCAAATAATTTCAAATAGAATTCTTGAAATCTCTTGCAATACAAACAAAAAAGGCTACAGATATTTCTAGTTGGGGATGACACATAATGACAACTATTTTTTTCTGCACATCAGTGGCTCATCTCAGATCCACATCAAAGTCACTGTGTTAGGACAGCTCTTCTAAGTATTACTCTTTCTTTGAAGTGTGTCTTATTGTGTATATGCTGGTGTATCAAGGCTCAAGAGCATGTCTGCCCTGATTACACTGCGCAGTGATTCAGGGTGGAGTTAGTCCTGAATAGTTTGTGGTAGTACTGGACTATTTTGCTTCCCTGGAGGCTCTGTGGTAAAGAAGCCGCCTGCCAAGGCATGAGATGCAGGTTCAGTCCCTGGATCGGGAAGATCCCCTGGAGAAGAAAATGGCAACCCACTCCAGTATTCTAGCCTGGGAAATCCCACGGACAGAGGAGCCTGGCGGGCTACAGTCCATGGGGTACAGAGAGTCAGACACGACTTGGCGACTAAACAACAAATGGACTATTTTATTTAAGAATTGATCGATTCTTAACTGTTATTCATCACACTATGTTTTTATAGGCATCAGGATTTCTTTCTTCAAATGTAATATTTTTCTCTAAATATTTGGAAATTTCAGCCAAGTGAGCTGATATGTAATTCTAATGCTTTTTATAAACTATAGTTATGTGAAACGTATTGACAGTTTGTATGCCCTTGAGGTTTTGGCCAAGTATATCAAACTCTGAAGAAACCAGACAACAGGTCAGTTTGCAGATAACAGGCTGCCCACTTGAAGAACAAACCTGAGTTTTAGCGTCACCACAGGAAGACCAAAGACTTCAGGAGAATTCTTCCAATTTCTCCAAGGTCTTTGGAAAGTTGAGGCTAAATCCAAGAGGGCTTTGTAGGAAGTGACCATAAATCAGCAAAATCTCTTGACCCCATGCCAAACCCATAAATGTATTTTGCTCATTGTACTCAGTAATTTCTCATCACTTTATATACATTGTTTAACAGTGTAGATGAAAATTTGGGCTCAGAAGTGACACGGTAAGTTATGTTTCGAGGACAAATTAGAAATGGGGGAAAACATTTCTAAGTGGAGGAGTATATGCCCATGCATGATTTCTTTCTCCATATTTTCCTATTAGAAGTCTACAAAATTTTACTTATACTGGTTTTTGAAAAATGGACCCCTTACTCCAAAAAAACTAGCCGCAAACAGCCTGATTATAAATCAGCCTGATTATAAATCAAAAAAACTCTGATTATAAATACATGGATTACAAAAAGTGAGGTATAGGGAAAATAAGAAAAAAGAGAAAGAACAAACACTGATTCTCAAGTTGGGTAAGCCCCACTCCCCATGTCCCATCTCAGTGTAAACTGTACTAAGACCAAACTGTTGAAATATGTTATGTCATTCATGCCTTTAAGAGAAGCCCATAATCATAAAGAAACCTGCTGTAATCATACTAAACTTCAAAAAAGAAGACATATTAGTTGAAAGGTATTATGTCTGAATTGTACTTGAAAAGAAAGTTTTTAATTAAATAGATACTTCTGAGCCTTCTACTGACATTCTCATCTTGCTAAAAAACGCACCAACATCTAAAACTCACAATAATGAAAAGGCACCCCGTCCAGTAAAACATTCCCTGATTTTTATAAAATTAATTAAATATGGTTTAACTAAGATACTAAGTACTTTCTTTACACTCTTTATATGAAAAAGACAAATCTAGTTTTTTATATTTCACTCTGGAGGTTTTAAAAACAATACTGCTCACTGGATGATAATCACAAGGAAGGGTACAGACTAAAAGATTAAAATTAAACCCATCTAGAAAGGATAATTTACTAAAATAATTCATTTTAATTTCCAGTCTAATTTTTCTAATGACTCAGTTAAACAATGAAATTGCTTACAGTTAATTATACAGAGAGATTTCTAATATAATTAGTATGGGAAAACATATTTATGATGCAAAAACTCAGAATAATGTAAATTATAACACAACGAAACAAAATCTACTTCAGCTCAAAAACTGATGAGCATTTCAAAAATGTCTTCTCCATAATAATTTTCTTTAAAAAGCTGAATGATTTTGAAACATTTTGGCATTATAATGAGAGAGTATCAAGTACATACCAAGGAACCCTAGACACTAAGGTATACCTGTATTTCAAATGAATTTTCATGAAATGCATAGAAGTTAAAGAAGCATACTAACTGGGCTGGACAAAGCTTGAGGTTCACAGAACTGCTGATATAAAGTTTTTTTTTCCTAAAAAGTAATAAGTCAATAACATTCAAGTTCTAAAAGAAAATTAAAAAAAAAATACTAAATAAAACTTCAAAAAATAAATATTCATTTATGATAGAAATCCAAAAGCTTGCATCTAAAATGTGATTAAAAACTTTAGGTTAGCCCAAGCAAGGATAAAAGAATTATTGAGAATATGCAAGTGTTCAGTCATCTTCTGACCTGCGGAGCCAGCTTTATTAATAATAACTTTAATTGTATAATAATTTTAATTATTTTATAGACTTAAGGGAAAGGATGTGCTTAATACTTGCATTCTGGTGAGCAAATAAGCTTTTTGTCACTCAAATTTCAGTTAAAGAGTGGGTAATGAAAAAAATTTAAAGTTAAAACAACATAGTTTTCAGTACACTAATATATTTTTTACTTTTAATACAATATAGCTGTCACATACAATGGCTCTGGTAGGCTTAAATCAAATGTCAATGGGCACAGAAGGCCAGAGAAGAGTTTATACAATATTCAGTAAGCAATAATATCTATTCAGTGTACAATAACAAAATTTTAAAAGTACTAACCTTGAGACACAGAGAAAGAATTTATTGTTTTTAAGTTCCAGAAATAAAAATAACACAATAGCATGGAATCCGTAACAAGCTGGCCCTATCATTTCTAAACTATGGTCCAATTAAAACATTTAAGAAATAGAAACAATCCTACATGTTTTTCTAGCAGGTAAATACACCTGAGAAAGTTACCTATAAAGAAATAGGCTTTAAAACTCTTAACCACAAAGACTCTTCTACTGTGACATTATGAGGATGTGCTGGGCACCTGTCAGGGCATGGAGCCATTTCCCACAGTCTGTTCACTGCACAGCTGCAGGTTGCAGCTTGTCAGCAACACAGTATTTCTTATCAACATCAAGCTTGTTTGACCAAAGAAGCACAGTAATGTTTCAAACCATCTGCTTATATTCATTAGTATGTAAAAATCACCAAACACAATTTGGAAATGTTTACTAACTTGCCCATAAATAAGAGTGTAATATCTCAGCATAAACTTTAAAAGAAAAAAAAAAGGGTCCGAGTAGTCAGCCCAAATATAGGAGTAACAGATTCTACATTTTGACTAAAGCAAAACTATTTTAAAATTACAGTTGCTGTCACTGCCAAGAATTAACAAATAAATACAAATTTAAAAATTTAAGTAGTTCTTCTGGCAGCTAAATGAACATCTACCACAGTAACTTCTCCAAGCAAAAAACTCAATTCAGAGCTTGAATCAATTTGTGCTTTGTTTCTATAAAAATCCAAATGTAGTATTACTTTCGGACATTTTTAGACAACTAGATTTGTAAATAAACAGTGAATTCCTTTCCATCACAGTTTATTTCTAGTTCATCCATGCACATTATAGACAGAACTAACTGCTTAGTTCTTTTTCTGCAGGACTTTAACTGTGTGAATAAAGGTCCTTTTAAACAGTGAGTTATTATTCTTAAGGTAAACCACAAAACAAACCCTAAAATTTTAATTTTTAAATTAAATGATTAAAATTTCAGATGACAGAGCCAAAAACTGGTAACAGCTTTTTAGATTTCATATTAATAATCTAATTAAAAACACTAACCACTACCTGGCAAGAGATTGGAAAGAATCAGGTTTCTGTGAAGGGAAATAAACAAACAAAAAAAAACATGCAAAAATTCCACCCCCTCAACCACATGATCTTCTCTCATATCTAAATTTGAAAAAAATGTATAAATACATGATCATTTTAGACAATACAGACCTTCTAGAGCATTTCTAAAGGAAATTACAGTTTTTGGTCTTAGGG
Source organism: Bos javanicus (assembly GCF_032452875.1). NCBI lineage: Eukaryota > Metazoa > Chordata > Mammalia > Artiodactyla > Bovidae > Bos > Bos javanicus. The sequence continues at coordinate 37,074,289 of NC_083881.1, forward strand.
AGTAAGACTAAGATGGAAAGGGGTGTGAAAATCGTCAACTCTGCGGGGACAGTCTGTTCTTTCTACACACAGGCATGCTGCTGTTCATCCAGTCAAGTGGTTACAGTTCAGTACAGGATTTTCAAGGCAACTAAGATGTCAAAACACAAGTATTTCCTCTTCCTAGAGTTAACAATTCTTTTAAAAGATCTACCCACAGAGGATTATTGTGGTTTGTTTTTTTCCAAAAGGGAACAATGACTAAATGGGGGAGGGGGAGAGTTTCCAGGCCCAAATTCTTATACACAACAAGGGGCCTATAAGCTAGGTGTAGACTGCCCGATGAAATAGAATTATTGGTACCATCTGAGGTAGGTGCTACCCTAGATGGTTCCAAACACAATCCAGTAAAACAATACATGTTTTTATGCCTCAAAGAGCTAGAAAGCATTTATTACTGTTCTAACACCATGGTTAATGAACTCCTAAGACAACAGGCTTCTAGGATTTTGTACCTTAGTGGCATCTCGGGATCATTACTAGCAACAGAATGCCAAGTTGAAAATTGCTATGACAGTAAAATCAGCATTAGAAAAACTCAACCTTACTGTAAACTGAGGGAGCACTTAGTGTTAAATACTAAGACCAAATGTATGAAGGCAGGATCTTTACTTGGGAGGACAGAGTGGAGGGAATAGATGCGCCCAATTGAGACCAATCAGAAGACAGAACAGAGGATGAAAAATGTCTTAAAAAAAAATAGAGGAGGAAGAAAGAATATGGAGGAGAGCCAGGCAGCAAAAAATAATTACTGGAGAGAATGAAAAATCTTTAAAATGAGGCATGTGCACATGGCTCGTTTTTCTGTCCTCCGTGTTCCTAATGATTTACAATGTAAGTGGCACAGAAGTCACGCTAGCAGGCAAGAATGAGCTTTCTGATGGAGAGAGATGGAGGACTAGGGGCTAATGAAGTGCTTTGTTTTCTTGGTTTTGCTTTTAATTCATACCTGAAAGCCTTGAATCCTTGCTAAATATTCCAGCTGTTTTGAAGGTTGTACTGGAGAACAAGGGGGAGTAGGAGAACTTCCTTTTAAACCTATGGCTTCAGCTGTAGAAGATGTTCCGTTCATAAGGAGTTCCCTGGCAATTGTAGCTGAACTACTCGATGTGGGAGATATACTGAAGAAAGAGCTCGAGGGTTGGTTCATATCTTTGGGTGACAAATAGCCTAGAGTCGTGCCAGAGATCACTTTGTGGCGGCTGGCTTCCATCTCTTGATAAACATCAGGAGACAAATGAAGAATTCCTTTTGGAGCTATAAGTAAAATAAAGGAACATTGTAATTACACTTAAAATAAGTGAAACAGAAACATGTTAGAGCATTAGTGACTCAAGGATTTCACATGAAACAAGGCAATGAAAAACATTGTTAAGCACCCGTCTTCCCCATACTTGCAAAGGCAATTGCAGTCCCCTCTTTGGAGGCGAAAAATGTACATTTCAATATTCCTAAAAATCATTGGCTTAAAAAATCACAAAAGTGACTTCAAGGGGAAGCATATGTGGTGGAGAAGCTATGCAGGAAGATGGGTTACTGACGTGTAGAAGCGCACTGGGGGTAAGATTAGGAATGTGTACGGTCTTCAGCCTGCAATTTAATATTTTATGATTTCATAAAAGAGACACTAAATCCCTAACGTATGCAGCAGTTGAGACACAGAGGTAAAATGATGGCTGGGTCAGTCCAGATTATCTAAGCAAAAAAACTCATACATCCAATGGCCTGCTGGTATTCCTCTCTCCACAAGGATGTCCCACTGTCAACTCTACCTAATGAACATGTTAAAAACTGACAGAGCATCTTCTTCCCCCAAATTGTCTCCTATCTGGCTTATCTCATCATGATAGGGCTGCCCTGGCGGCTCAGTACTAAAGAATTCGCCTGCCAATGCAGGCGATGTGGGTTTGATCCCTGGGTCAGGAAGACTCCCTGGAGAAAGAAATGGCAGCTCACTGCAGTATTCTTGCTTGGGAAAGCCCTTCAACAGAGAAGCCTGGTGGGCTTCAGTCCATGGGGTCACAAAAGAGCTGGACACGACCTAGTGACTAAACAACATGATACCACCATCCATCTGCTCAGCTGCCCAACCTAGACTCCTGGCAACCAGCTTTGACTCACTCACCAACAAGTAGCCACTATGTGCAGTCTAGAATGTGCCCTGTCAGCTTATCAAGTGTATTAGCCCAAGTCAGGCCATATGCAGATTCTAACATCAAGAGGAGTGAGCCTGGGGCTGTGTCATCAGTTGGCAGAGTTGTAAACATATTTCCCTTGACTTCCATTTGTCTGAGAGATATTTCAAACCACATTTCACATGCTTGTTCTAACATCTTTGGATCAGATATTAATGACTCTCAAATCATGACACCATCTTCTAAAATTACTGATCAATCACCAGTTTTGGAGAATGTGCTCTGAGAAAGAAATCCTGCCATTCCCTTTCCCACCACTAACCTCCTGACTCAGGCCCTCAGTGTTTCTGACAGGGCTATTGCAACCATCACTAAAAGCTTCACACTGCTGCTCTCCCTGCTGTCCATTTCCCAAAGTGGGTCTATACCATAATCCCCAAATATAAGGGTTCCATGATAAATACATGGGGGAAATACTGCAAATTATATCACACACAAACATCCCTTTGGGAGGATTAAAAATGCATGTCAGCACAGTAAAAACTCTGAGAAATCCAGAAGAACAGAAATCCATTTAACTTGGTTTAAGCCAGGATTTCCCAGATTCATATTATATCCAGGCTTCCCATGTAACATTAATAACAACACCCTAGGAAATGCTAAGGCTAGACATTCTCTCACTTTAAAATCTTTACTGGCTCTCCATCACTTACACATCAAATCAGAATCCCTCAGATGACAAATGAGGCCCTGAGTGCTCCGGCTCCTCCTTTCCTCCCCATCCTACTAAAATCTTCATGGAGACCCCATGTTCCACCCATGCAAATATAGTCACACCTCTCCCCATACTCTGGCTTGTTTGATCTCATCACATCCTTATTTCTATTGTTCAGTCTCTCTTTCTCTCTCTCAAACACACCCACACCCACCCTCCCCCCCACCCCCCCACACCCTCCCCCACACACCAGTTAGCCTCCTACTGTTAGGTTTTAGGCACCGTGCTAACCAAAAGTGTCCTGACCTCAAGTCACCCTCAGTCTCTCAGATGAAAATGAAAGGGATAAATATCATGGTGTGGCAGGTACCTCTGCAGAGACGGGTTGGGGAGCAGTGGGAATGAGAAGGGAGAAGCACTGGGAGCTCAGGAAAGGCTTCCTAGAGATGGTACTGTCAGCACATCCCAAGGGACGAGGAGAACTGGGCCCAGGAGGGAGAGAACTGAAGGCAGGGGGAGGCACGAACAGACACAGGGATCAGCAGACCTGGGAACCTCTGCCCTGGAGCAAGAAGGGGGAAATGTGGACTGCAACAAGGAAAAGTGGAGGGCTGGAAGGGGCCAAGCTCCAGGGAACTTCACCCTGATGGTGTTATAACATAAAGCGAGTGAGTGAAAGTTGCCCAGTCATGTCCAACTCTTTGTGACCCCATGGACTATACAGTCCATGGAATTCTGCAGGCCAGAATACTGGAGTGGGTGGTTACCATTCATTGGATGGAACACAGGTCTCCAGCATCGCAGGCAGATTCTTTACCAGCTGAGCCACAAGGGAAGCCCAAAACATAAAGGGGTTGCTTTAAAAAATAATTTATATATGGCACTTCCCTGACATTCCTGTGGTTAGGACTCTACATTTCTACTGCAGGGGGCACAGGTTTGAAACTGCTTGGGGAACTAAGGTTCTACATGCCGCATGGCATGGCCAAATGAATAAATACATAAATAAATTATACAGCATAAAATATCATCCTATTTTACAGATTTAAAGGACTTCCCTGTAGCTCAAATGGTAAAAAATCTGCCTGCAATGCAGGAGACGTGGGTTCAATCCCTGGTTAGGGAAGATCCTCTGGAGAAAGAAATGGCAATTCAGTCAGCATTCTTGCCTGGAGAATCCCATGGACAGAGGAGCCTGGCAGGCTACAGTCCATGGGGTCTCAAAAAGTTGGACACGACTGAGCAACTAACACACACATGTTTTATGGATTTAATTTATCTTTGTATTAGCTTTACATTCAGGAAAATTTTTAACAAAAAAATTAAAAAGAAAACATATGCGTTGGGGAAAAATTACAGATAAATCTCACTAGCCAGAGTAAACTACTTTTAACATTTTGCTTTAAACATATACTTTTAGTCTTTTTTCCTATACATTTTTTGTTAATTGAAAAAACAAGTTAAAAGACAGAAATACAACATGATCCTTTTGTTATTTATAAAACTATGTACTTTCATTAATAACTTTAAGCTTAAAATTTCATTATATCAGTTGTTTCTTTAAACAGTTTCGTATTGCTGGACATCTAATTTATTTCCTTTTAAAAAAAAACAACACAGGGGGACACATTTTTTAAAATTACATCTTTATTCACATGAAAATTGATTTCCTTAACTCAGAAGCAGAACCGCTATTTCAAAGAAAATGCATTTTTTTTACACTAATAAATTGCTCTAAATTGGTACAAACGCTAGTAGTTGTGCCAATTTCACACCTCCATACAAATATGTGAAAGTTTCTCCTTCTTATTTCAGTAGTAGATATTATTATTAAAAAACCTTTGCCACTGCTGTTAGTATAGATAAGTGGCAAAGATTTTTAAAATAATAATATCTAATATAAAAATAGGGGAAAAAAGCTACTTTCAGCTTCACCCCATGATATCTGGGGAGGTGAGAGAGGTTGGAGATTTGAGGGCTTCCCTGGTGGCTCAGATGGTAAGGATTCGTCTGTCATGCAGGAGACTCGGGTTCGATCCCTGGGTTCAGAAGATTCCCTGGAGAAGGGAATGGCAACTCACTCCAGTATTCTTGCCTGGAGAATTCCATGGACAGAAGAGCCTGGCGGGCTACAGTCTATGGGGTTGCAAAGAGTTGCACAGGACTGAGCGACTTCGCTTTCACTTTCATGTGTGACCAATGGTTTAATCAATCATGCCTACGTAACGGAACTGCCCCAAACGCCCATAAATGAGGAGGTGTGAACAGTGTTTGAGTTTGGGTCGTGTCTCCCAGCTTTACTGGGACAGACGCTTCTGTGCTCCAGCTCCTTCTGAGCCCCACCCTGTGTACCTACCTCTTCCTCTGGCTTTCATTTTAAATCTTTTATAATAAACCCATGATAGTATCTTCCTGAGTTGTGTGAGCTGTTCTAGCAAGTCATCAAACTTGAGAAGAGGGTTGTGGGAACCCCCTGAATTTACACCATTTCGGTCAGGAGTACAGATGGGAATATGGGGCTTGTGACTAGCAAAGTGGGGCATCTTGTGAGCCTGAGCCCTTAATCTGTGGGGTCTGCACTGATTCCAGGGAGCAAAGGAACCAAACTGTAGGACACCCTGTTAGTGTCCAGAAAGTTGGAGAACTGGTTGCTATGGAGGAAAAGAATCCCTACCCAGTTAGTGTCAGAAATGTGGTAAAAACAGCCATATGTCAACTCTGATCAAACTAGACATGTATGTGCAGTTTTATGTTCAATTTTATCTCAACAAAAAACATTCGCCAATTTGATAAGTGAAATGACATATTACTTTTTCACTAGGTGTACCAACACCAGACACAATTCTTATTTAAAGGATAACTTAACGTATGACTCTAAATTCTACACTTAATTTAAGAAATCAAGAAGCTAAGAGCATTATTTCAGCAATGTTATTATATAGCAATAACGGGCTTGCCAATAGCAATATTATCAAGCAACAAAAATGCTCTCCCAGCACTCTGGAGAGGGATTACATCACAGCAGAAGAACTCATGTGGGGTACAGGCTCCCTTATTCCACTGTAAAGCCTGAATTGACTTCATGAATAAAGAAGATTCCTTTCTATGGAGATCAACTAATATAATAGTCACAGAGAGAGTAAAGATATGTGTAGATGTCTGCAGTCAACTACCGAATGATTTTCAACGTGAATATTAGTAACTGTTTGGATCAGTCACAATTAATTTAGGTTCTTTCTGTTGTAAATTTAAGTCACTTTTCAGTGGGGTAAAGACCTAAAACAAGAATCAAAGAGTAATTTAAGGACTCTCTGGTGGTTCAGTGGTTAAGAATCCACCTGCCAATGAAGGGCACACAGATTTGATCCCTGGTCCGGGAAGATCCCACATGCTATGGGGCAACTAAGCCTGTGCCCCACAACTGCTGAAAGCCTGTGCACCTGGAGCCCATGCTCTGCAGCGACTCACTCAACTACAAAAAGTGTGCAGCAGTGGAGACTCAGCCGAGCTAAAAATAAATAAAAACAATAAAACGAGTAATTTAAAGTATACATATTTAAGGACTTTCCACTGTCTCCTAAAAAACCACCCATCTCAATTTATACTGCTATTAGCAATGTGTGACTAAACCTGCTTTCTTACACATCTGTCAAAACAGGCTTTAGTTATTCTAAATAATTACTCTACAACATTTTGTTGTTCTATTAATTTACATTTTTTTGATTACTGCACAGATAAACTTTCTCTCATGTGACCCCCTTAGGCCCATAACTTCTTTCTTGTTGGCTCTGAACTCAGTTTTGCTCATGGACTTGGAAAAGAATTCCCCTGCTCAGCCTTGTAACGTCTATTCTTTTCACCCTCTATTTGAAGATGTTCTGAACCGTTCTTCCATCATCTACCTTTTGTCCCTGATGTGGCCTTTAATATTCCCATCTTGGTGTTGTCAATCTGTAACCACTGTACACAGCTGCACTGCAGAGACAACACGGGCACTATTCTAGCACTTTACACGCATATGTCGTTTAATCCACACAACCACCACATGAAACGGATTTTTATTTCTCTAGATTATAGATGAAAACACTGAAGCACAGAAAAGTCAGGAAACCCAGCTAAGGGTATGGGTGATGTTTAGCAATGCTAGATTTTAACTCCAGGTGGTCTATCACTAGAGTCTGGACACATTACATTAAATGACTTCCTAAAAGAACAAGTAGAGGGAAAAAAGTGAAAAGTCCAGCCAGTTCTAAACACCCAGGTTTAATCCAGGAAGTGAACTCCACGTGTGAAGTTTACCCAGACTGGCTCCACAGTTGATCCATGCCACCACGGCTGTTCTTAGATGTTCCAGAGATAGCCTCACCAAAATCTTCCCTAAATTATATGACGTCATACAGGATTTTAAAAGCCCCAACGTGCCAGGGACAGTGACATCCTACAAATGAGGAATGCCAGGCCATGGTGCCCTTTCTACTTGTTTTCCCCACTAGGTTTATGCTTCTCTCAAATGGGTGTGTAAACCCTCTAGCCTCCCACAGCGTTTTCCCAGTGCTCCAGTTCTTACTGGAAGGGCTGAAGAGGACATTCTGAATTGAGATCTCTTAAAAGGTCTTATCATATGTATAGATCAGCAAACTTAGCAGAACCTTGCCTTTTGATGTTCACTAACATCGTAACTCTTTGAGAGGCTGAAGAACATAAATGAGTAGTAACTGGTACTAGGGGTATCAGAACAACAGGGCAAACCAAAGGAGTAAGAAAGATAACGTCACTTCACTGGTACAAGCGGTTAATGTTAGTCTATAAAAATGAGTTTCTATGCACATCCATTGAATGAATGCATTGTGTGTGCTTCATCACTAAGTCACATCCTACTTTTTGTGACCCCGTGGAATGTAGCCCGCCAGGTTCCTCTGTCCGTGGGATTTCCCAGGTAAGAATAATGGAGGGGGTTGCCATTTCCTTCTCCAGGGAATCTTCCAGGGATTGAACAAGCATCTCCTGCATTGGAAGGCAGGTTCTTTACTACTGAGCCATGGAATGAGTACCTAGCTATCGCTTAATAAAATGAACTTGTCACTTTTTATACCAAAGCTTCAAAAGAAAAATCTTACTGTATGTTTCCATAAATCAGCTTGAATCTTGCCACAATACTGCTGGACTAAATGTTTTATTTATAAATACTCAAGTACCCAACAATATTCATCTACTTCTGTCTCAGTGAGATTTTTCATAGCAAAAAAAGAGCAGAAACAGTGATGACGGGTTCTTCTGATTGAGATTTACGACATGTGGGTAGATGTATGACTGTTTCAATGCAGATACTATCAAGGATGACTCACCAAATGTTAAGAAGAAAGTCAATTGTTTGTATATGGTTTGAAAGCTGAGGACTTAGAATTATACTCCTCCTCTGATCAGATAGAACATTTTGTTTAGTACGATACTATCTCAGAAGACAGAGTCTTGCTTCCTAATAGGCATCAATTATCTTAAACCACAACCTAGTTTTGAGGTTTGCCAATTTAGAACTGGATATCTGAAAAGTTACTTGGTTGTTACTGGAAAAAATAGACTCTTAATGAGGAGTTTCATTTTAACATTTCTTGTTCAAAGTTTCAAGTGACAGCCAGGAAGATATAAACACATTCTGTGACTGGTCTTCCTGATGGTGAAAGTGAAATCCGCCTCTCATAGCATTTGCTGTAAAGTCCACCTCTTCTGGCATTTGCTGCTCAGTGAATTTCCCTAGGGTGTCCTGATGGTGGCAAAATCTCGTCAACATTCCAATGTTGAATAAACCTTATTTTTACGGTATCAAAAAATTATCATTAAAAAATTCTTAAAACTTGGAAAAATAAACTGCTGGTTCAAAACAGGAAATGTGAGAAAAGGATGAGCAGGAACAGCAAGATTTATCAGTTTGACAGTGATTTTAAAAATCATTTATATGAAAACTCACAAAAATCCAAGTAAGGTCTATAGTCTAGGTCACTGTATCATTCCTGTGTCAATCTTCTCATTTTGATAAAGTGCTATGATTTTATAAGATGTCGCCACAGGGAGAAGCTGGGTGATGGGTACACACTGTACCATTTTTACAGCTTTAAAAAGCTTTAAAAACCCATCTACATGAAAGCACTGTTAGGCTGCTCTGGGCATTTCCAGGATAGAAGACCTAGAACAAGGCTGTGCAGAGACCTCAAGGTGGAGAGAACCTTGACAGCTCCAGCTTCGGCCACTGCCTTGCCTAATGTGCAGCCCTGGCTCCCTGGGCTCTGGCTGCTTGACCTCTGGTTCCATGATAATAAGGAAGAACATGATGGGAGTGTGGACCTCGTGGTTGGCTTTCTGTTCTTTAGCAGGGAAGCACCATGCTACCAAAGGACAAGTGGGGAGCCTAGGCTCTGAACCTCACCAAGGCTTCGTTGGTGGTTCACTGTAAAGAATCAGGCAGTAATGCAGGAGATCCAGTTTCAATTCCTGGATCAGGAAGATCCCCTGGAGAAGAGAATGGCCACCCATTCCAGTGTTCTTGGCTGGAGAATTCCATGGACAGATCCATGGTCAATTTTGGAGCTTTCCTGGTGGCTCAGATGGTAAAGAATCTGCCTGTAATGCAGGAGACCTGGGTTCAATCCCTGGGTTGAGAAGATCCCCTGGAGAAGAAAATGGCAACCCACTCCAGTATTCTTGCCTGGAGATTCCCATTGACAGAGGAGCATGGGGTCACAAACAATTGGATACTGAGCGACTAACATACATGCGTACTCACATTAGCTGTAATGAGGTTCCCCTGGACCCTGTGGTAGTGCTGCACACAGCCTAGAAGAGAGCTGGGACTTTGATACTGCTTCTTGATATCAATGCAGACCACAGGGAGACTGGACTTCTACTCCCAGCCAGCAATAATGAATAGTGTCATAAGAGAAAGAGTGGGAAGTCAGGACATTAATCATCACCTAGAGGTAAAGAGCTTATCCTCTCTGTGATATCAGTGAAGATCATGTAAGGACCAGAATTCCTACTCCACCCAGCAATAACAAGGAATCTACCACCTTGGACACCAATGGAGGCAGAACGGGGAAACTGAAGTAGAATTCTGAAAAGTGATCAAGTAACCCACAAGGAGTGAGTAAAGGAAAGCAAAAGAATAGAAAAAGTAAATAAGATGGCAGACTTAAGTCCTAAACACATAATTACATTAAATGTAAATGATCTAAATGTATCAATTAACAGGAAACTAGCAAAGTAGATTAAAAACATGACCCAACTACATGCTGCCTAAAAGAAATTCACTCCAAATATACTGATATAGGCAAGCTAAGAGTAAAGGATGAGGAGATAAGATGTATATCTTATAAATATTAATCAAAAGAAAGCAAGACATTCTATTTCTAAATAATGACATATGGAGGTCTATGGACCCACCCCAACAAACAACCATAAGTTATGAATATTAATTTTAAAATACTTTTAAGTCTCTGGAAATTATTCTAAGGGCATATAACAAATAAAACATCCTCCCATGTAATAAAAAATTTGGCTGGACTTTGTCCCCCGTTCCCGGGAGACAGCTTCTAAGTCCTTAGAATTCTGTGAGTGACACAAGTGTCTTCTTTATTCATGGTGCACCCCTCGGACATGTCAGGATTTATGCCAACAAGATAACTCAGAATGGGGGATGGCTATGTCAGAAAGATCAATCATGTGTGTAGAGGGTTGAAGCTTTGAGTCACGTGGCATCAACTGAACCTCTATGACCAATGATTCAATCAGTTACACCTGTGATATTAAATCCCCACAAAAACTGCACAACTCTGGAAACTGAGTGAACCCCCACCTGGCAATACTCTGTGCATATTACACATCACTGAGTTAGGGAGCAACATGTTCCTGACTTCATGGGAAAGGACATCAGAAAAAGTACACTGGAAGATTTGTGTCCGGGACTCTTCAGATCTTACCCTATGTGTCTCTTCTTTTAGCTGGTTCTGATTTGAATCACTTTTGCTGTAACAATATTGTAATCATAAATATAAGACTTCCCTGAATTCTGTGATTCATTCTAGTAAATTATCTTATCTGAAGGGTAGTGCTTTTCAAACTATGGTATCGAAAGACTCTTGAGAGTCCCTTGGACAGCAAGGAGATCCTAAAGGAAATCAACCCTGAATAGTCATTACAAGGACTGATGCTAAAGCTGAAGCTCCAATACTTTTGCCACCAGATAAGAATAGCCAACTCACTTGAAAAGACTCTGATGCTGGGAAAGATTGAGGGCAGAAGAAGAGGGCAATAAGGATGAGATGGTTGGATGGCATCACCAACTTGATGGACATGAGTTTGAGCAAGCTCTGGGAGATGGTGATGGACAGGGAAGCCTGGCATGCTGCAGTCCACGGGGTCGCAGAGAGTCAGACATGACTGAGGGACTGAATTGAAAGGGCAGTGGGAAGCCCTGACTTTATAGTCAGTTGGTCAGAAGTGAGGGTGGCCCTGGAAATCCTCCCAATAGTGGCTGGTGTCTTTTTTTTGTAATTAATTTTTGGCCTCCCCGGGTCTTTGTTGCTGTGAGTGAGCTTTCTCTAGTTGCAGAGAGCTGGGGTTACTTTCTTGCTGCAGTGCACAAGCTTCTCATTGCAGTGGCTTCTCATTTTGGAACATGGGCTCCAGGTGTGTGGGTTTCAGTAGTTGCAGCATACAGGCTCTAGAGTGCGGGCTCAGGATTTGTGGGATACGGACTTAATTGCTCCACAGCATGTGGGATCTTCCTGGACCAGGGATCGAACCTGTGTCCCTTATGTTGACAGGAGAATTCTTAACTACTGGACCACCAGGGAAGCCCTGGTTGGTGTCTTTTGAAGTGAAGCAGTGTTGTAGAAGACTATGCCCTTAACCTGTGATACCTAGCCTAGCTCCAGGGTTTGTATCATTAGTCATTGCACCTTTATTCAGGGAAATCTAATAAATCTCAGAATAAAAGGCTCTGGTACTTGTGCTATGACTCATTCCTTCCACCACCTGCAGCTACAAAGATGGGGCTCTTTTTCTCCTCAACCACCTGTAAGTAATATGGTAACTCACTAGAAGGGCAGGTCACCAGAATTTCTCATTTCCCCCAGCTCCGAGCTGCAGAAGTTAAATTTCTCACGTATACAGCCAAAAAAGTCAGGCAGTCCCTTTTTACACCCAGCCACCACTCACACAGTGAAAGCTGAGAGCACCTGAGAACTGACTGCTCTCTCCTCAGCTTGCTCATGGGATGGAAGTTCACGTCAGAAAAGGCAAACCAACAATACCAGAGACTACCACCCCTGACCAACACTCTGCTCACAGAGCAGCAGTGTCAACTCAAAGAAGTGGGCCACTGTCCCATTCCTACTCCAGAACAGTAGCTCAGAAATTCTGAGGTAGTCCATAAGAACAGAGTTCTGAAGTTTTCCCAAAGGAACTGACTTTATTTTAAATAGAAGATAGGAAAATTCAAGCCTAGGGGCAGTCAGTCATGCATAACTCTTTGCTGGCCCATGGACTGGAGCCCTCTAGGCTCCCCTGTTCATGGGATTTGCCAGGCAAAGATACTGGAGTGGGTTGCCATTTCCTCTTCCAGAGGTTCTTCCTGATCCACAGATTGAACCCAGGTCTCATGTCTCCTGCATTGGCAGGCGGGTTCTTTACCACTAGCACCACCTAGGAAGCTCTACTGGAGGTTTTGGTAGTAAGTAATTCACAGCCAATGAGCTCTAGCAGTGAGCTCCAACATAAACCAGCTAATTTCCCAGAAAGAACCAGGGAAAGAGCTAGGAAAAGCGCCTCTAGGGACTGAACAAATCTGAAATACTGGTTTCAAAAACTATCCTGAAAAGGGACTCAAACTTGATTGTATCCGAATGAGAGCAATTTATGGTTTTATGCCAATAATCAGCAGTACTTCCCAGGTGGGACCAGTGGTAAAGAACCTGCCTGCCAATGCAGGTTCCATCCCTAGGTAGGGAAGATCCCCTGGAGAAGGGCATGGCAACCAGCTACATTATTCCTGCCTGGAGAATCTCATGGACAAAGGAGCCTGGTGGGCTACAGTCCATAGGCTCACACAGTCAGACATGACTGAACTGACTTAGAACGCAGGCATGCAATCAGTGGAATCAAACAGCTGAGTGTCGTGTCACAAAACAGGCAAAATGTTTATCACATTAGAGTGAGAAAGAGTAAAAGAGAGCCCTACTAAATCTGTCATTCCATGTGACTATGAGCATGCTAAAGATGCTCCCTCCTGAGAGGTGACATCAGAGGCCTCATTCTGCAAGAGAAATAAACTTCATAAAAATAGTCCAACTTTTCTTCTGAAATCAGGAACATGGCAAGAATTCCCCATTTTTGACACTTCTATTCAACAAATACTGGAAGTGCTAATCAAAGCAGTTAGGCAAGAAAAAAAAACACACAAATTGGAAAAGAAGTAAAATTATCTCTATTTGCAGATTTCTTACATGTAGAAAACATGAAAGATTCCACAAAAAAAAACCTGCTTAGAACTAATATATGAATTCCAGCAAAGTAGCAATACATGAAATCTACAGACAAAAATCAGTTGTTTTTTCCATACACGAAAGATAAACAATCTAAAAAGGAAATTACAAAAATAATTATATTTACAAAGGCATCAAAAAGAATAAAATATTTAGGAATTCTCTTAACCAAAAATGTAAAACTTTCATACTGAAAATTATAAAATACTGCTAAAAGAAATTAAAGAACACACAAATGAAGAGATCCTGTGTTCATGGATAGTGAAATATGTTAATAATACTATTAAAATGTTCATATTACCATAACAATTTCTAGATTCAATGTCATTCCTATCTAAATCATAGAGGCATTTTTTATAGAAATTTTAAAAAAAATCCTAAAATTCATATACAAGTATAAAAGACCTTGAATAGCCAAATCAATCTTGAGAAAGGAGAAAAAAGCCGGAAGCATCACACTTACTGATTTCAGAATATATCAGAAAGCTGTGGTAATTAAAACACAAGGATAAAAGCATAAATACTGACATACAGACCAACGGAACAGGTTAGAGAGCCTAGAAATGACATGCTTTATGGTCAAGTGATCTTCAACAATGGTGCCAAGACTACACAATGAAGAAAGAACAGTTTTCTTTAACAAATGGGCAACAGGATATCCACATACAAATGAAGGGAACTGGATCCTCAATCTTACACCACACACAAAAATCACCTCAGAATAGGTTAAGGACTTAAGATCCCAAACTGTAAAATTCTCACAAGAAAACATAGGGCAAAGGTTTTACAACATGGGTCTAGGCAATGATTTCTTAGGTGTGATACCAAAAGCACAGCACCCCCCACCCCGCCAAAAAAAAAGCAAAAATAGACCAGGTGGAACAATGGCAAACTAAAATGCTTCTACACAGAAAAGGAAACAATGAACAGTGTGAAAAAGCAATTTATAGAATGACAGAAAATATCTGCACACCAACTATTGTATAATCAGTTAATATCCAAGATATATAAGGAACTTCTATAATTTAACAGCAAGAAAACTAATCTGGTTAAAAATGTACCAAGAAAGGACTTAAATAGACATTTCTTCAAAGAACACATATGAATGGTCAATAGATATGAAAAGATGCTCAACATCACTGATGATCAGAGACATAAATGCAAAGGCAAAGCCATAATGTAGTATTGCTTCACACCTGGTAGGACGGCCATTATTTTAACAAAAATGAAATAAGTGCTGACAAAGATGTGGAAGAAACTGGAGCCCTTGTGCACTGTTGGTGGAAATATAAAATGGTATAGCCACTATGGCCGGCGCTACCTCAAAGAGTTACAAAAAGAACTATCGCATGAAATAGCAATCTCACTTCTGGGTATTTACCCAAAAGAACCTGATAACAAGTTCTGAAAGAGATATCTGCACTCTAGTGTTCACTGCAGCAGAATTCACAAAATTCAGGAAATGGAAACAATCTAAATGCCCATCGATGGTTGAATGGATAAAGGAAGTGTGATTTATACACACCATGGAATATTACTTAATCACAAAAAAGAATGAAATCCTATCATATGCAACAACATGAATGAACCTTGAGGAGATGACGCTAAGTGATATAAGCCAGTCATAGAAGGACAAAACTAGTTGATTTCACATAGAAGAGGTATATAAAGCAGTCAAACTCATAGAAACACGAAGCACGATGATAGAGGGGAAATGGGGACCTGCTGTTCATTGAGTACAGAGTTTCAGTCAGACAAGGTGAAAAAGTTCTGGGGATCTGCTGTACAACACTGTGCTTACAGTTAACAATACTGTATTGTACACTTAAAACTATTAAGAGGAAAGAGCTCATGTTATTTTTATCACAATAAAAAACAGTGAAACTTATAGTAAATATCCTACATTCCAACAATGAAAAAGCGTAATTTGAAATTAAAAACACAATACCATTTATTTTAGCACTGCCCCAAAATGAGATATTTAGGTATAAATTTAACAAAATATGTACAGATCTATATGAAGAAAACTCTGATGAACAAAATCATGAAAAACTAAATAAATGAAGAGATATTCCATGTTCATGGATAAAAAGACTCAATATTGTCAAGATGTCAGTTCTTCCTAACTGAACCTATAGATTCAACATAATCGCAACCAAAATCCCAGCAAGTTGTTTTATGGATATCAACAAACCGATTCCAAAGTTTATATGGAGAGGCAAAAAACCCTGTAAAAGGCAACACGATACTGAAAGTGAAGAATAAAGTTGGAGGATTGATGCTACCTGACTTCAAGACTGACTACAAAGCTATGGTAATCAAGATAATGTGGTATGGGTGAAAGAACAGACAAATATACGATGGAACAGAAGAGAGAGCCCAGAAATGGACACCCATAAATACAGCCAATTGATCTTTGATAAAGGAGCAAAGGCAATACAATGGAACAAAGGCAGCCTCTTCAACAAATGATGCTGGGATAACTGGACATGCACACGTAAAAAAAGTAATCTAGACACAGACCTTATACCCGTCACAAAACCCATAGTAATAAATGTAGAATTCAAACTATGAAGCTCCTAAAAGATAACACAGGAAAATATCTAGATGACCTTGGGTATGGTGATGCCTTTTCAGATATAACACCACAGATCCATGAAAAAAATAACCCGATAAGCTGGACTTTGTTAAAATTAAAATTTCTGCTCCACAAAAGGCATGATCAAGAGAATTAGAAGAGAAGTTACAGACTAGGAGAAAATACTTGCAAGAGATACATTTAATAAAAGTCTATTATCTAAAAATATTTTATGAGAGGCTCTTAAAACTGAAAAATAAGATATCAATCCATTTTAAAAATGAGCCAAAAACCTTGACACCTCACCAAAGAAGATACAAAGATGGCCAATAACCATATGAAAAGATGTTTCACATCATATGTCATCAGGGAAATGCAAACAAAAACAAACAGATATCACTACATAACTATTTGAATGGCTAAAATCTGAAACTCTGACATAACCACCAAGTGTTGGTCAGAACATGGAGTTAAAGGACTCTAACTCATTGCTGACAGGAATGCAAAATGGTACAGCCACTCTGGAAATTCATTTGATGGTTGCTCACAAAACTAAACATACTCTTACTAGCATATGTTTCCTGGTATTTAATCAAAAAAGTTAAAAACTTATGTCCACATAAAAATCTGCACACAGATGTTTATAACAGCTTTATTCATAATTGCCAAATCTTAGAAGCAAGCAAGATGTCTCTCAGTAGGTGAATAAACTGTGATACACTTTTCAGAGCTAAAAAGAAATGAGTTATCAGTCGTGAAAAGACACTGAGGACCCCTGAATGCGTATCACTATGGGAAACAAGTCAATATAGAAAGATTACAGGTCTGTGATCCCAACTACATGATATTCTGGAAAAGACGAAACTACGGAGACAGAACAGTGGCTGCCAGGGGTGATGCGAGGTTAGGAGAGCCACAAAGACAAAAGGGAAGATTTTGAGAACAGTCAAAATATTATGTATGATACTGTAATGACAGATATACATTAGTACACATTTGTCTAGACCTATAAAATGTTTAGTACCAAGAGTGAACCCTAAGGCTCACTATGAGCTTTGAGTGACCATGATATGCCAATGCAGGTTCATCATTTGTTTAAAAAAAGGTACCATCTGTTGAGCTATGTTGTTAATGAGAAAATTTATGCATATATGATGATGGAAGGTATATGAGACATCTCTATATCTCTTTCTCAATTCTTCTGTAAATCTAAAACTGCTCTAAAAAAACTAAAATGCTTTTAAGTAACAACAACAAAAAAATATTAGCACAGAATGTAACAATGTAACAGATGATACAGTTCAGTGGTAAACATACTTGAATGAAGCCCAGCTATCAGAGGTCAAGTTACAGATTGCCTCTTTACCTTGTTTCCTTCATCTGTAAAATGAATTATACTAAGGGAACTTGAAAATCTCTTTCAGCTCTAAAAGTTTATGAATCATCTTAACACAAACCAGAAAGCTTGGAATAAAACAATATGCTTGAATAACATCACCCCAAAAGCCTGTTGAGTGTTTTTAAAAATGGACTATTACTAAAGTTTTTAGGTCTTAAGAAAAGTCATATAAGGCAGATGGTGGTTTCACTGGTAAAACAAACACTGCACGTGCTTTCTCAGCCATTTAGTGTTTTTACATGATCCACCCAAATATCAAACTGGTATCTGAAACAATAGTTTGGACATCTTCCACATTATGAAACATCCTATAAAACATCCTTTCAAGAAAATGCGTATTTAATTTTAGTGGAATTTCTTTAAGAAAACATTATTCAATTTTCCCTTAATTATCAGCAAATGATATATCTAAGAAATAAATACGTTGTCAAGTAGCAAACGCAGATCTTAGAATCAGAAGACACGAGTTCAAGTTTTCACTATCTCTAACTAACTGAGTATCCTCAGGCAAGTTATAAAATCACCTGCAACCTCAATTTTCCTGTTTATAAAATATAAGAGCTGGATGTTCTCCGATCTTTTCAGTCTTAGGACTTCTGTTGTCTTTTTGTTCTATGAATACCACGATTCAAGGATCTGTCTTTCAGACAGACTGCATTTCTTTAGTAACAATAAATGATCTTTCTGTTTCTTCCACCAAAGACTGCCAATGTGAGATTCAGAACAGCTTGATATATGAACTCAGACATACACTGTTCTAACCCAAAGCAAAGCAGTCTACTAAGAATGAATGCATTATTTCTACTAGGTTGTTGAAATACCAATAATGATACCTATTATATGTAAGAGTCTGGCAACACCATGCTGAGAACTATAAGTCTAGATGATATCTAAGACCATTAATACAGTGGGAAGAAAAGTGAAACACTGCTTTTTTTTCATTTATACGAATATTAAACACTGACAATGTCAGGTACTATGCTATATTATTTTATTTTAAAATTATAAAAGCAATTGATTTTTTTGTTCAAATTACACTTTCCACTTTTTAAGTTTTCTTTCCTTTTCTTATGGGCAGAAGAGGAATAGTTAACCCTGTTTATCTTACAGACTGAGTAGCTTCTCAAAAAGCAGTTTCAACTTTTTTTTTTTTTAGCAGTTTCAACTTTTAAAAACTTCATTAAAATCAGCAATAATACCAAAACCAGTACACGCATGCATGCTCAGTCACTTCAGTTGTGTCGAACTCTTTGCCACTCTATGGACTGTAGCCCGCCAGGCTCCTCTGTCCATGGGATTTTCTGAGCAAAAATACTGGAGTGGGTTGCCATTTCCTACTCAGGGGAACTTCCTGACCTGGGGATCAAACCCAGGTCTCCTGCATCTCCTGCACTGCAGGCAGATTCTTTACCACTGAGCCACTGGAGAAGCCCCAAAATACTACAATGTAGTCTATAAATACCTTCTGAAGGAATGAATGAATGTTACACCCATTACACAAAGAGGTTTTAGGGAGACATCACCGCTGCCTTTCCAGACCCTAACTGCCTTCAACCATACAGTCCCCTGCCGCCTCTTTCAGTGCTCTTAATTGATAACGTGACTAGCCACACTCCTCTCATTTCCTATCAAGGGGATTTTTATCTTTTCAATTATTTATACTCCATGTAGTATGTGCAGAAAATAACATAGACCAAACATACCTTCATTCACATATGTTTTAAACAAAGTTTAAGTTTGCTGCTGCTAAGTTGCTCCAGTCGTGTCCGACTCTGTGCGACCCCAGAGACGGCAGCCCACCAGGCTCCCCTGTCCCTGGGACTCTCCAGGCAAGAACACTGGAGTGGGTTGCCATTTCCTTCTCCAATGCATGAAAGTGAAAAGTGAAAGTGAAGTCACTCAGTCGTGTCCGACTCTTCGTGACCCCATGGACTGCAGCCTACCAGGCTGTTCCGTCCATGGGATTTTCCAGGCAAGAGTAATGGAGTTAAGTTTACTCATATTAAAATAATGATTAAAACTGGTGCATAGATAAATGAGGGCTTTCCAGGAGGTTCAGTGGTAAAGAATCCGCCTGCCAATGCAGAAGATATGAGTTTGTCCCTGGGTTGGGAAGATCCTCTGGAGAAAGAAATGGCAACCCACTCCAGTATTCTTGGACTATGGGTTCTTGGACTCCAGTATTCAGGATATGCCTGGACTATCCCACAGGCAGAGGAGCCTGGCTGACTATATAGTTAATGGGGTCGCAAAGAGTCGGCCACAACTGAGAACATGCACATACACCATGGTCAAATGAACAGAAGACAACAGAAAGTGCAGAATAAAACCACATACACACAAGAATCTTAGTATACAACAGTCATGTCAATGCAACGGGGATGAAAGCTGAATCCATACTTTTAGCATAAATCCCAGAGGTATCAAAGATTTAAGGACAAAAAAGAGAAAAAAAAAAAAACTACAGAATTTCCAGAAGGCAATTAAAGAATTTTTTATAATCTCAGAATGGAGCAGGCATTATTAACTATGCTAAGATTACAAATGCTATAAAAGATCATAAAATAAAGGCCATTCAAATACATTAAAAAGAAAACCAAAATTTAAAAGAAAATTCCACCATAAATAAAGAGACCAAGAAAAATATTGGCAATTCATATCATAAAGGCACACACACATGCTCTTTTCAAGTAAGGGGGAAAAAAAGACCAACAAACTAATTTTAAAATGAGCAACAGATATAACCATATCACTGACATAAACTAGTTTAGAAACAAAAAAAAGTGTCGAAATGGCTCATAAATGTACAAAAGATATACTCAATCCTACTCTCAATGGGAGAAATGCAAAATAAAACTACGCTGAATAACATAGTTCAGCTATCAGATTGGCAAGTATCCAGAAGTTTGAGAGCACATGCTTACTGAAGCTGTGGGGAAACAGGAAATCCCATACACTGCTGGTAGGAATGTAAACAGGGAAATCTCTATTGAGCATAATCTGGCGATGTTTATCAAAATTATAAGTGCATGTATTCTTTGACTTACTATTTCCACTTGTGAGAATTTATCCAAAACACTAGCAAACATGTAAATGGATGTGGGTATGAGGTTTTATGCAACAGGATTATTTATGATATAAAAATACAGTGAAGTGAAAGTCACTCAATCGTGTACAACTCTTTGCGACCCAATGGACTATACAGTGGGCTTCCCTGGTAGCTCAGACAGTAAATCACTGCAGATGGTGATTGCAGCCATGAAATTAAAAGACGCTTACTCCCTGGAAGGAAAGTTATGACCAACCTAGACAGCATATTGAAAAGCAGAGACATTACTTTGCCAACAAAGGTCCTTCTAGTTAAGGCTATGGTTTTTCCAGTGGTCGTGTATGGATGTGAGAGTTGTACTATAAAGAAAGCTGAGCGCTGAAGAATTGATGCTTTTGAACTGTAGTGTTGGAGAAGACTCTTGAGAGTCCCTTGGACTGCAAGGAGATCCAACCAGTCCATCCTAAAGGAGATCAGTCCTGGATGTTCACTGGAAGGACTGACGTTGAAGCTAAAACTCCAATACTTTGGCCACCTGATGTGAAGAGCTGAATCATTTGAAAAGACCCTGCTGCTGGGAAAGATTGAGGACAGAAGGAGAAGGGGATGACAGAAGATGAGATGGTTGGATGGCATCACCAACTCAATGGACATGGGTTTGGGTGGACTCCGGGAGTTGGTGATGGACAGGGAGGCCTGGCGTGCTGCAGTTCATGGGGTCGCAGAGTCGGACACAACTGAGCGACTGAACTGAACTGAACTGAAAGCACCTCCCTGCAACGTGGCAGACTTGGGTTCGATCCCTGGGTTGGGAAAATCCCCTGGAGAAGGAAATGACAACCCACTCCAGTACTCTTGCCTGGAAAAATTCCATGAATGGAGGAGCCTAGTAGGCTACAGTCCATGGGATCGCAAAGAGTCAGACACGACTGAGCAATTTCCCTGGTCACTGGACTATATAGTCCATGGAATTCTCCATGCCAGAATACTGGAGTGTGTAACTGGTCCCTTCTCCAGGTGATCTTCCCAACCCAGGGATCGAACCTAAGTTGCTTGCTGGGCAGGCAGATTCTTTACCACTGAGATGCCTGGGAAGTAAACAATCCCAATGCCCGTCAGTTCAAAACTAGTTCAATAAGACTAAAGTCCTACATATAATCAATTTGGAAGGATCTTTGGGACATATCACTGAATGAAAAGAAAATTGTAGAAGAGTGTGTCTAGAAAACATATTAAATAAAGGTATGTATTATTTTATCCATATTTGAATTTGCTTCTATATGTATAAAAAGATTCTGGAGTAATATATAAGAAACTAATCCAAAGTTACTTGTTTGAGAGACAGGGTGGAAATTGCGCCAAAGAGGACAAAAGGGAGATTTCTGACCTTTTTTGCACTTAAAATTTTTATCCATTCAAAAGACTAAGTAACAATAGAAGAGTAAAATAAATAAGATTAATGATATAGTCTTAATTATTTTACTCTTACATAGTACAGCTTCCCTGGTGGCTCAGATGGTAAAGAATCCACCTGCAATGCAGGAGACCCAGGTTCAATCCCTGGGTTGGGAAGATCCCCTGGAGAAGGGAATGGGTACCCACTCTAGTATTCTTGCCTGGAGAATTCCATGGACAGAGGAGTCTGGCGGGCTACAGTCCATGGGGTTGCAAAGAGTAGCACACAACTGAGAGACTAACAATGATAGAATAGAATTTGAACTAAATTTGAACTAATCCAACTAAAACATCATCAAAATGAAGTCAAAGGTATAAAAGTGAGTTTAAAATGTTTCTATTTCTACTAGATATTTTGAAGGGCACTCCAGTTCTTCTTCTATAAAACAACCAGTGTTTCCTGTAAATCTGAATTTACACATACCCAGTTATACACAGATACCACTCCAAGGTGTGTTCCCAGAAACTCTTACACAAGTGTACCAGGAGACATGGTCAAAAATGTTTACAGTGATGCTGTTTATAATAACAGAATCTTGCAAATAACCTCAGTGGCTTAACAGGAGGATAAATCAATTACAGAATATGCGCACAGTGGCACAGTGGATGGAATAACCATATGTTAACCAAAGTCTTAAATCACAATTTGAAGTGGGAAAACAAAGTTCCAGAAAGTATACAACATAATGTCATTTTTTCCCTAAAGTTTAAAAAAGCAAACTAAACAAATACTGTTAAAGACACATACTTAACAAGTTGGGAGGACTATATGTAAGATCCAGAGCGAGCAGTGACCTCACGTGGGAAAAGGCAAGCCAGCCAAGAGACGTGAAAGAAGGTAACGACACTGGCAACATTGGGGGTCTCAAATGGAGTGGTAGGAATCTCAAGTGTTTATTATCATGTGTCATAACTTATTTGTGTTAAATTTACTATATAGCAAGCATTACCTATATTTTTTCTTTAAAAATAACACACAGTTTAACATCTCTTGGAAAATTACAATATATTATCTGGGAGTTTATAAACCTCCATCTTTCTAGACATGCTGATGAATGAGTACTTACTACTCTTATTTTCTCCTATGTTTATTGTAGAGTTTCTCTGATAACAGAGAAAATCAACACTGTAGTTCTTAATACCTCAACTTTCAGTCTGGGAGACTTTCATCTGTGTGTCACTGCTCTGCTCTTTTTCAGTTGGAAAAATCCTAGTTCCAAACACCTTTGATCCCCATAGGCCTCTGAGAATACAGAGCACATATTTCACATTTCCAAAACACATTTCAGAAACTGAAATTGCATTCAAACTTTAGAAAACTACTCATTTTCTCTTCTTAAAAAAAAAGTCATAAAAGGCTCAAGTGGAGAGCCTTAGGTATTCAGATAACTACCTCCCTAGCTATTTAGTATATATATCATTTGTTTAAATTCAAACAGATTGTGCAATTCAGGCCAAAGTTTGTACATCTGTGAGTGTTATAAATATACTTCAATTTTTTTTCTGATTATAAACCAGGGTATGTTTATTACAGAAAAAAATTCTCTTATATTTTTCCATATCTTTTAGTTAAGTTATAAGAAAAAGTGGGCCTAAGCTTTGTATTCTTACTTCTTCAGAAAGGCACAGCTAATTCACGATCCTCTAACAGCTGGTGAGTGCTTGTTGCTTCAATGGTTGGAATAATCATTTTTTAACTCTCGTCAATTATATGGATCAGAAATTATGGAACATTTACTTCTAAACTGGACTTTCCTGATTGCTGAACAATTTCATTATTTAATTTCTGTTCTTTTTAAATGGCTCCCTAAGTTCTTTGGGCATTTTTCTATTGCTGTTCAGCAGCTAGGTGTGTCCAGCTCTTTTGCGACTCTGTGGACTGCAGCCTGCCAGGTTCCTCTGTCCACGGGCTTTCCCAGGCAAGAATACCGGAGTGGGTTGCCACTCTCTCCTCCAGAGGATCTTCCTGACCCAGGGACTGAACCAGTGTCCCCTGCATTGAAGGCAGATTCTTTACTACTGAGCCACCAGTTTATCAATCTCTAAGTGTCCTTTGTGTATTTTTACCTGTGGCTATATAGGATGCAAGTTATGCCTTCTATCATTTGACTTTTTACCTTCTTATGTTGTTCCTTGAATTCATTTTTGGTTTTCATATATCTAAATCCATACCTTTCTTATGATTTCATTCTCTGCTCTTATGCTTAAGAACACTGTCATCCTGTAATCAAGGGATGCAGCCTTAAATTGTGCATATGGTTTCCTTTTTTCAAAAAACATGTATCTGAAATTGTTTTGCATGTAAAAATGTAAGTCAAGCAAGTTTTTTAAATCACGAAAATTTAAATTCATTCGATCTTTCTTGAGAATATTTCAGAAAAATATACTGTGTTAATCTGATTAAAGACTTTCCTTCCAGTTTCAGGTTATTTTTCCTTAAATAAATAGGCATTTGATTATTAACTCAACTGGTATGCCTTAAACAGATAAGTTTAACACTCTCTCATACCCCTGATCGAAATACCAATGAATTGAGACTTCCTTCGTGGTTAAGAATCTGCCTGCAAATACAGAAGACATGGGTTCTATTTCTGGTCCAGGAAGATCTCACAGGCCATGGGGCAACAAAGCCCGTGTGCCACAACTACTGAGCCTGTGCTCTAGAGCCCATGCTCCACAAACAAGATAAGCCACCGCAATGAGAAGCCTGCACACCACGACTAGAAAGCAGTCACCAACATTACTTACTGTGATGACCATTTCATGAGGCAAGTCAATCATTATGCTGTACACCTTAGAGTTATACAGTGTTATATGTCAATTATAACAATAAAACTGGAAGAAGAATAAAGAAATAAGATTGCCACAAGTAAGCTATACTCTTAGATTTCCAACACAGTATTTATGTTCAAGTAAATAATTAAGTTGAATCACTTGGCTTTATATTTAAATCGTTTTGGCTCCAAGTAATTTAACTGTCTCATTACAAAGAAGCTTCTATTATGGAAGGCCCCAAAGGGAACTGTATATTCTTGCCTGGAGAATCCCATGGACAGAGGAGCCTGGCAGGCACAGAAATGGACATGAGTGAAGTGTCTTAAGCATAACACAAAAGTGACAAAATTTTGGTAAGTCAACTTCAATACTGCAAAGGTTAATAAGAATTCTTTCCCATCCCAAAAGTATTTGTCTTGGGTCATCTCTAATGAACCTAGAAGAGTCAGCATATTTCACAGGGGCTAAATAAAACTTTTTAAAAGGTTAACGGAAAAATATTTATGTGAAAAATGCCTCCAAATAATGTTTTAGTGGGTGGATTCGGCACATACCAGTGAATACCTTTGAGCTGAGTCCAATTCTGAATTAAGCTGGAGTTTACCTTTAAGAAACAATGAACCTGCTTTTAAGTAAAATCCTGTATTAATAAGAAACATGGGATGTGAATTTAAAAAAAAGATTTTATCAACTGAACTGTATCTAAGTATTTTACAAAATTTTCCATGAGCCATCAGTAAGTCTTTAAAACACATGATCTTTTAAAAAACTTGCTAGTCATTCATCTGTAAAAATCTAGCTTTTTATGTGCATGCCAAGCATAAAATTGCCCCCATGCTAAATTTAACACAAACCTCACATTACAGAATTATGTGTTCTTACACTTTGACATGACTATGACAGTGATTCACAAGGTGAAAATACACTTAGAATGGTCTACGTTCTGCAACTCAGGACAATGAAGAAAGCCTGGGAAGGATGTAAAAATTAGGTCCATATTTTAAATCTGCAGCCAATCAAGCCAGGAACCCGGCTATGCAATCACAATCACTTGCAAAACCATTTAAACTATTTCTTAGCTGTACTTGTTAGCAGTTTCTTATGACTGTAATCTTTTAAAAAAAATATCTCCCACTTCAAATATTAAATGCACATGTACATTAACTTTTTTTTGTCTACCTACAGTTAGGCGCCGGAGAAGGCAATGGCACCCCACTCCAATACACTTGCCTGGAAAATCCCGTGGACGGAGGAGCCTGGTAGGCTGCAGTCCATGGGGTCGATAGAGTCAGACACGACTGAGCGACTTCACTTTCACTTTTCACTTTCATGCATTGGAGAAGGAAATGGCAACCCACTCCAGTGTTCTTGCCTGGAGAATCCCAAGGATGGGGGAGCCTGGTGGGCTGCCATCTATGGGGTCTCAGAGTCAGACACGACTGAAGTGACTTAGCAGCAGCAGCAGCAGCAGACAGTTGGGTGCTAACTGCAGCAGGCTAAAATTGTCTTCTTCACCCTTTACAATTCTGCATTCTCTTAATTTTTGTATACTATAGCTTCAAGTTAATTTCATAGTATTTATCCACATGAGTGGTTAAAATTTTGTTCCTTTTAACTACAATTTGTGAAGTAAAGTTTAGCCAAGAAAACAATGAAGAGAGTCACTTTATGACATTTTGTTGTTTACAAAGTAATGTTACCTTTTTAGATGTTATTCAAGGGTTATTAGTCCAGTTTAGAAAATCAAAGACACTTAACATTATAAACTGATATGTGTAACTCGTAACAGAGCACATTGAACAGCAAGATATAAACTGAGTTGCTCAAGGTCATACAATATGGCAGTGAGGCAGGCAGTGAGGCGGGCAGTGAGGCAGGCAGCTCAGGCAGTCTCAAACTCTTGTCTGCCCCTCACGTGCCATCCTGAGCAACCCCTGCTCTAACTTCTGCCTGCAAAACACTAAGACACATATTGTCCACAGGACAGGAAACACCTAGGGCAGAATTTCAAACTTAAGGAACTGATTAAGTAGAAGAGACTTTAACCTAAAAGCTATCATACTATGTGAATTTAAATTACTTTTTAGGTGATGGAGTCATCATAGTGATCTACTTTTTCTTGTATTTAAAGTAGCTAGAAGCTGGCTCCAGAGGACTCAGGGGTTCCACTACACAGAACCCAGGGGTTTCACTACACTTCTCTCAGGAGAAGAGAGACAGTTGACTGTCAGAGCTGGACTGCCCTCGCTGTCTGTGGTAACCTGGGCAGGGCCCACTCAGAGAACCTCTGTATCAGCTTTCTCACCTCCACAATATTGGGAAGGGGCCAGGGAGCATTCTTCTTTCAGATTTTGAACTACTGGAGACCAGAGAAAGTCCTAAAGTGCTAACATTTGGTTAAATTTTAAGGATGCTTCAAACAGCTTATCATTTCCAACATTATGTTTAAAGCAAATCTTTTAGACATTCTTATACATTTCTCATCAGTGAAACTCCCTGGCCTTTTTGTGATATTTCTTCCCCTAATTGCAAAGGAGCTCCAAATCCCTCAGAAAGTTAAAAAAAAAAAAAAAAATCAACAGACATAAAGATGAGGGTCAAAATACCACTGTTTAGTGATGGAGGCTTCAGGTCACCTATAATGTGCTTTCATGTTAAAACTACCAAATTAACAACTATCTGACTTCCATATTTAAATATGTAATGTTTATGTTCTCTGAAAAAAAATCTAATGTCAAAAGTAATCATTCAAATACAAACCATACATATTCTTTGGTCACGTGTACATGCAGAAAAATCTGAGAGATAAGAAGTTTAAGAATGACATTTTTGGCAAGCCTACACAAATTTATAGAATTTTTATTAAAAAAACAGGGGTGGGGGGGAAGAAGGCATGGAAGAAAACTAACATTCATTATGTATTTGCTAAGAAATAGCTCCTGTGCTAAGTACTTTACATAAAACTGAAATCAACTGAATGTTTCTCACATTCCTTGACCAAATAACTATATGCTGTGCTTAGTCACTCAGTCATGTCCAACTCTTTGCAACCCCATGGACTGTAGCCCGCTAGGCTCCTCTGTTCATGGGATTCTCCAGGCAAGAATACTGGAGTGGGTTGCCAAGCCCTCCTCCAGGGGATCTTCCCAACCCAGGGATCGAACCCAGGTCTCCCACACTGCAGGCAGATTCTTTACTGTCTAAGCCACCAGGGAAGCCCAAGTAAATTCAATCCTCTATATTCAAACAACAAAGGAACTAAAAACTCTCTGAGAATCCTGAACTGATTCCATTTTTCCTTCGGGCAATGTGCTGAGCCTATCACATTCAACATCCTTACATACACAGACAAAAGGCCCAGACTCATACTGAATTATTGAAATTATTCCCAGAAAATAATTCATGAATACCACTGCCTCACTGAAACAGTTTTTTCAAGAGGCTAGTTTTGATAATCCAAGAATTCAATTCTCATAAGCAGGCTCTGCTAAGAATTGTCACAAATTTCATTATACATCAAAAGATGAGCTACTAATATGAAAGAATATACTCTTCGTGACAACAATTTACATATTTAAGCTAGTTCTGCTTCTGAAGGTTATCAGGAAGAGAACTGGGGTTAGAGATGAGAGAGATCCAACTTTACTGGGGACTTCACTTTGTCAGGGTCTTCACTGGCTGGCTGTTTCATTTTATTGATTTACAGTTAAATGGTCACTTCAGTGAAAACAGATGCTTTTGGGGAGGCGGGGAGGAAGTTAAAAATGTCTACACTTTCAATGTGTAACAGCTTGATCATGTACCTTTGAAAACAGAAATACCTGAAGTGGATTTTTATTTTTATTCTTTTAAAATGTTTTTGAAGAGCGAATTGGCTTTATTCGATGATTCATGAATCAGGCAGCATACTATCTAGCAACCAGGAGGATGCTCCAAACACTGGGAATTATCTTAGGTGAGCAAAATTTGCCTGCCATCCTAAAATGTTTCTCTGTGACATGTAGATTATTTTGAGCTGAAAACAATCAAGGTCCCAAAGACTCAGGAAGACCCTTTCATCTTCCCATTAACTACTTAGAAGTATTTAGTTAGAGGATTCACTCCAGGAAGGGAGCTATCACCATAGCTCCCTTCTCCCACTTCAGAAATGAAGTGGATTTTTAGATGATGATATACTATTATTTGGAATAAAATTGTGAGCAATTTTATCCTTACATTTCTGATATTTCAATTAGTAACTTTAATAAAATACCAAAAATTCTAATGACTCAGCACAACCTAAAAAATGTGTACTACAGTGTTAAATGAGAACACACTACAAATTTTTGTCTATATTCTAATTATGTTAAAGTATCTGTGTGTGTACCTAAAAAAGTAGAACTGTGAATACAGTTAATGCTGGGTTACATTGGACTGGTAGATAACTGTTTCTCTTTCTTGATTCTTTTCTACTGTGATAATGTCACAATAAAAACAACTTTAAAAAAAACAACATCATCACTTTATGGATAAAATGGTTTTCTGTCTGCAATGACTTAACCATGTTAAAGATATAAGTTGCTGTGTCTTCTGTCAGTTGCAGGAAAGCAAACACCACAACTTCCTGCATCCTTCAAAACACTTAGCATAGCATCTCAGACCCAGTAAATTCCCAGTGAGGGACATGTCATGGAACCACTGACGAACACCAAGTGTAGCTAATATAAACGTAGAAACTTACTGTTATTTGTTGGTTCAGGAAACCCAGCCTTTGGACCACTCCATCCTTTGTTTTCCCCTGTCTGAAAAATTAAACCGATTGTTTAAATTCAGGAAAGAAATGTAAATTCAAAAAAAAAGTTAATCCTAATTAATAAAAAAAGGGTACAGGTTATTCTGTTCATCCTCTCCACTGCTGACCCCAGGACCACGGACACAAGAATTACTAACAAGAACTATAACATCTATCCCTTTTCTACATTCATATCTGTTTCTTATGCCTCCTGATTTTATCTATTTAAATTTATAATTTACATCATCAAGAAAGCCCTGTATTTAGCATAATATTTAGTATATATATTATGTATAACATGGGCACTATCAAGGTGGTGAAGAAGTAAATAATTTGTTTTCAAACAGTAAACAATAATCATCGCAAGTGCTAAAGTAACTAAAAGAGATTTTTTATCACTTCTGAAGTTAAATTAATGATAGAAATATTATTATGTCTGTTCTGGAAACACCATGATAAGGGTCACTGAATACTGCTAATGACAGGTACAAAAAACTGAAAACTAAACCCTAACTCGAAGCAAAATCTGGAATATCCTGGCTTTTCCAGATGTTTTGGTCAACATTTAGTGTAAAATACACTCTGAGGAGGGAGGAGGGTTCAGGATGGGGAACACGTGTATACCTGTGGCGGATTCATTTCGATATCTGGCAAAACTAATACAATATTGTAAAGTTTAAAAATAAAATTTAAAAAAATTAAAAAATTTAATTAAAAATTTTAATTAAAAAAAAAATACACTCTGAGCTCAGACTCTAAAGTAGTATTTTAATCAAATTATAAGTGACATTAACTGGTTATGTTCTCTTTTTGTGGAGCTGGTATTATTGATATAAAGTACTTCGGGGTGGGAGAGACATACTTATTTTTATAATCGGTATTTTATATTATGCTGCTGCTGCTGCTAAGTCACTTCAGTCGTGTCCGACTCTGTGACCCCATAGACGGCAGCCCACCAGGCTCTGCCGTCCCTGGGATTCTCCAGGCAAGAACAGTGGAGTGGGTTGCCATTTCCTTCTCCAATGCATGAAAGTGAAGTCGCTCAGTCGTGTCCGACTCTTAGCGACCCCATGGACTGCGGCCCACCAGGCTTCCCGTCCGTGGGATTTTCCAGGCAGGAGTACTGGTGTGGGGTGCCATTGCCTTCTCCAAACACAAACTACATTTCTAGCAAATAGCTTGCAACTGTGAAAGGGTGGAAGAGAAGGTAACGTGTGTAAATGCAGATACACATGGATGGGAAGGCCTGACGAGACTCCCACACACATGTTCTCTGTGAAGCACAAGACAGGATCATAGAGAGAGGGGGGCGCTGCGGGAGGGAGGGAGGTTATAAATCTAAGGAAAGTGTACACAGTAAGCAAAAAGTCTAGGAAAGAAAGAGCTCAACGATTAGAAGAATACAGATCCTCAGGCATTTGAGGGCTCAGTTGAAGTTGGTAATAATATATTTAGCACTTCATTCCTCCTTTTCTCTCCTTCCACTAATAACCAAAGTTATTTAAATATTGTTTTATTCCCTAAGCCTGATTTTTCATCAACTGAATCCCAAGCCTGCTGCTCTCTGATTTCTATCTCAACACTCTAATGAAACTGCTTTTCTAAGGTTTTTGCTTTAACATGACAGAGTAAACATTAAGAGTAATCTCTTCTCTCTCCCCAAACAACTCTAAATTGATAATCCAATAATCCATAAACTCTCTCTCCTTCCCTCTGCCCCTAGCCTCCCCTGAATATGAAAGGAATCAAGAGAAGAGAAAAGTCAAAATTTGTAACATGGAGAGTAGATTAATTATAACTAACTTAGCAGGTGTGGGCCGGCTGAAACCTCACCTGCAGAGCTAGAAGCTAACAAAGAGCTTACAAAGAGTAAACAGATTTGTGCTTCAGGACCCCAGAAAGCCTCAGGAATCAGAAGCACACCTGGTACTTCTAAAGATGAATCCTGGAAGAGTATGAAAATAGGAAGATTGTTTGGAAGTCTTTCAAATGTTATGAAACTTTCAGGTCACTTCTGTGACCCCAAGGAGACAAATTTCCTAAAATGTTGCCTCTTCAGAAAGGACTAAAACAAAGAGACTCTGGACACCAGGTACAGCTGAGGATGGGATGGATCTATACACCACACTGAAAAGAGAGATGGATTCCAAAGTTACATCCTGGAAGATAAGATCCCCAGCTCCCTTTATCACTGGGCCTCTAAAGACAATAATCAGTCTCCCAATCCACAAGGAATGGTGAGCATAACACAGGGAACAGAATAAAACCTCAAAAGTCATTAAAATAAAAAAAGCTCTCAGAGAGACATAAGTATTATACCCATTAAACAAGAACAAGAGGTTATAAAAGGAATATTCTGAGAATGAAGAATAGCTCTGGGAAATAAAAAATACAGTATCCAAAGGAAAATATTTCAGAGAAGGACTGGAAGACAAAACTGAAAAAATCTCCAGTAAACAGAACAAAAAGAGAAACAGAAAAGAAACAAAGGAAGAAAGAAAGAAGCAAAAAATCATTCCTTAGACTAACAGGTATCCTAGAAAGAACCAACAGCAAAAATGGAAGGAAAGAAATCATCAGAGAAAAAATATAAGTTTCTTCACTTTTAAAGTACACGAATTTTCGGATTAAAACCCAAACACCCAAAAACAATTTATCAAAGAATACACAAATCCAGTCAGTCGCTCAAGAAATTTCAGAACTTCCGAGAAAAGATGTGAGAAAAGCATCACGAGGGAGAGGAAATGTAAAAGTTTCATAAATTGGCTAAAGAATCTGAAGACTTTGGAATTTCAACAGTAATGCTGAGAGGTAGAAAACATTGGTACAATGCCTTCAAAACTGTGGAAAAAATATTTCCTATTTAGAATTATCTCTCAGAAAAACTACCAATTAAGTGCGGGGGAAATAGAAAGATATATCAGAACTACAAGGTCTCAAAAAACTATATTACTCATGCATTCTCTATCAGGAAACGATGAAAATGTGTACTCCATCAACACAAGAAAATAAATTAAGAACAAGGAAACTGTCCAGAAAGCAGGCAACTCAACAAGAGAGAGGCAAAAGGAATTAACAGGGAAATCGTGAAGAGAAGAACCAAAACACTGGGTCTTCAGCAGATCTATCAAACAAATAATCCAACACAAAAGAGGAAGATAAAGAACTCCAAAAAAGAAAAAACAAAGAAACTAAACAGTACATGAAGCGTTAACTTGGCAGAGGGTAACAGGGATAAGTTAGAGAGACACAGAAAACTATACATGTTGAGTAAGAAAACTAACTCTTTGGTTTTCAAAGCAGGAACCCAGATAACATCTAAAAAGAAAAAAAATCAAGAAACTGCAGTGTAAGTTATTAACAGTACAAAATAACAGAACAGCTAAAACTGGTAGTAAGTGGTTGCCTCTATAAAAAAGGTAACAGAAATGGGCAGTCCCAGGGCAGGACAGCATGGTTTATTATAAATCTTGAGTCTTTATATCATTAATCTTGACTAAGTCTTGATTTGTTATACATATATGAGTATTACTTTGAACAATATATAATAATCAAATATAACAAAGAATGAAGCACATGCCAGTTACATCTTGATGCGGAACAAGCTCTAAGTTGTAACCGAAACCCCATGTAATTGAAAAAAAAAAAAACAAGATGCAAGAACAGTGTATTTTTTAAAAAGTAAAGAGTGTTCAGCTCTTCCTTAGAATGTAGAAATATAACAATGACTCAGACAATGTAAGAAATCATAACTTTTCTCAAACCCATCAGAGATCTGAGATTGTAAAGCAAACAGATGACATGAATTCTAGAGAGTGACAAAGCTCTCTGAGGCGAGGTTCAGCTCACAAAATATTTCAACACTGGCAAAGAAAAAAGAGATGAATATCAAAAATATTGGTAAGAAGAAAGCAGATGAAATGTTAATGAATTCTAAAAGACTGTGTGAGGGTCAGCACAGCAGTTTAGAAAAATTAGGAACTCCAGAGAGTTCTTTTCTATGGGCTTCCTTTGGGAAGTCAGGACAACTGGAGATACAGCAGAGAACCAAAGAGCCTCACTCAGTGGTGCAGGTGTGAAGCAGAGAGAACAGCTCAGAAATCTGCACACTCCTCTGGAGAAGGAAATGGCAACCCATTCCAGTACTCTTGCTTGGAAAATCCCATGGATGGAGAAGTGGTGTAGGCTACAGTCCATGGGGTTGTAAAGAGTCAGATACGACTGAGCGACTTCACTCACTAGACTCTTCTTTTACACAAAGCAAACAGCACAAGCTACAAGAGAAAAGGAAGAAACAAATCCTGTCTGCCTCTGAGATAAGGCAAGAAATTTTGTTGCTCCAAAAGCTCAGGCAAGGACTCACTGTTTCTGCAAAAAGACTAGAAGCAAAAGTTACCTGCTCCTAGGAAAAAAAGAAGGAGGTGAAAACCTTGAGAGCAAATCCCTGCACCAATATTAAGCAGATTTCTGAAAATGCTGGGGAAGGGGCTGGAAAACTCCACTGCACCTAAGACAACCTCCAGTTCAAAAGTAAAATTTGGCTATCATGGAGACGGAGGTAGAAACATTAGGGAAAAACCCACTTCTGAGACTCAGGCACACAGAGTTTGAGAATGAAGCTGTACAAGAAAATCAAGAGCTATGCTTCTATACCCAACACAATCCTACAACCAAATAATAAACAACAGCAATTGACTATGGAGCATAGAGCTATCCCTCACCTCATGGCATAGCAAAGAGAGGACTGATAAAACCAGAGGATGGAGCAGAAATATTGAGGAAAATCTTCCCCAAACCTCACCCCACACAAAACAAAGACACTGGCAAACCAAAGCTAAAGGAACCTGAAGTTAATAGTGACTGTGGAAACTAAACACCCAAAATGAGCTTAATTACCAACTGGATTGATGTCACCCTCCATGTTAACAGTCTGACAGAAAGGGAGACATGCCTGTTTCTTAACATAAGTACTACTTAACTCTGCCTTTACTGTTTCACAATACACAATGTCCAGTGTTCATTCAAACATTATAAGACACCCAAAATTGCAAAAATAAATATGTCAAATGATAAAGAAGTCAATAAAAGGGAGGCTCAAGGGTGGTGGTGGGGGGGAGATATACGTATACTTATAGCTGATTTATGTTGTTATATAGCATAAACAAATACAACATTGTAAAGCAATTATCCTCGAATTAAAAATAAATAAATGAAAATTAAAAAGAAAACAAGTCAACAAAACAGAGCCCAGAGATGACCCAAGAGCTAGAACTCTAAGAAATAAGTTTTATAATATCTATGATTAACAGGATAAAAGATCTAATGAAAAAGGCAGACAACATGCATGAATATTTGGAGAATTTCATTAGAAAAACAGAAACCTTATAAGAAAAGCATATGGAAATCCTAGGGGGAAAATACCACAGATGAAAATTAATATTGATAACATTATTAACAGATGGACACACCTGAAGAAATAAGTCAGTAATATTACAGATAAATTAATAGAAATTACTCAAACTGAGACACACAAAAAAAACCGCAGTGAAAAATAAAAAGGAACAGAAAATCCTGGATCCATAAGACAATACTAATGGTCTAATTCTTCTAATTTTTCTAAACTGCTGTGCTGACCCTCACACAGTCTTTTAGAATTCATTAACATTTCATTTTCCCCAGCATTTTCAGTTATATATAACTGTAAACTCTCAAGGAGAGAGAAAACAAGGAAGAAGAAATATCTGAAAAGAAAGATAACAGCTGAGAATTTGACAAAAATTAAAAAAAACAACAAATCACAGATCCAATATATTCATATTCATTAAGCAGAAAAAAATACAAAAAGGAGAAGAAAGGAAGGAGGAAGAGGATGAAAATGAAGAGACAGGGAAAAAAGAAAAGGAAGGAGGAGAGGGAAGAAGAGGAGAAAGAAAGGAAAGAATCAAATTTAGATACATCACAGTTAAACTGCTAAGAACTAATAAAAAAAGGACATTTCTGAAGGCCTTTAGAGGGAGGAACAAAGCATGTCAAGATGAAAAAGAAGATAATCACAGCAGACTTCATACAAGACTATGCAAGTCATAAGACAATTGAATGAGATCTCTGAAAGTGCTGAAAGAAACAGAAAAACTCAGAATCCTATACCCACACAAAAGTAACTTCTAAAATGAATACAAAATAAATTTCTCATCAAACAAAAGTTGACAGAAATCACTGCCAGCAGACCTGCTAATACAAGTAGTATTAAAGGAAGTTCTACAAACAGGAGTATAATACCAGAAAGAAATCTGGATCTAAACAAATGAACAGTATTGAAAATGGTAAAAATGAGGGTAAATGTATTTTCTGTGATTCTAACCACATAGAAAGAAAATTAACTATATAAAGCAAAATTTGTAACAATGAATTATGGGTTTTATACATATAAAGGTAAGTAAAATGCACGACTACATGAGAGGTCAAAGAGAAAAAAGTGAACAAAGAATAAATGGAATAAATAGAAAACAATTAGAAAAATGAAACGTTTAAATCCAACCATACCAAAAGCTACAATAAGTACAAATGGTCTGATCACTCCCAACTAAAGGCAGAGATTGTCAAAGGGTATTTTTAAAAGCAAGACTCAATTATATGCTTTCTAAAAGAAATCAATTTAAACATAAAGACACTGATAGGCTAAAAATAAAATGGTGGGGGGAAAATACCCCATGCAAACACTAATAAAAATAAAACTGAAGTGACTATTAATATCAAAAAGAATTTAGAACAAGGAATATTACCAGGGATGGAAAGAAAATCACATAATAATAAAGTTGTAAAGTCATCAAAAAGATAATACAATCCTAAATGTATATGTATATAACAACATAGCTTCAAAGTATATAAAACAAAACCAATAAAATTTAAAGTAGTCAAATTCAAATTTATAGTTGGTGACATTAGCACTTGATAAAAGAAGTAAACAAAATCAGAAGAAATATAGGACTTGAATGAAGAAACCAAAGGGAAATTAGAACATATTTTGATGAAATGAAGTAAAAACTCAACTTCTCAAAATTTGTGGGCCAGGGCTAAACCAGTACTTAAAGAGAAATATATATCACTAAATTCTCAGATCCACAACCTAAGCTTCTGGCTTACAAAATTAGAAAAAGAACAGAAAATTAAACCCAAAGCAAATAAAGGAAGGATAAAATAAAGAACAGAAATCAATAAAACTGAAAACAGAATAACAGGGAAAAAAATCAATGAAATCACAATCTTGTTGTTTGAATATGATAAAAACAATTGACAGACCCCTAGCTAGATTCATCAGGATATAAAAAGAGAAGAAACAATTATCAATATCAGAAATGAGAGAGAAAATATCATTATAGATGCTATATCCACTAAAAGAATAACAAAGGAATCCTATGAACAATTTTATACCATTAAATTCAGCTCAGAGGAAATGGACAGACTCCTTGAAAGATTCAAACTGCCAAAGCTCGCTCAACAGTAGGAAATCTGAGTAGTCTTATATCTATTTTTACATCAATTTATACTTAAAACCTTCTTACAAAAAAAATTATAAACCCAGATGGCTCCACCAGTAAATTTTACTCAACGATTAATGAAGGAAGAATACCAAACTCTCTGAGATGATGAAAGAAAAGAAGATACTTCCAAACTTACTATATGAGTCTAGCACTACCCTGATAATGATACTAAAACCAGTATTTCTACTTCAGATGATGAAAACTTTCTGGAAGTGGATAGTTGAGATAGTTGTAAAACACTGTAAATGTACTTAATGCCACTGAATTGTACACCTAAAAATGGTTAAAATGGTAATTTTTTGCTGTGTATGTATATACAGGTATTTCACACTTTTCAAAAGTTTATGTCACTTTGCTTTTATGAAAGGCATGCACTAATACCTGTTTTTGCTAACTAAAAGAAATCCAAAGAGGATTTTCACTTTTATGGAAAAACAAAAAATAGCATTCAGTGTTTTACTTCCCAGCTAGCCATTACTGAGGCAGCACACACCAGGAGCAGGGAGAGTGGCAACTATACTCAGTATCTCAGCATCCAGTCACCACAGCTTTGAACCGTGTGTGAGAATCTGTGTTCTGTCTGGATTTATTTTGTCCATTCATTAGCAAGATGAGTCCTAAGGTAATTGCTTCTTTCTATCAGGCCATTTTGGCTTACAAAAGGTTTCACAGGAATTGCTTTACTTTCAGATAGTGGGGGAAACCTGTATCACATAAATTTTAAAAATCCATCAATTAAAAAAAAATTCACCATATCCACAAACTAAACAGAAAAATCATGCAAGTATCAACAGATGCGGAGAAAACATTCAGCAAAATTCAACATTCACTGATAGTTACGGTGGGGAGACTTTTCAACAAAGCAGGAACACTAGGAACTATCAAGCTGATGTAGAGCATGTATAAAAAGCCTACAAGCATCATGTATATAATAGCAAACACTGAACAATTTCCTTGTAAGATCAGGAACAAAGTCAAGATACCTGTTTTTCTGTTTCAACAATCAACTTTCTATTCAACACTGAATGGGATGTTTCACTCAAGGCAATAAAGCAAGACAAGTAAATAAAAGCATACAAATTAGCAAGAAAAAAATAAACTGTCTTTATTAACAGATAACACAATCATCAATGCAGAAAATTGCAAAAAATCTACAAAATAAGCTACTTTAACAGATAAGTCAGTTCAGCAAGGTCATAGGATGCAAAGTCAATATATAAAAACAACTGTATTTCTATATGCTAGAAAAGAAGAATTAGAAACTGAAATTAAAAACCAATGCCATTACCAATAGCACCCACAAACATGAAACATTTAGGGATAAACATAAAAAATGTGGAAGATATTTCTATAAAAAAGTACAAACACTGTTGGGATATATTTCAAAAAACCTAAATAAACAAATCAAGATCTTGTTCAAAGGTTGGAAGACTCAATATTTTTAAGATATATTAATAAATGCAAACATGATCTATGTAATATTCAATATAATCCCAAAGAAAAATTCCAACTGGATATTTTTTTGGTAGAAATTGATTTAAAAGTTTATTATGAAAATATAAAGATTAGCCAAAACCATTTTTTAAAAGTAGAACAAAGATGAAGTTCTTTATCTGATCTCAAACCTTATCCAAAAAAGGCACACTCTATATACAGTTGTACAGTTGAAGAATAGACATACAGATTAACAAACAGAAAATCTAGAAACAGATCCACACATAAGTGGTCAACTCATTTTCAACAAAGGTCTAACGAACTCAACGGAAAAAGCATTAATCTTTTAAACAAGTGGTGTTTGGACAACTGGACAACATATGTAAAAAAAGAAGAAGAGAAGACAGAAGGTGAGAGACAAGAATCCTTTATCGGACAAGGCATCTAAAATATATAAAGAGCTTTTATAACTCAATGATAAGAAAGTAAACCATCCAATTTTTTAAAAGACAAAAATTCTGAACAGATACTTCAAAGAGACATGAGTGGTAAATAATATATGATGAACTAGTCAGCATTATTAACTAGGGAAAATGGAAATGAAATCCAATAAAACAACATTAAACACCTAATACCATCATCAAAACTATAAAAACTGACAATACCAAGAGCTAGAGAAGATGTGGAGTAAGCAGAAATCTCAAACATTGCTTGTGGAAATGAAAATGGTACAACATCTCTGGAAAACATCTTCAGTTTCTAATAAAGTGGCATGTGCACTATTATATGAATATGTACCTAACAGGCTATATTAGAGAATATATACAGTCAAGATTTGTACATGAATGTTCATAACCACTTTATTTACAATAGCCTCAAACTGAAAACCTAAATGTTGGTAAAGAATAAAACAATAACAAACAGAAAAGATACATGATAACAAATGATAAACATGATAAATGCAACAACATGGATCAATCTCAACAATAAGGGTTGACACAAACGGCTACACAATATACCATTCAATTTATTCAACATTCTGGAAAAGGCAAAACTGTAGAGACAGAAATCAGATCAGTGTTTGTCAGGAGCTGAGGAAAAGGAAAGACATTTACTATAAAATGGCATTAAGAAACTGGGGTAACAGTAATGTTATAAATCTTAATTGTGATGTGGTCATATACACACACTTGTCAAAATTCTTTAAGCTGCAATTCACTAAATCTTAATGTTTTTAAAGTGGAGATATATTCGTGCATACATACAGAATATCTTTGTGAGGACATTTATCTTCTTTTTTTTTTTAATCCTTATACAAGATTCACTATATTCAGACACTATTCTAAATGATGCACAAACATTAACTAAACATGGGAGATACCTTTAGGAAGAGACCAAGTCTGAGGGTCTCAGGGTAAAGTGAGGCTAATCTTTTCTTCACTGTTCACTCTTTTGCACTTTTAAATCCTTCCATGGACAGAGGAGCATGGCAGGCTATAGTCTATTAGATCGCAAGAGTCAGAAACAACTTAGCAACTAAACCACCACCACCATCATCACTCAGTTATGTACATACCTTGATTATTTTTTTAAAAAGCCAACTTTTCAAAAGCTACTTTTAAAGATTTATTTTTATAATTGCTTTTGTCACATTCTCAAAAGCTCTTCTTATTGACAAATCAAGGTATTAACTAACTCCTCTTACTTGATCTTTGCAGCATACAACTACCACTGTTTTTATTTTTGGCCATGCCATGCTGCTTGTGGGAATCTTAGTTCCCTGACCAAGGAATGAACCCGGGGCCAGGCCAGTGAAAGCACCAAGTCCTAAACACTGGACCACCAAGGAATACAGGCACCTCTTCCGTAAAGTCTCTTGCTACTCTCTTTTTTACAGGTATTCTTCCTTTCTGTATCCTCCATGCACTGTATCTGCTACTGAAATCTTAACACATACACTTAAGAAGCATGGCTGGTGTCTTTTCCCTCTCCTCTCTACACCACTGCCCTAGTTCAGACCCTCAGTGTCTTTCACCTGAACAATTCTGCTAGCATGGCCTCCCTGCCTTCAGTCCTGTCCTGCCCATATCCATTCACTACATTACTTATAGGACTGTCCTATGTAGAAAGCAAACCAGATCATGCCATTTTCAAGCTCAAATCTCAGTAATTCAAAAGCACATTACTTCACATAAAAATAGTCATCTCACTACTCCTGACTTTCCAGACTCATCTTCACATATCTAGAATTTTAATTATACTGTAACTTTTGTTACGTGATATAAGCTCCTCACCCCTAACACTTACTGGTCAGTTTCGTGAGTGCAGGGACCAAATTCCAGTCATCTTATCTTCAGTTTTAAGTGTCTGGCATTTAGTGAGTGTGATGATTAATTTTATGTGTCAACTTGTCTGGGCTAAGGTACTCAGATATTTGGTCAAACGTTATTCTGGGTGTTTCTGTGAGGGTGTTTTTGGAAGAGATTTACATTTAAATCACTGAACTCTAAAAAGTAAAAAAACTGACTCTCTAGACTGTGGGTGGGCCTTGTCAGTTGAAGGCCAGCAAAGGCTGACCTTCCCTGGAACGAGAGGCAGCTTGCCAGTCAATGGCCTCCAGACTCTGCAGCTCCTTCCTGAGTCTCCAGCGTGCTGGCATCCCCAGCAAATTCTGGAGTAGCCAAGCATCCAAAACTTCATGGGTCGATTCCTTAAAATAAGTCTCTGTGTGATACACACACATACACACACACACACACTCCCTGTGGGACTCTGTTCCTCTGGAGAACCCTAACTAATAACACAGTGGGTATGCAAAAATATGTTTTTCTAATTAATGAAATTAATGCCGGTGTTTTTTTCTGTTTTATTTTCA
Organism: Bos javanicus; assembly: GCF_032452875.1. Lineage (NCBI taxonomy): Eukaryota > Metazoa > Chordata > Mammalia > Artiodactyla > Bovidae > Bos > Bos javanicus. The sequence continues at coordinate 37,115,590 of NC_083881.1, forward strand.
TTTAACTTACAAATAAAGGTCTACGAGATTTATTCTGACATATTTTTATAAATCACTTACCAGTTTTAAGTCAATATAAATGTGTTAAGTTAAAACAACATATACACAATGTAAGAACTACAGAAATTTGAACACGTGTTAGGTTTCATGTTACAAATACTTTTAAAACAAGAAAACACATTCACTAGCCAGGTTATAAAAACAGAACTGAAATCTCCAGTGATATCACACAGATAAATAATTTTTAATCACTCAAAATAACTGCCTAGATATTTACAGCACCTTAAAAAGTGTATCTAAGTATTTTTTAATAGATAATTTCATTTTTACTCCAAACTTCACAAAGGTGTTCCTGCAGAAACTGAAAATATCCCTGAAATAGAATCCATATGTGAGAAAATGGCATGGAAAAAACCGTATTGTTTATGACAGAAATAATTATTAAGCTTGTTTTGGGAATGTTCATACAAATGAAATGTTTAATAAAAATAATTTCTACATATGTATAGATAAAATGATAATTGAATACAAAGTGAAATGAAGTCAGTTCCTGCCAAGTTAACTGCCAAGGCCTGAATTCAGGGTTCTCAGCTTCTCTTGCAATGCAGGCAGGTGTTAATGATGTCATTACCTGCTGCAGAAGAAATAGGGGACCATGAACACAAGTCTTGGCAGAAAATAAACACCCTCTGAGTTTACCTTTAATTTAAAGTAAATAGAAAAATCAGTTTATAGAATGTCTGTCCTATATAGCTCCTGCCCTAAAGGGATAACTCAGGATCTTTATTTCCAGGGTTTTCAGCTGTATTCCAGAAATAAAGGCTAACAACCTCCATTCTTAAAAAGCACAAATTAAAAAACTGGGTATATATATCATTAGTCAGTATGGTAAAACTCACTACACTGGTACTAATATTATATAAAATATATACAATTATACAGCAAATTTTTAATATTTTCTAATTGTAAGATTATAATATTTTATTGTGACCCCTAAACAGTGGTTATTTTGTACCAGGAGAATCTGTATCTTTAAAGATATGAAGATAAGAGTACCAACTTGGGAAAGTTAAAACTTGACATCTACTTTACACTAGTTAAGACAATACTGAGTCAAGAACACTGGAACAGAACTTGCTCATTATTTTTATATTCTGACAGGACAGAACTTCTCCATGTAAATTTAACTCTCACCTTGTCAAGCTGATCTTGAAGACTAGTGGATGCTTTATAACCAAGTTGTAACAGCATAGCTTCCGCAGCATTTTTTTTGGCTATCTTTTTATTAGGTCCTGTTCCAGTAGCAACTTCATTCCCTACCTTGACCTGGTAGGAATAAAGTAAGAAATGTAATGACAGCTGCTTTGGTAACAAACATTAACATCACTAAGCAATGTGTTCTGCTCTCTAGCATTCAAAAATATAAAGTTCAGTCCATAATAAAATAGCAATTACGATCCCTTTTATATTTTATATATATATATATGAGAATGCATACACAGAGAAAAGTATGGAAATCTGGTCCTCAAAATTGAGGACATTATGAGGGGTTATATCAGGATGACAGAATCTTGAGTTCAGTTCAGTTCAGTCGCTCAGTCGTGTCCAACTCTTTGCGACCCTATGAACTGCAGCATGCCAGGCTTCCCTGTCCATCACCAACTCCCGAAGCTTGCTCAAACTCATGTCCATCGAGTTGGTGATGCCATCCAACCAACAGTTTTAGAACATTTTTATTTCCTTACATATTTCTATATTCTTTGATTTTTAAACAATAAACTTATTTATGTAAGCAAAAAAAAAAATTCACATTGTAGAGAGTTGATCATGACTACATTTAGTATTCTTCACTTAAATTAATAAACTGAAAAGACTAAAATTCACATTGCTGCCATTTAAAATAACGTTAAAATGCGCAGAAAACCTGAATACCCATTTCTCCAAAGAGGATACAGAGATGATCAATAGGCACATGAAACGATGTTCAGCACTGCTAATCATGAGGGCAATGCAAATCAAAAAACAATGAGATATTACCTCAAACCTGTCAGAACGGCTATCATCAAAAATATCCCAAATAACTAATGCCGGCAAGGATGGGGACAAAAGGGAACCCTTGTACGCTGCTGTTGAGAATGCAAATTGGTGCGACCACTATGAACACAATGTGGCAGTTTCTCCAAACAACTAAAAACAGAATGGGGGGAGGGATAAATTGGGAGAATGGACTAGAGATATATACACTGCTATACATAAAACAGGTTACCAGTGAGGACCTATTATACAACACAGGGAACCGACTCAATACTCGTAATGACCTATATAGGAAAAGAACCTTGCTAAGTCACTTCAGTCGTGTCTGACTCTCTGCGACCCCATAGACAGCAGCCCACCAGGCTTCCCCGTCCCTGGGATTCTCCAGGCAAGAACACTAGAGTGGGTTGCCATTTCCTTCTCCAATGCATGAAAGTGAAAAGTGAAAGTGAAGTCGCTCAGTCGTGTCTGACTCTGTGCGACTCCATGGACTGCCGCCTACCAGGCTCCTCCGTCCATGGGATTTTTCAGGCAAGAGTACTGGAGTGGGGTGCCATTGCCTTCTCCAAAAGAACCTTAAAAAGAGTAAATATATGATATGTATGATTGCCAGGTGGCTCAGTGGTGAAGAATCTGCCTGCAATGCAGCAAACGCAGGTTTGATCCCTGGGTCTGGAAGATGCCCTGGAGAAGGAAATGGCAAACCACTCCAGTATTCTTGCCTGGAGAATCCCATGGACAGAGAAGCCTGCTGTACAGTCCACGGGGTCACAAAAGAGTCAGACATAACCTAGCGACTAAATGACAACATGTATATGTATAACTGATTCATTTTGCTGTACACTTAACACTGATACAATACTGTAAAACAACTATACTCCAGTAAAAATCATTAAAAAAAAAAAAAAAAGGAACTACCATATATCCCAGCAATTCCACTCCTGGGTATATATCTAAAAAGCCAAAAACACTAATTCAAAAAGATACACACACCTCAACGTTCATAGCAGCAATGTTTACAACTGCCAAGATAAGATGCAACCTCAGTGTCCATCAACAGATGAATGGATAAAGAAGTTGTGGTAATTATATACACAGTGGAATACTACGCAGTCATAAAAAGAATGAAATTTTGCCATCTGAAACAACATGGATGAACTTGAAGGATATTATGCTAAGTGAAATAAGTCAGAGAAATACAAATACTGTATGATGTCACTTATATGTGGGATCTAAAAATACAACAAACTAGTAAATATAAAAAAAAAAGAAACAGACTTACAGATATAGAAAACAAACTAGTAGATACCAGTGGGGAGAGGGAAGCAGGGAAGGGCACTATAGAGGCAGGGGATTAAGAGGTGCAAACTATTATATATAAAATAAGCTGTAAGGATATACTATACAGAAAAGACCATATAGCCAATACTTTATAGTAACTATAAATGGAATATAACCTTTAAAAATTATTATAAATTATTATACTGTACCCTTGTAACATATACTATTGTACATCAACTATATACAATAAAAAATCTTTAATCCAAAAAAATAAATTTAAAAAATTATATAGTTTACAAAGGATTACATTAAGTAGTTTCTGAAGAGTACATACAAAGATTAATACAATACTGTGGTTAAAAACAAAGACTTCTGAGTCAGATTTGGGTATGAAATCTAACTCCATTATTTCCCATGAACTGATTCAAATTACTTAATATCTCTAAGCCCCAGTTTTTTCATTAGTAAAAGAGGGGTAATACAATGACCTAATAGTGTTACTCTGAAAATTAAACAAGAAAATGTATGTAAACTACAGTGTGTATTATAGCGTAATTGCTCAATAAACAGTAGCTTTTTATCATTAGAACTATCCCACAGTTCTCTTTTGTGAGCAAGATGCACACATGTATGTACTTCCATACATTCAAATATACATCAGTCATCTTATGTCCACATGTACATTTCCTGAGCTGGGTAATGATTTTTTAGTCATGTATATGCTGAGATAATATAAATATAAAAATTAAATCAGCAAACAAAAAAGGAAAAAAATTATATGAATAGAAAATACACAGTGAAAGTGGGATTTATTTTTACAGATTGTTCTCAGTAAGTGATAGAAGGAGCAGACAAGAAGATCATCACAATTTTGGAAATTAAAGAATGTAATCTAAATAATCTATGGGCAAAGAAGACATCTCACTGGAAATATTTTAAATAATAATGAAAATGCAATATGTCAAAACTTGAAAGATGCAGCTAAAGAGGGTGTAGAAGAAAACATGTAAGCCATAAAAGCTTAGAAAGAGTAATGAGCTAACCATTCATCTCAAGTAGTTACTAACAGCAAAATAAATCCAAAGAAACAACATTAAAAACAAGAGCAAAAATTTAGGAAATATAAAACAAAGTACAACAGAGAAGTTCAAAAAGCCAAAAGCTGGTTCCCTGAAAAGACTAATACAGTGATAGACCAAAGGCGAGGCTGATCAAGAAAAAATAAGAGAAAAGACACAATCAAGAATGAAGATGGGAGATTATGAACCTTCCATAGCATCACAAAATAATAAGGGATACTGAATAATTCAGCTAACATTTTTTAATACTTAAATAAAATGGAAAATTTCTAGACAATACACATTTCCAAAACTGGCACAGAATAAACCCCTAACTATATAAATCTATAACTACAAAGAAGTTAAAACCACAATTAAAAACTTTTTCACAACAAAAAACTTCTGAGAGTTTTTCTAGCAAGTTCTACCCGATATTTAAGGAAGAATAATGCTACTCTTACAAAAATGCATCCAAGAATAAAAAAAAAAAAAAAGAGGAGTCCATCCCCAATTATTCAGTGAAGCATCACTTTGGTTTCAAAATCCAACAAGAAAAGTATAATTTGGCAAAACTAATACAATTATGTAAAGTTTAAAAAATAAAAAAAAGAAAAAAAGTTTAAAGACTAGTTTCATTCATGAACATAAATGCTAGTTTAAACCATGTAATAGTACACTGAACAAAGCAATGTAAAAAAAAAGAAAAATAATGACTAAGTTAAGTTTATTTCAAAAACGTAAGGTAGGTCTAACATTCGGAATTCAATCAATCAATGTTATTTGCTATATTAATCAGTTAAGGAGACAAATCATATGATCACCCACATAAATTGAACAAGAGCATTTGCAAAACCTCAATGTTCATTCATATTACTCAGCCACAAAAAGGAATGCATTTGAGTCAGTCCTAATGAGGTGGATGAATCTAGAGCCTATTATACAGAGTGAAGTAATCAGAAAGAGAAAAACAAATACCACATATTAACACATATATATAGGATCTAGAAAGACGGTAGTGATGAACCTATTTGCAGGGCAGCAGTGGAGACACAGACATAGTGAAGAGACTTAAGGACGTGGCTGGGGGGTGGAAGGAAGGAGAGGGTGGGATGTATGGAGAGAGCAATATGGAAACATACATTACCATATGTAAAATACAGAGCCAATGGGAATTTGCTGTATGACTCAGACCTGGGCTCTGTGACAACCTAGAGGGATGGGATGGGGAGGGAGGCGGCAGAGGTGTTCAAGTGGGAGGGCACATAAATAAACCTATGGTTGATTCATGTTGTTTGGTAGAAACCAACATACAACTGACAGTGTGGAGATTCCTTAAAAAACTGGAAATAGAACTGCCTTATGATCCAGCAATCCCACTGCTGGGCATACACACTGAGGAAACCAGAAGGGAAAGAGACACGTGTACCCCAATGTTCATCGCAGCACTGTTTATAATAGCCAGGACATGGAAGCAACCTAGATGCCCATCAGCAGATGAATGGATAAGAAAGCTGTGGTACATATACACAATGGAGTATTACTCAGCCACTAAAAAGAATACAGTTGAATCAGTTCTAATGAGATGGATGAAACTGGAACCTATTATACAGAGTGAAGTAAGCCAGAAAGAAAAACACCAATACAGTATACTAACGCATATATATGGAATTTAGAAAGATGGTAACAATAACCCGGTGTACGAGACAGCAGAAGAGACACTGATGTATAGATCAGTCTTATGGACTCTGTGGGAGAGGTGGGGAGATTTGGGAGAATAGCATTGAAACATGTATAATATCATGTATGAAACGAGTCGCCAGTCCAGGTTCGATGCACGATACTGGATGCTTGGGGCTGGTGCGCTGGGACGACCCAGAGGGAGGGTATGGGGAGGGAGGAGGGAGGAGGGTTCAGGATGGGGAACACAGGTATACCTGTGGCGGATTCATTTCGATATTTGGCAAAACTAGTACAATATTGTAAAGTTTAAAAATAAAATAAAATTTAAAAATAAATAAATAAATAAATTCAGAATGCTTGCTAAAAAAAAAAAAAAAATCACGTGTATACCTGTGGCAGATTCATGTTGATATATGGCAAAACCAATACAATATTGTAAAGTTAAAAAAATAAAATAAAATTTAGAAAAAAAAATAAATAAAAATAAACAAATTTTAAAAAAATGTTTAAAGGATGTCTTAACAGCTATCAGAAATTTTATAGTTCAGATCTGTGCAATGTTTTTGAAACATTTCATCTTGCTTTTTCTGCTGAAACCACATTATAACAAATAAACAGTAGTCTTATGGACCCCACTTAGAAGCACCGATCTAGTGCCTGGGGTTGGATGAACACGCAGCACCTTCCGTATCTGTTGGCCTGCTCCTGACCCGAATAGCAGGCCCTATACACAAAGTCTTCAAGTCCCTGGCTAGAGCCAGCCTCTGCTGCCTGTTGTTTTTTCCAGTGCTTGGTTTGTTCCCTGGCTTCACGAGACCCTGTGCTGTTGCTGGAAAACTTGAAGCTGGAAAGAAGCTTCTGCTACTGCTCTGAGGGTCAAAAGACTTGCCAAAGTAAATGGCAGTGAAAGATAATGGAGTAGCAAAAAAATGTTTCAACTGTTTTCACAAGCTATATACCTTTTCTCATTCTCATTCAAATCTTTGGCTCCTTCATCCTTAAATCTCAGTTATTGCCCAAGCCTGAGACCCTCTGCCTCTAGGTTCCTATTCTTGGGACAGGGGGTTCCCATCACAGCATTCATTTTAGATCTGAGTCTGCTGGCTTTCCATCTGATCTACTCTGACACCTGAAGACTTACTTACAGAATAAGTACTTTCAGATTCATTTTTCCTATTCATTCGCCCCTTGCCTAACACGAGCTTTTATAGTTCCATAGTTCAATAGCTTGTGAGTAGCTGGTTACCCCAGAGTTATTTGTTAGGACTGAAAAAGACCACTGTGCTAAAGGACTTTGGTTCCCTGCCAGCACTTACAATGAGCACTCAAAAGAAAAAAAAATTTACCGCATTATAAAAGTCAGTAAGCATGTAAATGGGCTTCCATGGTGGCTGAGTGGTATAAAGAATCCACCTGCCAATACAGGAGCCACAGCTTCAGTCCCTGGTTCAGAAGATCCCCTGGAGAAGGAAATGGCAACCCACTCCAGTATTCTTGCCTAGGAAATCCCATGGACAGAAGAGTCTGGTAGGCTACAGTCCATGAGGTTGCAAAAGAGTAAGACATAACTTAGTGACCAAATAACAACAAAGCACGTAAGTAAACCTCCAAAAGTCATCTTCCTAAAAACCTTCCAAGATTTATGACTACTGTAAGATTTTTACATTAAAATGTAAATTTTTCTACAAAGAAGCTCAATTATTTTACTATGCAATAATTTTATGATGACTAGATTTTTGTCTTTAAACAAATCATTTAAATTAAATCCTCTGGACTTCACTGGATGTCCAGTGGTTAAGACTCTGCACTACCACACTGGGGGGGCATGGGTTTCATCCCTGGTCAGAGAAGGCGATGGCACCCCACTCCAGTACTCTTGCCTGGAAAATCCCACGGATGGAGGAGCCTGGTGGGCTGCAGTCCATGGGGTCGCTAAGAGTCGGACATGACTGAGCAACTTTACTTTCACTTTTCACTTTCATGCACTGGAGAAGGAAATGGCAACCCACTCCAGTGTTCTTACCTGGAGAATCCCAGGGATGGGGGAGCCTGGTGGGCTGTGGTCTATGGGGTTGCACAGAGTCAGACACGACTGAAGCGACTTAGCAGTTAGCAGGGAACTAATATCCCACATGCCATACAGTGCAGTCCCCTCCTCAACAAAAATTCAAGATACTATTTTTTAAAATAATAATAATTAATTCATTAATGAAGTCTACAAAAAACTAACAAGAAGTCTGGTAAAATAGCATTTACCAAAAAATTAATGAAATTTCCTTAATACATATTTTTTAAAACTTGAAATCTTAAAAAAAACCCCCAAACTTGAGATCTTAATCACAGATAGGTAGAAAAATTAACATATGATATATAATAATAAAATGTGCAGACACACAATTTAGTTATCATTATTTTCTCTTTGAAAAATTAAAATACCCCTTTCCAAAAAAAGAAAAAATTTCCTCTGGACCTAAATGCCCAAATAGTGTCACTGGAAATTTTCCTGTACCTAGTAATCAATACAAGTAAGGACATCCATTTTATAACACACATTTATTTGTGGCGTTTTTCTGGTGATAGACAAATATGAGCATATTATCTTTATATCATTTACTTCCACATTCAATAATAATGATTCCATTATAACAAATGATAACATTGTTTAAGCAGTTTATACAAAACCCTTTACTTTGATGAAGTTACAGCAACACTGTAATGAATCCACTGGGGCTTTCAGAAGAAGGAAAAAACAATATGAATTCAGTGTGAAAACATTTAAAAGCACAGCCAAATGTTCCTGTTTGACTAGAATGTTTATGAATACCCATAAAATGGAAGCTGGCCTAAGATATTCTAAATTCCTCTTTCAAAAGGGATATTCGGTATATTCCACAGGAAAGGAATTGTTTAATAAAGTCAAAGCCAGTTTTTATTTGTAACACAGGTCTAAAATGTGTGTGGGGGGGTGGGTGGATCTTTTTTCCCTCAAGTTTTGGACTTCAAAAAATACTTTCTAGAATTCCTCAAAGTTAAGAATGTAAAAAGAAAAATGGTGCACATACTTTACAGAGTAAAAAATACTAGAACAACACTGCTCTGGGTCCTAATGACATCTAGAAAACCACGTGTTTAGTAACCACAGCAGAAGCCCTCCTCCTTGGACATCTAAGTTAACAACCATGGTTTACTTGTAACTACAACATAAGTTTATATCTCCAACAAAAGTCAAACATACTAGCTCTCAGTCAGGCAGGCAACAAATATACCTTATAGGTTTATAAGATCCTACTATACACATACCACCATATTGGGTACTGTGAGATAAAGAAACACGGAGGTTATAAATTGGGAAGGAAGGTAAAACTTAGACATGCACAAGAAGTTAGTCAACATGAGATACCATGTTTGAGTCTAGATGTCTGCCATATATGGTCAGCACTTAATTAACATCTGTTGATTGTAACTGGGTTATATCAAATGTGAGATCCACAGGTTTGGCTGGAAAAGCTTCTTTGACAAGCCTGTTGTTGCTCAGTAGTGTCCGACTCCTTGCAACCCCATGGACTCTAGCCTGCCAGGCTCCTCTGTCCATGGAGTTCTCCTGGCAAGAGTACTGGAGTGGGTAGCCATTCCCCTGTCAACCCAGGAATCGAACTGGGGTCTCGTGAATTGCAGGCGGATTCTTTACCAGCTGAGCTACCAGGGAAGCCCATAACCTAACAGAAACAATTGGGACCATAAAGAGAATTTAATATAGACTGGGTGCTAGAGGATTCTAATGAGCCATACCTAATGCAAGAAAAAGTAAAAACCTTCTATGTGTTTTAGAGTCACACACTAAGCATACAGGCTAAAATGACATGTGGTTACAAATTAGCTTTAGAAAACTTCAGAAGAAGGAAAAGAAGGAGAGAGGAAGGGAAGAAGGAAAAACTGATAGCCAAAGCAAAGCACAGCAGAAATCTTTACTGTTGTTTTTGGATGATGGGCATAGTCCCCAAGAGGCCGTTATGCTCTTCCATTATACTGTCCTTTATTGTGTACTATTAAACATATCCATCCACCTTTGGATATGCTTAAAATTTTCATAATAAAAATGAAATGTTTCTATGATACTGAGACTTGAGTTGGTAAATGAAGATGGATAGGTAGCATTTAAAAAGGAGGGCATTTCAGGCATTCTACCTCACTCCCAGTCCCCATCCCTAGACCAATACACCAGCAGCCACTCTTCAAGTTTCCAGGCTGTACAAAGCAGCACTTAAATCTCTCAGCAACTCACAGCCCCTCTGTGCTCACCAGGCAGCCAGCTATCCCTCTTTTCTCGATTTCTCCAATGACAAGCAACCTCATGCTCTTGGCCCTGTTTCACCTACTACCTCCATCCTTCTAAATTATGTTTCTAATTCCATCTGTCTTTTATTCCCAGTAGTTAACAGACTCCAGCTGCAAATTGCAACACATTAAGTTAGAGATAGGCGTTCTCAACGAGGAACTCTGGGTGAGCTCATAGTCCCTTTGAAACCTCACACTCTCCAGTCTGACATGTCCTTGACACTTGAATGTTCCAACCAAGTTGGTAGATGGATCTGGAGGGAATGAACACTTTAAGTGTAAACAGTTTTATCTTCTACTATTAATTCCTAGTCTTCCTTCCCACCATATCTTTATTCTAGCCTTAGGATTTCTAAATGTTTTCAGTAGTTTAGAAAAAATCTTTTAATATGAAAGTGAGACATACTTGCATCACAAATTCCCGACGTCGCGGCATTCCTCTTTCTGAAAGCAAAACGTAATCTGGCTCCTTTTCCTTTTTGGCCTGTTGAATCTGAGCCAGGCGGCTAATGGGGTTCATTCCTTGACCATATTCTGGTCCAGCCTAGAAAATAATTGAAGAAAAAAATTTCAAAATATGAAACATGCTTGTAAAACTTCTTACTGGATCCTTAAAGAAACCATGGTTCTCACCTCCTCCCCTGCACCCCAAAACTGTGACTGGAGGTAATAAATGAAAATCAAGACAGTTTATAAAGGAAAATCATAAAGTGAATCTGAAAGTAGGGTTTCTAGAGGATTTAGGGCTCACGGGTATTATTGGTAAGTTGGGTCAACTATCCTTTTAAACGCTTTAATACAGTGGGAGTTGTTTCACAACTTGTATTCATCAAAAAACACCAAAAAGAACGAAGACAAGCTATCAACTGAGAAGAGATATTTGCAGTATGTATAACTAAAAAAAGATGTATCCAGTATCCAAAATATATATTTTAAAACTCCTAAAAATTATTAAGAAAAAGACAATCTAAAAAAATTGAGCAAATGAGATGAACAGATATTTAACAGAAGAAAAAAACATATAAAAAGATAATTCATCTCATTAAGATTCAAAACGCATATTAAAACCACAGTGAGGTACTATTTCACACTTATCAATTTAGTAAAAATTAAGAAGTCTGACCACACCAACTGGTGAAGATGGGGAGTAACAAAAACTTATACAGTGCTGATCCTAATATAAATTAGGAAACAATTTGGCAATGTCTCTAAAGCCCATGACCCATTCTTCAGTAGTCTATTCATCTAAAAAACTGTTACCCAAATGTGCCAATTCATTTGTACAGGAATATCCACAGCTGCATTATTTAAAATAGCAAAAAAGAAAAACTAAAATAACCTTATGGCATGTTCATACAGTGAAAAGGCATACAGCAGTGGAAATTAAGATTTAAGTACTGCTACCTGCATCAAGATGAATGAATTTAAGAAAAAAAAAGTTAAGTGGCAAGAACAAGCACAGAAGAATATATGAACTATAATATAATTTATATACACTCCTGCTGCTGCTAAGTCGCTTCAGTCGTGTCCGACTCTGTGTGACCCCATAGACGGCAGCCCACTAGGCTCCCCCGTCCCTGGGATTCTCCAGGTAAGAACACTGGAGTGGGTTGCCATTTCCTTCTCCAATGCATAAAAGTGAAAAGTCAAAGTGAAGTTGCTCAGTTGCGTCCAACTCTTAGCGACCCCATGGACTGCAGCCTAACAGGCTCCTCCCTCCATGAGATTTTCCAGGCAAGAGTACTGGAGTGGGATGCCATTGCCTTCTCCGATACACTCCATTAAAACATAAAAAACTGGTGAAATTAACTATGGTCTCAATAGGTGGACAGGCACAGGTGAATGGAGCAACAGATCCAATATTTTTTAAAAGTCAATTGTTTTCCAACTGATCTACCAGTTCTCTGCAATCCCAATCAAAACCCCAGCATGCTCTTTTTGGGTAATAACTAATAAGCCAGTGTTTAAAATTCACATGGAAATACAAAGGAAAAATAATCAAAACACCTTGAAAAAAAGAACAAAGTTGGAGGAATCCAAATACCTGATTTCAAGATTTATTATAAAGCTATAATAATCAGGACAGTATGTGTGGTACTGGGACTTCCTGGCGGTCCAGTGGTTAACAATCTGCCTTGCACTGCAGAGGATGCACATTCAATCCCTGGTCGGGGAACTAATATCCCATATGTCACAGGGCAGCTAAGCCTGTGCACCACAACCAGAGGCCATGCACTGCGACAAAAGATCTCGCATGATGCAACAAAGATTCAGTGTGCTGCAACTAAGAGATCTGACACAGCCAAATAAATTAAAAAAAAAAAAAGACAGTATGTGTGGTACTGGCATAAAGAGAGAGAAAGAAATCAATGAAACAGAACAGCAACCCGAAATAGATCCATACACACGTGGCCAACAAGGGTGCAAAAGCCATTCAGTGGAGAAAGAGTAGGCTTTCAACCAATGGTACTGGAACAACTGGATATTCACATGCAGAAATAAATTTCAATCCACACATCACAGAAAAATTAACTCAAAATGGCTCATAGGCTTAAATGTAATATCTAAAACTTCATAAAGAAGATACAGAAGAAATTTTTCTGGTTTGGTTAGGTTAACTATTTCTTAGACACAACACCAAAATCACATTCAGCAGTAATAATAATAATAACAACAACAAACCAGTAAGGATAATCTTATCCAGAAAACTTTTATCTCCAACAGCAGAAAACCTTCTCTGAGGCCTTACCTTGTAGAAGAGAATTACATTAAAATTGAGAATATAAATTCAAAGACACCATCAGGTAGTCTTACATTTTAACAAGGTAACTCTGTAGAGTAAATTAAAATCCAAAAGGAGTTCACAACCACCCAGTTTGAAACTGGCACTGGCATCAGACGTGACTGGACTCGAAACCTGACTCTGCTCTGTGATCTGAGGGAGGTTTCTTAAACACCAAGAACCTCATCTTTAAAATGAGGATAATATCTACATCTCAGAGTGATTAGGAGGTTCAAATGAGACAATGTGATAGCTTCATTATTCTAAATAAAATCAAGGTAAATCATCAACAGATATCTTCCCTGTTTCTATTGTATAATAAGGAATGGTAGAACCTAGATATAAAAGACATTTAAGGAAGTGACTAAAATGTTGAAAACCAAGATACTATCCAAGGTGATCCACTTACTGGCCCATTATAAGGTCTGATCATACTCAAAATTAACCTAAATTTCAACTCATTGTATCCGTGTTGCTTTCTCAAAATAACCTTATATTTCAGAGAATATCTATAGACTTTAACATATGACAGATATGATACAAGTAATTCCAAGTGTGATGTATGTGAGGAAAAATGCAGGGGGCTAAATGAATGTGGGAGTCAGAGAGAACTAGAGAAGACTTCCCTGAGGAAGTCAAGTGTAAGCTGAGATCTGAATGGTGGACAAGAAGAAAGTTCTGCAATTAAATGCATATATAATAGAGGTAGTAGCAAAAAGTCATTTTTAAAGTTCAAAATGTTTCTCCCCTCTTTCAGAAATTTCAACAATATTCTTGCTTTTAATGGCTACAGTTAAAAGTAACAGGAGTTATATTTTTAGTCTACTATAAAAATGATAGATCTTTTTTTAGATTAAAGGCTGGTTATTCTTAATTTGAGATTAGAGTTAGTTTAATAGATTAGGTGCAAGTTAATGTGACTAGTTTTGCAGTAATGTAGAGCACTGTTCTTCCACTATGAAGAAGTTTTATGTAGATTTTATATACAAAGGAATTTAGGAAAACAGACCACGGATACGTTCATATACATATAAAATATGAACAGACAGAATGAGATACAAAATAACAAAAGCTAGTATTTATTGAATGGGTTTCCCAGGTGGCTCTGTGATAAAGAATCCACCTGCCAAGCAGGAGTCTGGGCCTAGGTCGGGAAGGTGGCCTGGAGGAGGAAATGGCAACCCACTCTAGTATTCTTGCCCAGGAAATCCCATGGACAGAGGAGCCTGGCAGGCTACAGTCCATGAGGTCACAAAGAGTCGGACATAGCTTACTGACTAAACAACAAGCAACAAATATTTATTGAGTACTTATTATTTCTACTGTTAATACATATTTAATAATAACTAATGCATTCTATGTATCATCTTGAGTAACATGTAACAATAATTCAATTATTATTCACCTCATTCCTCTGAACTATGCCTTAATTTTTTTTTTTTGATTAATGTACGCAAAATCTGATTCCATAAAAGAGAATCACAACCTCCTGAAAAGCCGTGTGGCTCTACATTTTTCTGAAAAGGTACTCACGCCTGAGAGAACAGAAACCAAGCCATCCCATGACCCCCAGGTGTGCTCAGTCACTCAGTCGTGTCCGACTCTGTGACCTCATGGACTATAGCCCGCCAGGCTCCTCTGTCCATGGGGACTCTCCAGACAAGAACACTGGAGTGGGTTGCCATGCCCTCCTCCAGGGGAGCTTCCCAACCCCGAGATCAAACCAGGTCTCCCGCATTGCAGGATTCTTTACCGACGGAGCTAACAGGGAAGCCCGAGGGCTGCTCTGTAGATTAAACGTGATACAGCACATGAAGCACTGGAGCCCCATCTGGCACACCAAGTGCTTTATATTTGCTGTCTGCTGCTGCGGCTGCTATCATCAGTGTGAGTGTTACTCATACAATTATTACTCTGCATCCTATCACCATGTCCTAAAATCTTGGGAAGTTGCCACACAGCAGTGTGGACTGCCCAAAGAACGCTGGATTATGGATCAGCAGTTCAGGTTGCCACACGTGATCGGTGAACACAAGCAAGCAAAGTCTTTGAACGTGTTTCATAAAACCTTATTTGTAAAATGAGGGGCAACATCTGCCTTCATTGTGATGAGAATTTTCCCAAAGGCGCTTATGACTGAGAAAGTATTTTTTAAACCATAAAAAACTATAAATATGCAAGGTATTATTATTTAATGAATGAACCCAAGTATACAAGTGTCTAAAAGCAAAACAGAATTACTATTCACTTACAGACACATGTCCAACCCTGATTCTGCTGATAACCCACAGGCTTAGGTGCCTGCCCTATGGAAAAACTTTTAGCTAGAGTTACCAGGGGAAGATCCCCTGGAGGAGAGCATGGCAATCCACTCGAGTATTCTTGCCTGGAGAATCCCATGGACCAAGGAGCCTGGCGGGCTACGGTCCATAGGCTTGCAAAGAGTCAGATACAACTGAAGCGACTTAGCATGCATGCACTATAATAAATATATATATATTTTATATATATATAGTCTAACATTCACAAGCATATACTTACCTTTACTATTGTTTTAGGGCGTTTTTTAAAAAATAGTTTTGGCTTTTCAACCACAGGCAGAGGTGGAAGTTTCTTAAGCTCCTGTAGCACAGTGGTTGCAGCGCGCTTCTTGGAGAGTTTTTTGCTATTTCCCTCTCCTTCAGCGGAGAACTCTCCCACTGACACCCGAGTCACAAAGCTTTTCATGTGTGGTGGTCCACTTTCTTTAATAACCTATTAAATATAGGCAAAAGATTCAATACAGGGACTTAAGATGGGTTTTATGGCATGAATCTTTCTTAATGTTCATATAAAAATCAAAATTGAAATTATTAAGAATTATACCAAAATTATGGATTTCTTCAATAAAGCTATTATGAACTCATTATACAGAGACTCTTCATTTATACTTATGATGCTTAATGAATTACATTGGAAAAAATAGAAATCTAAATAAACATATTCAAGTCATGGTCAAAATTGTGTTTTACTAGTTTAAAAAAGGCAATTCTAATTATGGTTGCCCTGTTTCTTATGGGACAGAAAATTAAGATCATAAAACATACCATTACTGCATACATATCTAACTTTCTCCTCTGTGCGAATAAGTTACTGGAGTATAAGGAGTATGTCTCACTGGAGTTCTATAACTTATGAAGCATCTTGCATGTGGAAGCTTCTCACAAACAGGTGATAGATGAAAAATCACCTATTTTTGATGGAGACCTCAAAGGTTATTTTACAATAAGGAATATTTACTCTCTGTGACATGGTCTTAAATAGGTAAGTAGATTTGCCATAAAAATACCTAGCTTTCTAGAGTAAAGGATTATGAATCTGTCAGCTATGAATGTTCCTAAATCCTGTATTTAACATGCTCTTTTTAAACTATGCCAATTTTGGGAAGCAAAATGCCTTCTAAGACCCAAGTGCTCAAAACTTCATTATGTCTGTCAAAAAGCCTGACCTATTAAAAAAATACCCTATTTAAATAGCTTACCATTGACCATTATATTAAAATTTTATCTTCTAATATTGGATACCAATGAAGAAAAGATACAGTATCTCAATAATCCAGTACTATTGAGGATAAAGGAATTTATGATAAGCATACTTTTCAAGTAATTTAAGCTTACAGATTGAAACACCAAAACTGTTTAACCACTTTGATGGACATCTTTCTCAATTAAAAAAATATACATGTATATTTTACTGACTAAATATTCAACCTGTTACTGCTCACATTAGATCACCATTATAAACATGAAATATTCTACACTAAGGACATCTAAGGCCTCTAGGGACATCTAACATTTTTAAAACTGTTCCTGTTCATCTAGCGTTTAAAAGGCCCCATCTTCCAAAGACTTTCAAGTAAATGCAGTTACTTTTGATAGGTTTTCCATATTTTCCCTATCATTTCTCTCTGGGACCAATAGGCCCTCAGGTACATTCTCTTCCTGCCTTCTTCATTCTGCTGCCTTTAATTTGCTATGGGCCGAGAAATCAGGTAACACAACGTGTGACAGAATTATGTTTAAGAAAGAAAACAGGCTCTCAGTTGAGGTGAGTAGATCCTGCCAGTGAGTAAAGCGTGAGAGCTTTCCAACTGGTGAACAGAACATAATTTGAAGGAAAATATTCCTCAACTGTTTCAGCTTATTCCTGGGTTTTGCCTATTTCCTAAATACTTGAGTTGCAAAATTAGTGATCTCTTAATAAAGGAGGTATTATAACAATTTAATATTTTTTCTTTTTTAAATGCCACATAATTTTACAAATATTTTATGACATATTTATCCAGTTTTAAACTAGAGAACTGCTTAATTATGTCTTAGTGACTTATCAGTAAAGGTTAAATGTAAAGTTAAAAGATTAAATTTATATTTTGGCCTCCATAACTTTAAAAGAAGTTAAATATTAATATATACATGTGACTACATATTAATTATATATTGAACATTTTCAATGTGACCTTGTCAAAATGCCAAATCTTATAGGTTACTATAAATTATCTTAAATTTGGAAAATAAATTTTATGATGAAACAAATGGCTGAATACAGAAAAGCCAAAGAGATCAAGAGGACTCCATGATATTGTTAAGCTCTGTTTTCTGAGGGCCTGCATCATTTCATGATAGACAGCTCAAACAGAAGGGAGCACATTAATTCTTTCAGGATGCTAAAATTTTATTTGTCAAATAAAATTTTGTTTTATTTGTTTGTTTGTTTAAAACAATGAGGAGCAAGGAGGGAAAAAAATGGGAGATCGCTGCTGAACACATACCTCAAAACTGACGGGCATATTTCTCTTCAGAGCAATTTCAAACACTAAGCTGATCTCAGACTTATTTGCATCTTTATCATCATCCATTTCTTTTCCTGATTCGCAATTCTAAATCACAAAAAAATAGGACGACATTGAATCTTCACTTTGTAACAAACTTTACATGTACTGAACAATCAAGAGAACCTATCTTACACATCACAGGAAACCAGAGACTGGATCCTGTGGATTCCCATGGAACCACCGCAGTCAAAGGCTTTGCTGAGAGGCTTCTTGTGATTTGTTTTTTTTTCCCTCAGAGTAGAAGGATAAATGCTGAGTGTGGAAACCTTTTACTCAAACACTAATCTGATGTAGATATCCCCAGACCTAGTTTTCTTTACAGACCTCCATTGCTCTCTCTCTCTCTCTCACATACACACACATAGTATCTCCACAAGTGTGTGATATTTAATCTTCTATGAAGACTAAGTTGCAGAAAGAGTATAGGATGCAAACCAGGATGCTGGAGCTCTGTGTCTGGCTCTGCACCTATTTAACACTTACTTCTGGAGCCTTACACATGCTGAACACCATGTAAGCCTTAAAGAGATCAAGAGACAGTATTCTTGCTGTCAAGAAGCTTAGGACTTAGTGGAAAGACTGAGAAGCAAACATAAAGAGTCATGATGAGAGTGCACAAGGACAAAAATACTAAGTCTGCCATTAACTAAGATAAATCTCAAAGGGGGAGAGACAACAGGCTTGAGGAAAGGCAAACTAAAGGCTGGACCTCTAGCTTCAAATAACGAAGTGGAGAACTCAATAAGAAGGGGACTTATTAGACACTCCTGAACTAAAGATACCATTTTGAAGTCAACAGAGAAAGCAGCTGAAACCATGGGAATGAGTAAAATTACTGAATATCTGCTTTGAATAACCTCACTGGTAAAATAAAGTAGGACTAAAAAAATCCATAAATATCTCCTCCACTTTAAACTCCTTGATTCTAGGTGAATTAACACAATGTAATTCATGCTCAATAAAACAAGCACTCAATGCAAAGTAAATGAACGTTATTTCTCACCCTTGCTCACATTCCCAAATCCTGACTTGCCTGGGAAGTGGACTCCCTAGGCTGAGCCAAAGTGCTCAAAGGCAAGGCTATCCCAACAAGACACAAGAGTCTAACCGAACACACAGGTGCACTGAGGCGCCGCCACAGCCAATCCAGCGTTCCCTTCTATTAGCAGAGACGTCCTCTATTCGTAAAGGAGCATTTGTCTTTGTATTTGTGCGGCTATTAGAGATAGGCTGCCACACACCGCAGGGACCCACCTGAGCTGATTTTTCTGGAATAGGTTCATTCTGCAGTGCCTGAAGGGCTTTCATCGCGGCATTGTGTCTAGCGGCTTGTCGAGTCTTCCCTTCCCCAAAAAATTCATTATTTCCTACAGTCAGCTGAACATAAAAGATCTTGGGCACTGGGCAATGATACCTAAAATAAGAAAATAAAAATGTTAATATAAGTTCAATAAAAATCCCTCTGTAATCATTAGTAAAATGTGTTTTGTTTGAGATATTAATAAACAGGCATGATCCACTATGTGTGTGTGTGCCAAGGCACTCCAGTCGTGTTCGACTGTTGTGACCCCATGGACTGTAGCCTGCTGGGCTCCTCTGTCCATGGGGATTCTCCAGGCAAGAAAACTGGAGTGAGTTTCCACGCCCTCCTCCAGGGGAGCTTCCCAGGGATCAGGCCCAAGTCTCTTATGTCTCCTGCATTGGCAGGTAGGTTTTTTTACGAGTGCCACCTGGGAAGCTCAGACCCATTATAACCTCCTATTAACCTCAATAAAGTTTTACCTCACAAATGTATTTATAAAAGATAAAATGTGAGTGAGCATATATATTGATAATACAGCATGTATGCTGATCTCCATGAAAAATGTATTTTGGAAAACATTAAACATAACTTAATACTGTAAAAATTATTTCATTATATCACAGAAGACTTCCTGGCAACAAGTTTTCAGTTACATTTTGATGGAAGTGAGCCATATGGTCTGGGGCTGAAGGATGGGGACCCGCCACAGAGACAGAAACAGGCGAGACCATCCAGGTGAATATGCAGACTGCCATGCTTTTAGCAGAGGGTAACCATGATTAGACATGGGAAGGGCAGAGAGATGGAACTACTACTGTAAAGTAATAAGCACTCTGCAAAGTACTAAGGAGAGCAGATTCAACACAAGAAAGAATGGGGAGTTTCAGCCAATTCTAAAGCAGAAAGAACCATAATAAAATGTATTTAAGGTGAAAACTTTTAGCAGGTTTGTGTTTAATGAGACTGAGAGGAAGCATAATTAGAAAGCTGCAATGATGCCAACATGAGGGGAGATTGTAAGGGGGTTGTAAGAAGAAAGGACAAACAAACGAAATTAAGAGGCTTTGCAATATAATCCATTAATTTAACAATTATTTATGGGGCACCTTCTTATGATGAGGGACTATCACAGCAAACAAAAACATACCCTACAGTGGAGAAGACAGACAATAAATAAAATAAATAGGCAGAATATCTAGGATGTTAGACATACATGTTGCTTTTTAATATTTATTTGTTTGGCTGTGCCAGCTCTTAGTTGAGGCACACGGATCTAGTTCCCTGACCAGAGATGAAAGCTGGGCCCCCTGCATTGGGAGAATGGAGTCTTAGCCAATGGATCATCATGGAAGTTCCATATACATTTTAAACAGAAAAAGAAGGAAAGGTTCAAAAGTGAACTTTTTAAAAATTGCATATATTAAGATTACAATAGAAACATTAGTGACACCATCTGAACAAAAGCAGTGATTTAATTCATTCACTAGTAATGGCAGTGAATGAAATAGTGAAAGTCTCTGGAGAGAATCAAGCAATTATCCAAGAGCTGTAGATCTGATTGCAATATGGTCTTCCGGTGTCGTTTGTACCTTCAGTGGCTTTCTCCTTTTTTGCCAACTACTCTTTTGAAGTCGTTCATATTTGTTGCCTGGAGTCCCAGTAAAAGTAAAATATGAAATTCTTGTTGTTTCTTCTTCCCTTGATTGGGCTGAGGTGTGAGGAAAGAGGGGCAGATAGAGTGATCAGTGAGTATCTCACTGAGAAGGTGACAACTGTGACAAGAGCTTGAGCAAGTGAAGAAGGAAACCATACAGATATCCGGAACAGGGCATATAAGGCACTGAAAACACCAAGCACAAAGGCTCTGAGGCAGCCGAGCGTCAGGAACGTTGAAGCAATTCGGAGGATTCCCACCCGGTGAGAGCTGAGGGTGTAAAGGAAGGTAGGCTACGAGCTGGAACCGGTGCCCAGATGCCATAGGGCCTTCCTTAGAAATCACTGCAAGGATCTGACTTCTACCCTGAGTGAAATGGCCAGCCTCCAGAAGGCTTTAAGGAGAGAAGTGACATAATCTGACTTAGACCTTGGAAAGATCATCTATTATGTTGAAAACAGACTGTAGGGGAATGATGGCAGACACAGGATATCTGTAAAGAAGCTATTGCAATAATACGGGGGCCTGAACTAGGGTGACAGCAAGGGAAGTAATGGGAAGTACCTGGATTCTGGACGAATTTCAAAAGTAGAGAAGATGGGTTTACCGAAGCACTGGCTATGAAATATGAGAGAGGAGTCGAGGAAGACACCAGAATTTCTGACATGAGCAACTGGAAGATGGAGTGCCCACACATTAAGTTGGGGAAAACTGCAAAAAGAATGGGTTTGTTGGGGATGAATACCAGCAGCTCTGGTTTGGAGATGTTGAGTTATTCAGTCTTTTAGACATCCAAATGAAGATGTTAGACAGTCAGATCTAATAAGTCTGGATTTCAGGAAAGAGGTCCAAGGTGGAGATAAAATTTGGGAATCATCAAAGCAGCATATATGCTGCTGCTGCTAAGTCGCTTCAGTCGTGTCCGACTCTGTGCGACCCCATAGACGGCAGCCCACCAGCCTCCCCAGTCCCTGGGATTCTTCAGGCAAGAACACTGGAGTGGGTTGCCATTTCCTTCTCCAATGCATGAAAGTGAAAACTGAAAGTGAAGCCACTCAGCCGTGTCCAACTCCTAGCAACCCCATGGACTGCAGCCTACCAGGCTCCTCCGTCCATGGGATTTGCCAGGCAAGAGTACTGGAGTGGGTTGCCACTGCTTTCTCCACTATATATATATATATATATATATATATAGGTGAAATTTAAAGCTACAAGACAGTGAGAACTCTGTGGGAGGCAGTGATAGGAGGAAAACCAAGCAAGCAGAATATCCTTCCTAAAAGCCAAATGGGGACAAGAATGTCCAGGAGGAGGGAAGAGTCAGTCCTATCAAATGCTACTTTACAAGTCAAATGAAATGAAGACAGAACTATGACCGCTAAATTGGGCAACTGAGCAAAACTAACAGAATCAATTTTGATGGAATGCTGAATTTATCATTGAAACACTGAAAAATAAGTTAAAAATCACTCCAGTGCTGGAAAATGTCTCTTTTTATTGATTTGATTTTTCTCCCTTTGTTTCTTGATGAGTCTGGCTAATGGTTTGTCAATTTTATTTATCCTTTAAAATGTCTCTTTTTAAGCAAAGAAAAGCCAATCAAGTTACCACTAAGGTTTAGACGATTATTGGTGTCCAAGTGGCAGACCTCTATAGTCAACCTGAGATAAATTGCACACAGCCCATTGTATAAGAATTGACAGGCAGATGGGACTCATCAGTGAAGGTTTACTGAAGGTGAAGGACTAGAAATGTACATCAGTACTGAAGATGAGATTTGGGAGGTAATAATTGAAACCATGTTGAGTGCATAAGCACCTGGAAAGGGTAAGTGTAAAAGCACCAAAAAAAAGAAAAAAAGAGCCTAAGGCTGGGATCTGATGAATACCCATGATCAAAAGGCAGGGGAAATAATAGACAGCAGTGAAGGAGATGAAAGAGGGTCAGAGTTAGAAAAGAAATTACAACACAATGTCAGAGGAAGAGATAATCAACAACGTCAAATGTAGCAGAGAAATCCAGAGTGAGTATGAAAAAAAAGGCACTGTTTTACATTTTTAAAGTCAATTTTCTTGGCCCACAGTTTTCTATTAAGATAAAATATGTTAAATGTGTTTTCGTTATATGTCATATGTTCTCATTTTTAATTGCTAAATATAAAAAAGTTAAAGGAAGAAAAATCACTTATAGTAAAAGATATTTTTAACATGCAGAGACTACAAAGCATTAAAGCCACAATTCTTTTTGCTCTTTGATTGCAAAAACTAATGATGTATTGAATTATATAATTTCCTAATACCTATTTTACCTTAGATCCCTTTAATGCAGAAATTTTGACAGACTAATATCATGAATGCAGGTTATCTTCCTTCTCACAAGATTCAGTTTTCCTATCTTCACAGAACTTTATGCATATTTCTAACTGGTTCCACTATAAAACTTGAAAACAGACAACCTGAAATCAGAAATTTACTCCTGGACTGAGATCTTATGTGGCAAGCTTTCACCATAGAGCAAATGTTTACAATTAATTATACACTTCTGAAAACAGAGGTCCCCGGCTGGAATGCTAACAGATCTTTAACTACAGTGGAGGGAGCGGGCGCCACTATAATCACTAAGGCCTGCTGACAATTACAAAACTCATTTTGGTTTGCCACAGAGACAAACAAAATTTCTGTTCATTATAACTTTACTGGAATATGATGTCATAACACATAACCATACTGAAACAATCTGCTGATTTTCTAACCAAATTATTAATTGCACACTAAAGAGCCCTTGGGGCCTCTTCCTTTTTGGCCATCAAAAATGGCTCTATGTACGTGTATGTGTGTGATGTGGATATGTGTGTGTGTGTGTGTGTGTATACATATATATATATATATATAGTATCACATAAATATCAGAGGGAAAACTATGTTGTATTTTTAACGTAAAAAGTAAAATGCTCTAGCACTAACAGCAGGAAATACCAAGACCCAACGACTGACTTGTTTCATTCCAGTTTCATTCCATCCTCTTACTTAACAATGATTCTTAATAATTTACCCCACGTGGTTTGAATACCTTATATATCACATCTCCTCATACCATCATGACTATTACGATTAACCAGAGCACTCTCATTAATGGCTCCCAGATTGAATTATAGGAGAGAAGATGAAGAATTCGTTTTGTATGTTAGGTCCTGGTCTCTAAATATTCATTTCCCGTGGTTAATAAAAAAAAAAAAAAACTCAGGTATTTAACTTTAAAAGCTGGTATGGACAGAGGATTGAGATGGCTGGATGGCATCACCGACTCGATGGGACGTGAGTCTGAGTGAACTCCGGGAGTTGGTGATGGACAGGGAGGCCTGGCATGCTGCGATTCATGGGGTCGCCGAGTCAGACACGACTGAGCGACTGAACTGAACTGAACTGAAGGTCCATTTAATGGAGTTCCTTTTTCTATTTTTATTTATTTCTATTTTATTTTTGATAAAGTGTGTATAATAAGTGATGCATGTTTTTTTACAAATTAGTACATATATACTTACCTAATCTTATTCTCCTCTTTTCTCTTTTAATATTCATCAGTTTGGTTTTATTTTTATGAAAACTTTTTAGTTTGTAGTGGGGCACAGCTGATTAACAATGCTGTGATACTTTCAAGTGAATAGTGAAGGGACTCGGCCGTACATACACATGTATCTTCTCCCTCATCCCATCCCATCCAGGCTGCCACAAACACTGAGCAGAGTTCCATGTGCTCTACAGTAGGACCTTGTTGGTTATCCATTTTACACTGCTCTTCTTGAATGATCTTCCTTAATTAGGATTTTGTGATCAATGCTTCAATCCCCATAGTGATTACTGTTAAAAGATGAGCCATGAAAACTCACCCATCCAGGCTATTAAATGTTCAAGGTCAAATGATTTCTACCCACTGCTTCTTCCAGAGTATGTTTTGTAAAGCATGATTCTGCTTTCATAAGCATCTTTGGTGCTTGTTCCAGATGCAAGTTCCTGTGTCCCAACCCTGATGCGCTGAATCCATCTCTGAGAACGGAACACAAGGCTTCACTTGCACAAGTTGCCCTGGTGAGCGTGCACACTATAGTCTGAGAGTACCTGCAGCCTACAGGATGGCTGATGCAACCTGATGACTGCTTCAAACCCAGTGCAAGCAAAGGACTGAACTCGCTCCCTATATCGCCACAGTTAGGTTTCTTGCATCTCTTTCTCATCTAATCCTAAAGGCAGCTTGGTGAGATTGACGTCTCCATGGTCACCTTGTGTGTGTGTTAGTCGCTCAGTCGCATACGACTGTTTGCAAATGCATGGACTGTATCCCACCAGGCTTCTCTGTCCATGGAATTCTCCAGACAAGAATACTGGAGTGGGTTGCCATTTACTTCCCCAGGGGATCTTCCAGAGCCAGGAATAGAACCCAGGTCTCCTGCATTACAGGCAGATTCTTTACTATCTGAGCTACTAGGGAAGGTTTTATGGTCACTTTGAGATGTAGCAAAACTCCCCAACAGTTACTGGGGGGTCAAACTCAGTCTTCCTAACTTCAGAGCGTAGGATGCTCAAGTCATTTGCTGATAATCTGCCTTATCTTCTTCTATTTTTGTTCACATATATTTATGATACTAGTTATATCCTTAGCAGGCAAGAGAATATAATACTGGGTTTTTTCTAAACCTAATAATAAGGTCTACTAACAGATGTCAGTCGTGCTTTACTGACAAGCTGCTGAACAAACAGAACTCCACAATGATATTTTATATTTTTATGGTATGTCAGGCCAAGCAGGGACAAAAATAGGCACAACTGGGTAACCTACCAGGCACTAGTAGTAAAGAATCCACCTGCCAATGCAGGTGACACCAAAGACGGGTTCAGTCCCTAGGCGGGGAAGATCCCTGGGAGTAGGAAATGGCAACCCACTCAAGTATTCTTGCTAGAAAATTCCATGGACAGAGGAGCCTGGCAGGCTGCAGTCCATGGGATCACAAAGAGTCCAACAGACACACATACGGACGGACACACACACACACCCCCAGGAGCAAAAGATCAGAAAAATGGACACACACACACACACACACACACACACACACACACACACACCGAAAGGAGCAAACGATCAGAAAAATGGGCTCAAGTACCACCCTGCCTAACAGTCTTAAATTTTATAAAGGCTGTTTGTAAGACCACATTTTCCCCCCATTCCTCTTTGTCCTCTGTCTGCTAATAGTCTTATAAAAAACAAACAAGCACAATTTCAAATAAAATAAAAGCTTCCCTTTTCTTTAGACCTCAAAAGTCTTTAGATTTGGCCTGTCTTCAACATTTCACAAGTCACTACAACAATAAAGAAAAGAATGGTACTTGGTTCTTTTGAATTAGTACTTGACATTCCTTATACAGTTTTGCTTTGTTTCTGAGCAAAGGGAAGGTTTTACATTCTTATATATTCTCGTGAGAACATGATATTCTTAGTCTTATATCTCACTGTCAGTTATAATGACTTTCCATACCATAGATCCTTGCCATCCTCCCTAAAGTTACCTCATTAATGCTCTCTTTGCAGACTCATTTTATATTTATCTTTCTAAACAACCAGAATCCTCCCGATTATTCTCTGCCTTCTTCTCCAACAGCACCACTCTTCTAAGTATCATTTTTACAAGGTGAGAAAGATATAGTCCAAATAACATTATAACTCTTAAAAATTGAAAAATAATTGCCTCATTTTATTTGATAGCCTTATTCATAAATCTCAGTCCAGCTTAAGTGTTCATATCTCCCCTACAGGTTTATGTCTTAAATATATGAACATGTTATCTTCTGATCTAATAAAGAAGGGCCTTGAATTTCTGTGTTTACTTCTAACATGGACTGAAAACAGCAATGTCACTTAATCTTTCTATCTCAGTTTACTTAGCTGTAAGATGTTGGCAGAATTTATGTTTAAAGGACTCTAAAAAGCAAAACTGAGAATTCAAATGTCCTGTTGATTATTCTGACGCTCTGTACACTTTTTGGCACAACGAAGCATTCTTTTTCTTGCTATAGAAAAATAATAGGCTTTATCACAAAGCTATAAAATAGTCCCTGGCACATTTTCAAGCTTGTATGTATATAAAATGTCCAGATAGGAGAGAGTTCTTTCTCTATTCACATCTATAAATTTTGAAAATATATCTTTTATGGGAATGTTTAGTCTTGAGAAATTTCAAAAATGAACATATATTAGAAAAGATTCACAGGGCAGCTGAAAACAAGCTTTAAAAGAGTTTTTAGAATATTCTATTCTATTTGTTAAATTATTAGGTTGGTCAAAAAGTTTCATTCAGGTTTTTCCATTACATCTTATGGAAAAACTCGAACAAAACTTTTTGGCCAACCCAATGTTATGTTTAAAATGCAAAAAGAAAAATACAGAAAGATATGCACTAAAAGCTGGGATGGGATGTTTTGAAGTGATTGAATTATAAATGATAGTTTCTTTCATAATCCCAAATGTTTTAAAATAATATAGCTGTACTGGTGTATAAACAGAAGAAAATGTTGAACTGAAGTAAGTCTAGGCACTGTCCAAAGGTAAACCTGTGTTCAAAATGTAAATCTGATGAATTAGTGGAATGACTTGTAGAATATAAAATATGAGCCATTAAGAGTCAGTGATTTGTACCAGGTCACTGATGCCAGGAACAGGACTATGGAAACCAGAGCATGTTATCAAAGAGCCCCACTTTATAAACACATAATAAGCACCCGCAATCCCAAACGTGGATCCAGCACGAAACTATTCTTGCCCCTTCCCTAAATGGTTATCTAGATAAATCATCATCACCACCATCACTGTGATCACAGCAAACACACAAAACTCACTATGTGCCAGTCATTATTCCAAGTTGTGTGCATACTCAACTCATTCAGTCACCATAACGACCTCAACATCACTTCACACATGAGGAAATGAACAAACATGTTAACTAATTTGCCCAAGGCCATACCACTTGAGTCAGCATTTAAACCCAGATAGGGGCTTTCCTGGTAGCCTACCTGGTAAAGAATCTGCCTGCAATGCAGGAGATCCCGGTTCGATTCCTGGGTTGGGAAGATCCTCTGGAGGAGAGAATGGCAACCCGCTCCAGTATTCTTGCTTGGAGAATTCCATGGACAGAGCAGCCTGGCGGGCTACAGTCCATGGGGTGGCAGAGACTTGGATACGACTGAGTGACTAAGCACCCACAGTCTCACTCTAGAGTCAAGATCTTAATGCCTGTATTATGCAGCCTCTGAATGAAATGGATAAATGAGCACTATAAATTTCAGAGCTACTAACCCTAAACTTTGGAGAGGTCACGACAGACCTAGGACATCAAGGCAATTTAAGTCAAACTAGATATAAGAAATCAGTGCTCACATCGGTTCCAAAGAGAAAGCTGGGGGCGGTAAGTTCAGGAGATGGAGCTGACACCAGCCTACTGATCTTTCTCAGGCTTTGCCTCCTCTCTTAACCCACCTTGTTGGAACCCATGCTTAAACGCTAACAACCCCATTGTTGCTGTTCAGTTGATAAGTCATGTATGACTCTTGGACTGTAGCACATCAGGCTTCCCTGCACCTCATTATCTCCAAGAATTTGCCCAAGTTCGTGTTCATTGCATGGGTGATGCCGTCCAACCATCTCATCCTCTGATGCCCTCTTCTCTTTCTGCCCTCAATCTTTCTCAGCATCAGGTACTTTTCCAAAGTCCCATTAGGGAACTGCATTAGTTCCCATCAGAGAACTGCAAATCAAACCCACAAGGACATATCACCTCACATCCACCAGGATGGAAACAGTTGTGCAGCCACTGCATTCCTTAAAAGTTACACACAGAATTACCATTTGACCCAGCAATTCACTCCCAGGTGTATAAAACCTAAGAGAAAATGTTAAAGGTGCTGAAACAAAAATGGGTATGCAAATGTTCATAGCAGCATTATTCGTAACAGCCCCAAAGTGGAAATAACCCAAAGGTCTGTCCAACTGATGAATCAAAAAACAAAATGTAGCATATCCAAACAATGGAGTATTGTGCAGCCATACAAAGGAATGTGTGGGTGCTAAGTTGCTTCAGTGGTGTCTGACTCTTTATGAGCCCATGGACTGTAGCCTGCCAGGCTCCTCTGTCCATGGGGATTCTCCAGGCAAGAATACTGGAGTGGGTTGCCATGCTCTCCTCCAGGGGAGCTTCCTGACCCAGGGATCGAACCTATGTCTCCTGCATCTCTTGTACTGGCAGGCGGGTTCTTTTACCACTAACACCACTGGGGAATGAAATCTTGATATATGATACAATGTGGATGGACTCTGAAAACATTAAGCTAAATGAAAGCTAGACACAAACTCTACATATTGTATGACTGCATTCAGATGAAATGTCCACAACAGGCAACTCCATCGAGACAGAAAGGAGATTAGCGGTTGTCAAGGGCTAGGGAGAGGGAAGGTGGGGAGTAACTGCTAAGGAGTATGGGGTTTCTTACAGGGGTGATGAAATGTTCTGGAATTAGATAGTGGTAATGGCTGTAAAACACTGTGAATGTAGTAATTCACAATGCACTGAACTCTACAAAGTGGTTAAAATGGTGAATTTTATGTTACTGTGGATTTTACCTCAATAAAAAACAATTTAAAAAAATGTTCATACTCCCTAGGCTTCAATCTTCTGTTTCTCATAGACGAGACAGTCTTCCTAGGTGATGTCACCTGTTCCTACTTACATTCTTGGCAGACTCCCAGAAATTAGCCTGCCAAACTGGGGGAGCACAGGGGAGAGAGAATAAAACCATTCCTCCCTTCTGAACGCTCAGGAATGAATAACCTGGTCCTCTTCCTGCCCTTGTTTGGTTGCCAGGGGTGTGGGTAGGTGGGGTATATGAATCAAATTATTGACTCAACAAATATTGATTAAGGGCCTAATTTGTGCTAGGGACTGTTTTAGTCCTAGGGATGGTGGATAGGACTCAGGAGACAATCAATCAAACAGCATCTACTGGTAAGAGTACTAGGAAGAAAAGTAATGCAGAGGAAGGGAACAAAGTTAAAGGGCTCATTCAGGAGGTAACACCTGAATAAAGAGATAGATGGAGTAAGAATTCTAGGCATCCAGATGCCAGGAGGAAAAAGTGTCTCAAGCAAATAGCACGGCAAGTGCAAAGGCCCTGGGGCGGTAACAGAGGGGGGCATTCTTTGAGAAAGAGCAAGTGTTCTTGTACCTGAGAAGCAGTGAGTCAAGGGGTGAGTGGTAGGAAACTAGTCATACCTTCACTCCACGTGTGACAGGAGCCATGCGGGCGGGGGAAGACGGGTAAGCAAGGAAGTGACACGGTCTGACTTCTTACTGAAAAGTCTCTCACTGCTGTTTGTCCAAAGAAAGGCAAGAAGAGAGTGGTTGGCAGGACATGGCATAGTCCAGAGAAGTCATCTCTGAGCACATGAGACTGAATTTGCCCAGGAGGATACAGCAGAATTGCAGCAGAGATGAAAGCCCACCTAAAGACTATGGTCATTATTTTAAGATGAGACCGGTCAGCACAGTTATACTTTCTGAGGTATATTTGCAACCCTATGAACTATAGCCCACCAGGCTCCTCTGTCCTTGGGATTCTCTAGGCAAGAATACTGGAGTGGGTTGCCATGCCCTCCTCCAGGGGATCTTCTCAACCCAGGGATCAAATCCATATCCCTTGCATCTCCTGTACTGCAGGTGGATGCTTTACCTGCTGAGCCACCAGGGAAGCCCAATACAGAGGCAGAAGAGCTGGACTTAACCAGTTAAAGTTCTGCAAAGCATCAGTGATCACTGAAGCAGGAAGCACAGGAGTTAAGTGACTGACCAGGATGGTAAGAAAAGAGTGATAAGCGCCCATGAAATGCAGCCCTGCAGAATCTGGCAGGTTACTAAAGGCTGCAACTGTCCTGGAGCTCTGCGCAACGTGTGCCCTAAGCACGGGTAACAGAGGACACCCTCTATTTCCTGCCACCCCGATGAACGGCGGGCGTGGATCAGGGCAGCTAGGCGCGCCTCCCGTGTGATGGCCGACATGCAGTGCTGGAACTTGTGACTGGAAAGAAGGGTCCCCAGCAGAGCAAGCTGCAGGGAGCTCCCCTGCCAGAGTGTGTTGCTGCTGTGTCCCTCTGGGCATTGAGGCACACCGTCCCAGACTGGTAAATGACTGGCACCGCAGCCAGCCATGTGAGGAGTGATGGTACAAGAATGGGGTTGGGGCCCTCAGGACAGAGTGTCTCAAAGTGAAGTGAAAGTGAAGTTGCTCAGTCGTGTCCAACTCTTTGCGACCCCATGGACTGTAGCCTACCAGGTTCCACCGTCCATGGGATCTTCCAGGCAAGAATACTGGAGTGGGTTGCCATTTCCTTCTCCAGGAGATCTTCCCGACTCAGTGATTAAATCCGGATCTTCTGCATTGTAGGCAGACACTTTTACCATCTGAGCCACCAGGGAAGTCCCTCAAAGGCCCACATAAAAACCACCAGAGTCCAGGACTTCCCTGGTGGTCCAGTGGTTAAGACTCCAAGCTGTCAGTGCAGGGGTACAAGTTCAATCCCTGGTCAGGGAACAAAGATCCCACATGCTGCCTGGTGTGGCCAAAAGATTAAAAAGAAAAAAATCATCAGAGTTCTCCTGGAGGGGTCGAGGAACACCAGTTAAAAGGCAGATTCAAGACTGACAATCAGACTCTTCAGGTGAGTCCAGTAATCAACACCATTAACAAACTGCCTTGGTGATTTTTTTTATTTTTCTTCCCTTCCCCTGCTTATGAATGCAAAGGATTTCAATTTCTAAATGTTAACTTTGTCCTATCTCCCTTACCGAATTCTCCCGCTGCCTGTAACAAGATTTTAGTTCTCTCGCAATTTTCTAGATAATCACATCTGCGAAAAACTGGTAACTTTCTCTACTTCTTCCCATATTCTTTTCATTTTTCCCTAAATTAAATGGGTCCATATTTCCAACTTTATCACTACGAATAAAGCTAGTGGAGGTGATGGAATTCCAGTTGAGCTATTTCAAATCCTCAAAGATGATGCTGTGAAAGTGCTGCACTCAATATGCCAGCAAATTTGGAAAACTCAGCAGTGGCCACAGGACTGGAAAAGGTCAGTTCGCATTCCAATCCCAAAGAAAGGCAATGCCAAAGAATGCTTAAACTACCACACAATTGCAGTCATCAGAACACGCTAGTAAAGTAATGCTCAAAATTCTCCAAGCCAGGCTTCAGCAATACGTGAACTGTGAACTTCCAGATATCTGTTCAAGCTGGTTTTAGAAAAGGCAGAGGAACCAGAGATCAAATTGCCAACATCCGCTGGATCATGGAAAAAGCAAGAGAGTTCCAGAAAAACATCTATTTCTGTTTTACTGACTATGCCAAAAAGCCTTTGACTGTGTGGATCACAATAAACTGGAAAATTCTGAAAGAGATGGGAATACCAGATCCCTTGACCTGCCTCTTGAAAAACCTATATGCAGGTCAGGAAGCAACAGTTAGGACTGGACATGGAACAACAGACTGGTTCCAAATAGGAAAAGGAATACATCAAGGCTGTATATTATCACCCTGCTTATTTAACTTATATGCAGAGTACATCATGAGAAACGCTGGGCTGGAAGAAGCACAAGCTGGAATCGAGATTGCCAGGAGAAATATCAATAATCTCAGATATGCAGATGACACCATCCTTATGGCAGAAAGTGAAAAGAAACTAAAAGGCCTCTTGATGAGTGAAAAAGTTGGCTTAAAGCTCAACATGCAGAAAACGAAGATCATGGCATCTGGTCCCATCACTTCATGGCAAATAAATGGGGACAGTGGAAACAGTGTCAGACTTTATTTTTGGGGGCTCCAAAATCACTGCAGATGGTGGTGACTGCAGCCATGAAATTAAAACACGCTTACTCCTTGGAAGGAAAGTTATGACCAACTAGATAGCATATTAAAAAGCAGAGACATTTTTTGCCAACAAAGGTCCATCTAGTCAAGGTTATGGTTTTTCCAGTGGTCATGTATGGATGTGAGAGTTGGACTGTGAAGAAAGCTGAATGCTGAAGAATTGATGCTTTTGAACTGTAGTGTTGGAGAAGACTCGTGAGAGTCCCTTGGACTGCAAGGAGATCCAACCAGTCCATTCTAAAGGAGATTAGTCCTGGGTGTTCATTGGAAGGACTGACGCTAAAGCTGAAACTCCAATACTTTGGCCACTTCATGCGAAGAGTTGACTCATTGGAAAAGACCCTGATGCTGGGAGGGATTGGGGGCAGAAGGAGAAGGGGACGAAAGAGGATGAGATGGCTGGATGGCATCACCGACTCAATGGACATGAGTTTTCGTGAACGCTGGGAGTTGGTGATGGACAGGAAGGCCTGGTGTGCTGCAATTCATGGGGTTGCAAAGAGTCAGGCACAATTAAGCAACTAACACTTTCACTTTCACCTCCAACTGAATACTGAAGAGGAACTGATAACGGATGGTCTTGTTTCTTATTTTAATGGGAATGTGACTAGCGTGTCCTTATAAGCATAATGCTGGCTTTTGGGTTGGGTCAAGATGGAATGGGATGGTTGTGTGTGAAAGAGAGAGAGACTATGATTTCTAAGTCAAGAATGGGTTTTTAAATGTCTTTTCAGCATCTGTGTAATTAACAATTTTTGCTTTTTATCTGTTAATAAGGTGAATCTTATTAGCATATTTTCTAATAGTGAAACAATTTTACATTCCAAGAATAAATACCACTCAGTAAGGGTACTTACTTCTACATACTGACAATTGTTGGCCAATATTTCAATTAAGATTTTTCCACTGATATTCTAACACACAATATTGATCTGAAGCTCTGTCCTTTGCTGTTTCAAACTTGGGTTGTTGAGCTAGACATCAAGGTTATTCTTCACAGGTTCAGTAAAATCCCTCTGTGAAAGCACTGAGGCTGGGTGCCTTTCCTTCAAGGCAGTGGGGGAAGGTGGCGGGAGTTAGCTCTTCAACTACTTATCCTTTAACATGGATAGACACCGCATCTTTATTTTCTCCTTTTGAGTTCAGTTTTGATTGTCTATTTTCCTACAAAAGCAGCCCACCCGTGATCGTAGGTTCTGAACTCTTTCCCGCTGAGTTGCACACAGCCGCCTGTCAGGAGGGGTTTCAGTTCTGCATCTGCAGTGTTCTCCCATCCTCAGACTGTGTTATGCGTATCTGCGCTTTTGCCTCACAATGGCTTGCCTTAAGTCACCTATTCATATATTGTATTGGTTCTAAGAATAAGATGTTGGATTATACATGTTTTTTTCTATTTTTCTTCGGTTTTCTAATTTATCTATTAATACATTCATCTTCCTTCCTCAGACTTCTGTTACTCCTTTCCTAACTTCTTGTGTTGGACATACAATTAATTTTCAAGGTAACTATTTATCATAGATATAAGGTTAATGAACCTGCCTTCTAATAGGCCTTATGTTGTCTGAACTGTAATGTCTTCAAGAGGGAAATACACAATACAGTGCTTCCTAAATATTTTTGGTAATGAAACTCCCTTTCTAGTGAACTAGCATTCTACAAAACACACCTAGAGACATACTGCGTTAGTTAGGACTCTGCATATCCCTCTGGGTTACTGCTTAATCTGCTAAAAGCTTTTTATCTTAAATGTAATAAAGATTACTTAATATTTTAAGAAATATAATTTAAAATATTTATCAAGTACACTTATAAGATTGATCAAATTAGATAAACACTAAGAGAGTGAACAGAGATCTTTAGATTACATTAAGATCAATCGGATTGAGGCTCCATCTCAATACATATCTCATATATATATATCTCTCTCATCTATAAGCTCTTTGGGTTAAGAGGAGGAACTTTTTCTAAGACTCATCAATAATATGAAAGATTTTGTCTGTATCAACTTTCTTCATCTGATTCAAGTGGCAAACCAGAGGGAAATGACTGCAATTTTCATGAAATATCACAGCACATCTGTGTATTTATTCAGGAACAATTTTCAAATGTGTGTGTGTGTATGCAAGCACCTCGAGTGCACTTTGCACTTCAAAAGCTTTTGTAAAACATTTAAAGAAATACAATTTAAAATTTTAATATGTATTTACTAAATACTGCACGCTACTAGTCTAACAGCAGATCCTTTAGCTTAAGGAAATTATGGAACACGTGGCTTATTTTTTCTTTGAGTTGAAAGATTCTCTTATTCAATTCCATCAACAGATCAGCTTTGGTTGGGGGCTGTCTGAGAGTGTTCTCTGAAAACCATTGGTGAAGAGAACCTCTCAAATTGAGACTAGTTCCAGAAAATATTTTAAATACTTCTGTTTCTTCATTAGCTTAAGCCCCAACGATGTATGTTATGTTACAAACATAATAGATTATAATTTTAAAAGGGGTCTAACATGCTTTGTGGATAAATTAATTTTGTAATGTCTAGAACAAAAGATTCAAGTTCATGACTGTTTGCACTGGAATCTTCCAAGAGCTTTAGAAACTGTTTGCTTTGTTACAATGTCGAACCCAGACATCTACTCCAGTGCCTTTACTGATCAGAATTAACTATCAACTTTGGACGCTTGCCCACTTCAAATACTCCCAAAAGTAACATGGAGACATTACATCAGCGTCATTGCAGGAAGATTAATGTGCTTTGTTTGGAGATGCAAACAGTAATTATACTTACTGCATACTTCCAGTATTTTTGCCTTTTTTACCTAAATCTAAGTGAATCTACTTGTATATTTGCATATAGTTTAATAACAACAAAAATGTGTAGTTAACAGATATTCACTGGAATATAAAAATTTATTTGGCATTTTCCCAGCTAATTGTTTTTACAGCTTGACTTCACTTATGCATTAGCTGCATTCATAAAAAGGTTTACATAAAGCAAATATTTTCATACTAAATCCCATTTTCCCACTGTTGCCCAATATTAAATCTTGAGTTGTATTTCTACAGGAAAATGTTGGCTCCAACACATCATAAAAATTATAATTAAACATCTAAGGATGTATGCCAAAGAATAGGTACATTTAATCAATTATTTTACAAAATACATTTTATCCTCTCACCTGCAATAAAGATTAATCAAATGGATAGCCATTTTGTTTCACATTCCTACAATCATTAGAAGGGCTTGTACATTAAAATAACAACAACAAATGCAGAGTTTTGGGTGACTTCATAGAAACTGAAAGTAGAAATATAACTTATTACCTAAAATTGCCACAGGGAGACATGTTGTCAGATTCAGGCAATGCAAGTAGTCTCAGATTATTGATAATAATCATTAAAGGGTCTTAGAAATTTCTTCTGGTTATTGGTAATATACTTGGCATTTTATTATAATCCATACCAGATGACTTACTGGAATTATACTGACCATTGGAGCCAACACCATCATCTGACTCAAAGATTACTTTTCAAAGAAATGGAAAAAAGGACATGCTCAACTACCTGGGATCCTTTTACAGTATAAAAAGGGTGAAAAGCACCTTCTGCTAAAGTAGAAGAGTACCTGGGACTTTTACAAAATTTGCCAGCTTTTAACTATAAATAGTTTCAGGTAACGCTAAGCAATTCAATTTTCAGTCATTTTAAATTAATTTTTTAATTTTTCTGCACAAATTCTCCAGGGAATACTATGTGGACTGCAACTGTCTATGTACCCCTTTCCACAATAGATGCAGATGATCTAGGTATGCTTTTCATCAATAATAAAAAATAAATTAAAAAAAATAACATCCTTACTTCAGAATCTGCACTAACCTGCAAAACATGAAATCTTCATTTCTGCCATGAACTTTGAGGAAAAAACATGGCATGGCAACAAATCAGATGATCATACTGAAAGCTGTGACACTGATACTCAGTATGACTACTGCACAAAGGAACAGGCTGAGTAACACTTAGAACTTTATTTATTTATTTATTTATTTTGACTATATGCACCTTTATTGGCAAAGTGATGTCTTTGCTTTTTTTTTTTTTTAATTTTATTTTATTTTTAAACTTTACAATATTGTATTAGTTTTGCACTTAGAACTTTAAAAGGCTAACAGTTCCAAACTCATGGTTGCTGGGGTAAAGGACAGTTGGGGAGTTTGGGGTGGACATGTACACACTGCTGCATTTAAAATGGATAATCAACAAGGACCTACCGTATAGCACAGGGAACTCTGCTCAGTGTATGTGGCAGCCTGGATGGGAGGGGAGTTTCAGGGAGAATGGATACATGTATATGTATGGCTTAGTCCCTTTGCTGCTCACCTGAAACTATCACAACATTGTTAATCAGCTATACTTCAATACAAACTAAAAAGTTTAAAAATAAATCAATTTAAAAAATAAAAGATTAACAGTTCTAACCTCTGATTATTCAGATAGTTTATTCCTGATCACAGTATGGATAAGAGACTACACTTCAGTCATGCGCTGCAAATTCTCTTTTGTAGGCAAAGCAGCTTTTGAGGTTATCCTTGAATCAGTCTGCCATGATCTCCTAATATTCCAAAAGTGGTGACATTTATAAGAGTGAGCATAACGCAGCAGAAATAAAGCATGAGTTCTGCAGACATGTAATCCTGGGCTCGAGGACCACCTTGGTCCTCTACTGGCCTATAACCCACAGCAAGTTACACTCGGGGTTGGAACACAGTAAGAAATCATGGTTGTCTGCCCTCCTCTTTCTTGGCAACTAACCCATCGTCCTTCTTAGACATTCCACAGTGCTTTTATGATACTTCAGCACCTTTCATGCTTTTTATTATTCCCCTTAATTAAACTAAGGGCCTTGCCACCAGCTCCTCAAACCCAGGGACCCTGCCACCAGCTCCATGTAACTATGTCTGCCAGGGGAGCCCAGGAGGGAGGTGAGGCAGTGATGCTGGTGGGTCTCTAGCGTTTCACTTCACGTGCTGGGTGGTGCCCCCGTCAGGACTCACCACATCAGGGAGAACAGGACTCTGTGACTGCCTAGGAACACTGCCAGTTGGTTAATCAGTCATTTGAGAATGCTGATGCACATCAAAATATCAGGTGGTGTTCAGAAGGCATAATGACATGTCCGGATATTACAAAGACCAGGAAAAATCAACTACATAAATCTTCCGATGAATCTAATGTAAAGTAATGAACATTACTTTTACTATACTTTTGAAAATTCTGTCTTATGTCTCAAGGACATCTATTTACATGTTTGGGGTTATGTTCTATCCGTATAAACTATTCTGTATTGTGTCAGTCAACCACAGTGTAGGAGTCTAGTAATTAATTTATCTTTGAAGAAGTGCATCTTGACCAGAGACTGTGAGAATGTCAACAAATAATGAGGAAATAAAGAAAGCGAGTGGGTCAAGGTTCTGATAACTGAAGCCAAGAAAAAGCCTGGGAAATTATTGAGCAGTAAGCTCCCAGGAAACCTGCACTGAGAAAAGCAGCAAACCATCATAAGAATAACACCTGAGATAATCACATATATAGTCCAAACAGTAGCAGAGGATCCTAAACCTGACTCTGAGGGGAAAGAGAAAGTGAAAGTCACTCAGTCGTGTCCGAATCTTCTCGACCCCATGGACTATACAGTCCATGGAATTCTCCAGGCCAGAATACTGGAGTGGGTAGCTGTTCCCTTCTCCAGGGGATCTTCCCAACCCAGGGATCAGACCCAGGTCTCCCTCACTGCAGGCAGATTCTTTACCAGCTAAGCCACCAGGGAAGCCCTGACCCAGAGGTAAAGGAGAACAACGAAACAGGTGAGGGTGCTTTTTTCCATCTCAATGAGAGAGACAAGGGATGAGGAAATGGCAGAGAAAAAGCATGAAGGCAACAGGGTGGAAAATACCTGATGACGCTAGGTATGGTATTAAATTATTTTATTATATTCCATTAGAAATAAAGACCACTGAAACAACATAAGCAAGTACTGGATTTAGGAAAGATCAGAACATGAGAGAGTTTTATTTTTGTTTTACAGTGGGATATGAAGACATCTAAAAAGTTCAATACAGTTAAAAAAAAAAATGACCTGCTGACTTTACTGATTTCAACAAAGTCTTCCATATGATCTTAAAAAGACAGGATGTCAATCAATGGGTCATTCAAACCTAGTGTGTATAACATTCCAGAAGTATTTGAGGAATTCTGAGGAACACAAGAGAATTCTGAAAACCTGAGACCCACATGGGAGTAAAGTAAGAACGCACCCTGAACAAATTTTACTTATTTCCGTTATTCTCTTTTTCTTACTTTTATCACTCTTCTGAAAAGTTCACTGAAGAGAACAGAAGAAAGGCTCACACACACACACAAAGACTATAGAGTCTTACTTGTGGAGAGTGACAGCTGTTGCAAGACAAGGAGAGAAACTTGCAGTATAATCTCAGATGGTAAAACTGGGAGCTCCCCAGTCATAGAGGCAACAAGACTGACAAGTCCATGAGTGCAGTGATCCCCAGGGAATAAAATCACCCACACATGCAGGAGAAATCCCGGCCAGACACTGGGCACTTCAGAGCTGGGGGACTTATGATGACGTCAACCAGATGAAGAGCGAATCTTATCATCTTGGTTGTCATTTGACTCTTGTTCTATGAAAATGTAATTCTAATAACACCAAAATAAGTACATTCTTTTACTTCTCAAATTTAAGAAGGCAAGGCCGCCCCTGAAAATGCCTGTGAACCCTGTAACCAACCATAAAACTCCTTTACTAAAAGAAATGTTTAGAATGAATAATTCACATACTCTTCTGGAGGTGATATTCTAGGAAAGCTGTAAATGGACTGATTTCTGCTCAAACACAGGGGAAAGGGGAATCTTATTCATTGTAGTCTTAGTGTCTCTTATCTGGCGTGACGCTGAGCACTTAAAAGGAGTCCAACAGGACTTCCCTGGTGGCGCAGTGAGTAAGAATCCACCTGAGAATGCAGGGAACACGGGAAGATCCCACATGCCACAGAGCAGTTAAGTCTGTGCCACAACTACTAAGCTCACGCACTCTAGGGTTTGTGCTCTGCAACAAGAAAAGCCACCACAATGAGGAGCCTGTGCATCGCA
The DNA here is from genome assembly GCF_032452875.1 of Bos javanicus. Taxonomy (NCBI): domain Eukaryota; kingdom Metazoa; phylum Chordata; class Mammalia; order Artiodactyla; family Bovidae; genus Bos; species Bos javanicus. The sequence continues at coordinate 37,155,708 of NC_083881.1, forward strand.
ACTAGAGTAGCCCCCACTTGCCCCAACTACAGAAAGTCCATGTGCAGCAACGAAGACCCAGCACAGCCAAAAATGAATAAATAAAATAATAAAAAATATTTTTAAAGAATAAAATGAATTTTAAAAAAAGGAGTCCAACAAATCTTTGTTAACTAAGGGAAAAGATCACAGTTAGCATTTACTAAGCAGTGACCCTACACCAGCACTGTTCATCTAGTCCACACAAGAACCTTAGAAGGTAAATACTATTCTCACTTCCATTTGACACCTGAGGAAACTGAAGAAGAGAGAAGCTAAAGTAACCTGGACGAGGGAGGTCAGACTAGCTCCACAGCCTCCGTGACAGCTCCTCCATACGCTGCAGTCCTCTCCACATGAGAGTGGACGGCTGGGGGAGCAAACTGGCCAAGCAAGGGCCAGGCTCTAAGCTCTATGGGAATAACGGGTGAAGAGAGGACAAATGGAGAGGTGAGAGGACAAAGCAGCCCTTGCAGCAGGCTGAGTTCAAACTAAACGACTGTCTGTGAGGTCCGGTGAGGGAGCGTGCCAGGAGCAGACATGCTCCGTTGTGACAGTGGACTCTAAGAACGTCCCAACACTTGGCATGATCAGTGACCTCAAGGAAGAAAAGCTATGACAAACCTAGACAGCATATTAAAGGCAGAGACATCACTTTACTGACAAATGCTATATACTCAAAGCTATGGTTTTTCCAATGGTAAGGTACAGATGTGAGAGCTGGACTAGATAGCAGGTTGAGTGTTGAAGAACTGATGCTTTTGAACTATGATATTGGAGAAGACTTTTGAGAGTCCCTTGGACGGCAAGGAGATCAAATCAGTCAATCCTAAAGGAAATCAACCCTGAATATTCATTGGAAGGACTGATGCTGAAACTCAAGCTCCAAGACTTTGGCCACCTGATGAGAAGAGCCAACTCATTGGAAAAGACCCTAATGCTGGGAAACTAAGGGCAGGAGAAGGGGATGACAGAGGATGAGATGCTTGGATGGCATCACCAACTCAATGGACAGGAGTTTGAGCAAACTCCAGGAGATGGTGAAGGACAGGGAAGCCTGGTATGCTGCAGTCCACGAGGTCGCAAAGAGTCAGACACGACTTAGTGACTGAACGACAGATGGGAAATCTCAGAAGGGAACTATTAAAACAAAAATGGAAATTCCAAAACTGAAAAATAAAATTTTCATATTCACTTAGATAGGCAAAATAACAGAAATGAGATGACAGAGTCAAGATTAATCAACAGAAATTATACAATCTGTATAATTAATCAACAGAAATTATACAGCAGAGGTAAAATGATTGGAAAAAATGAATGGGGCCTTAGGAATCTGTGAGACAATATTAAAAGGTCTACCAGGAAGAAAGGAGATAAAGAAGGCAGAAAAATATTAAAAGACATAAGAGCCAAAAACATCTCTTGGCAAAAGATGTTAAGTACACAGTCAACAAATTCAGTGAGTAATATAAAGAAAACCACACAAGACACATATACTTGAATTGTTAAAACCTAAACACTATACACAGGAAATGATCATTCAAAGGATGGTTGACTTCCTTCTTTGTCAGTTAAGGAAAAAATATGGTTGTTTTTAAATGGCTGACTTCTCATGAGGGAAAAAAGTGAGGCCCAAAGACAGTGGAACATCATCTTTAAAGTGCTAAAAATAAAAAAGCTGTCAATTCAAAAGCCTATATTCACTGAAAATATACTTCAAAAATAAAAGTAAAATAAAGACATCTATTTTAATGAAACTGAGGGAACTTACTGCCAGAAAACCTGTAGTACTATAAGAAATGCTGAAGCAGAAAACTCTAGGCTAAAGTAAAGCCAGATGGAAACCTGGATCCTGAGAAAGGAATGAAAATGGTGAACTTGTGAGAAAATGTGAAAGACTATTTTTTTTCCCTTTAACTTTCTTTAAGATATGCAGACTACTTAAATTCCAAATTATTGTGGCAGTTCATAGGGTATGCACACGTAATACAAAGAACAATACAATTAACAGAGGAGCTGAGGGGTTAAATAAACCCCCACAGTTATCAGTTCCTAACATCTTCACACTAAGTTATAAAAAATGATGCAACTCCGTGTAGTAACATGGAATAATCTTTAAGGCGTAACTCAAACTTTAAAAAGATTCAGAATATTGTTACAGAATGATGCTCTGTTAAAGTAAATATACACATTCAGCCAGAGGATATCCTGAAAGGATAAGCATGAATCTGGCAAGGGCAGGTTGGGTACTGGAATGCATGGGTGGTACAGTGTTCACACTAATACTCAACTTTTAAAAATTTTGTAATATATAAAAGTAATACCAAAAAATTAAAAAATAATATACACAAAAAGCAAAAGCTCTGAGAAGTTACACAGGAAGAAAATGTTTACAGTGTCCTTGATTCATCATTTCCCAAACCTATATGACTAAAAGAATGCCACTCCCTTCCCTTTTTAAAATAACAGCTATTCTATCTCAAGAGGGGTTAGCGATGTAGGTAGTGGCTTTTTAAAAAAAAATCACTCAAAAAAAAAAAATCACTCTTGGATTAATTAAGCTAACTAAATACAGTAAGAAAACTACTCAGGTCATTTGAAATACTACTTTTAAAAAAGACTTAGACCACCCGAGTAACTCTAATTATAATTGCAATTGCACTGGCAGTTGAACAAAGTTGCATCCACTGAAAGTCTAAACTCAGTATCTTCCAAGATACACTTAAAAGCAGTCACTATCCCATGACTTATTTATTTTACAAAGTCTGTCTTGGGTGTCTCTGACATTCCTGGCCAAACTGAATGAATTAACTATCTCTGAAAGCACAGAAACTTTGTTTGTTGAACAAATAGGTTCCATTAAAAATGCCACAATACATTTTTAATTCCTAAAGTTTTACTTCCTAAAGATTGATATGAATTATGACCATTATTTTGGTGTAAGGATGAAAAAATTTAAGTTCAACTAATATTATTAGAATGTATCCATCTTGGTGTTACAGGTTAATATATAATCTTTCCATCTGATAATACACTCATTTTACTAGTTCTCTGGATTCTGGGTTCCTCTGGATTTTAAATAATCCACTAGTCAATCTTCTTTGAGTGAGTGAGTGAGTGAAAGTCGTTCAGTCATGTCCGATTCTTTGCGACCCCATGGACCATACAGTCCATGGAATTCTCTAGGCCAGAATACTGGAGTGGGTAGCCTTTCCCTTCTCCAGGGTATCTTCCCAACCCAGGAATTGAACCAGAGTCTCCTGCATTGCAGGCGGATTCTTTACCAACTGAGCTATCAGGGAAGCCCTCAATCTTCTTTAATAGTGTATTTTATGCAATTTCTCTTTGCACCTCTATGAACAAAGGAGTAAGACCACAAAATGTGAATACTCAGAAGTTCTTTAAATCAGGAGATTGTATATGTTTCTATGCTATTTGAAGAGAGGACATGATCCCAGTTTCATCTGAGCTAACAATGAGAATTTATTATGAAAAAATTTGGGAAAGGGATGAGATGCTAAAATAAAAGAAACAGACGCCTACTATATTTGACTGGTTTTCTTCTTCATAAATGAAGTGTTGATAGTGAGGTGTTAACCCATACTTGATAGCTATTCTCTACAACCCTCTCAGATGACTCAGAATGAAAATAAGTTTTTGTATTACAAATTAAACTAAAAATTATATTGACAAGGACATGTTTAAGCACTTTAGAGGTATCTACATATTCCAAGCTGATTCTTAAAAACATCATGCTTTAGGTAACTTTGAACAAGACAGGCATAATTCCATTATTCTTATTCTGGTTTGATATTGTTTTTGTTTCTCCCAAACCATAAAATTTGTTAAGAGAAATAAATTCATCCATAAAAGCGTTCATATATTTCAAAACAAAAATTAAATCAATTCTCTATAGAGTCAAGAAGAGAGTTATGAAACAGAATACATAATAGAAACAAAGTTATGCAAAACTAAACTGGTAGCTGCTGCTGCTGCTAAGTCGCTTCAGTCGTGTCCGACTCTGTGCGACCCCATAGACGGCAGCCCACCAGGCTCCCCCGTCCCTGGGATTCTCCAGGCAAGAACACTGGAGTGGGTTGCCATTTCCTTCTCCAATGCATGAAAGTGAAAAGTGAAAGTGAAGTCGCTCAGTCGTGTCCGACTCTTCATGATCCCATGGACTGTAGCCCACCAGGCTCCTCCATCCACGGGATTTTCCAGGCAAGAGTACTGCAGTGGGGTGCCATTGAACTGGTAGCACCATATATCAAAGAGGAACTAATCTAAGAAAATTTATTCTGGCTACTTTAGGAGGAAAAGTCAATTAGTGATTTGCTAGGCCAGCAAAATCCAATAAGAATATTATTCTGCTGATTATAAGATCATTTGAAATAATTATTTTTTAAAAAGATTTAGTCTACAGCATTGTAAGGGGCTTCCCAGGTGGCGCAGGGGTAAAGAACCTGCCTGCCAATGCAGGAGAGGCAAGAGATAGGAGTTTGATCCCTGACTCAGGAAGATCCTCTGGAGTAAGAAACAGCAACCCACTCCAGTATTCTTGCTGGAGAAATCCCAAGGACAGAAGAGCCTGGCAGACTATGGTCCACAAGGTCGCAGAATGGGACACGACTGAAGCAACTTTGCAAGCAACGAGGTTCATTCACCCCACATGTAAGACAGTATTAAAATGTGGCCACAACAATTCTGGCATTTTCATAATTAATGTCATTCTGTATGTTAATACTGAAATGTCTTAGAAAAAAAAATCGAGACACAGTCATGGAAACCACACTGGTTACCTTTAACTAGTTAAGATCCCAAGGAAATCACATAAACCAGCATTACCTAAAGTCTGTTCTATATCCACAGATAATCTTTAAAATAACAGAATCCATCACCAAATGAATTTGGGAAATACTATACATTAGATATATTTCTAGATTTATAACACACACAAGCATACCATAAATTCTGAGAAGCTATGCATTAAAGAAATTTTTTGGTTTAATCCAGATTCTCCAAATTGACTCAATTGGTTTTTTAAAGAAGTAGTCATTAACATCCCCCCAAACTAAACTTCCTTAAACCACAATTTGGGAAATTTTCTCATCAGTAGAGATGAGACAAATATCGCTTCAGGTTCTAAATTTTAAAATTCTGAGAGATTATTTGTGAAAGCTGCTCAATATTTAATGCAAGTTCACAAACCTGAACCCTTTGGGCCAAACAAACTCATTATGCTCCCACAACACTGGGCCCTTCCTCTTTTGGAGCATTTACCTTCGGGTTGAAATCACCTCTCTAATCATCTAGACTCTCCTTAACTGGGAGAGAATCATACTCCATCATTCTTGTTTCTTCAACACCTAACAGGGTGCATGGATTATTAAATATTTTGCTTTTGTCTTTATTCTAATGCAACAGATTCCTATTTGATTAACTCATAACCACTCTTAACCCCTCTCTTATCGCCTCTCTATGCAACTATGGTTACGTTTCCTCCTCCTTGAAAACCTTCATCTCTCACTCCTCTTAGGATAGAGGCCAAATGCCATAGGACAGCCCTGGAGGAGCTCACCTTCATCCACCCTTCTCCAGCTTCACTTTGCATCTTTGCTCCTCTCTGCTTTATACACTGCAGTCACACAAAGACAGTACAGATGCCACCAAATGGCACACACGAGAAGGACAGGACAGGGACTGGGAATGTCAGGGTGAAGTCAGGTGTGCGGCCATGAATGGCATGACTAAAATGTTCCACTAGTGACAGGGAACAGAAAAACAGCTTGAAACTATGAGACTGGACAACTCATTTGGAACATGCAGCCAGTGTGGCTACAGGGGAGCTGACATGGTGGAGAGCAGCCCATGAGGTCAGAAAAGTAGACCAGGACCTTCGAGGGCACTGGGCACGCAGCCAGCTGCTACCGCCTCCGGGGTCATCTCCTGTATCAATCTAGATTTGACAGCTCCTCTTGGATGTCTTACTGGAACGTTTATCTGAGGTCTTACTTTCCATTTCAAATCAGTTTCTCCTCCATTCTTCCCCATCTCAGCAAAGGGCAGTGACTTCCACACACTGGCAAAAGCCAGAAACTTGAAAGTGCCTCCCACTGAATTGAATGTAATGAACATTCTCCATGCTCAGTGGCCATTTCCTCTGATTAGCAGAGCAAACTTGGGGAAGAACCTAACCCCATACACAGAGTACTCCACTGATGACTGCCTCCAGGCATATATTACACACATACTTGCATCTGATTCCCACGGGAAGGAATTAACATTCCTGTAGGTGCAGAGGCTGGGTGAAGTGGGAAATTTAACCTGGGTGTCCCTGAAATGCCACATGTTCACCTAAGACAAAAATGGAACATCACCTAGCTTTCAACCCTAACAGTAGCTTCAGGCGAGGAGGCAGCAGTCATAGAGGAAGGGGACCCTACAGCCTTTGACAGTCTTAAGTCTAAACGAGAGAGATCCAGTGAACCCTATCCAGTAGGATCAAATGTCCCAAATTGCTTTATTTTTACACTCTCTAAAAAGAAATGGAAACCACAGACCAGGAACTACTGTTCTGCTTGGAAACTTCCCCGTGATTATTATTTGTGTTATTATTACTTCATGGTGACTAGCAACCAACTTCACACAAAAATAACAATAAATTATGGTGTATTACTACAGTGAATGCTAAGCAAATTTATTAAGTGATAGACAGTTACATGGAAAATCTTAATACATTTTAAGTGAAAGAGGAATATATGATTTCCAAACAAAATATTAGTAGCAGCACCTCTGAAAGGTAAGAGTAGAGATAGTTAAATCAAAGGTTTGTATATATGCTTGTCCTAGAAGGTAGCAAGAGGAGCTAAGAAAATGTGGAGCTAAGAAGGAAAAATACAAAATCAGACATAGATTTTTTAAAACTACATTTTATGAGACTTACTGTAGTCTTTTACTAACAAAAACAGATTCTGACACCTACTTTCCACTTTTGGTAGTCTTATTATTCAAAAACCTTTTGTGAAAAATTTTCTAGCGATGAAATACAAACTTCTATCTTTACTGAAACATTAAATTAGCTATGTATGATGCTTTACTCCTGAAGTCTAATAAAATTTATACACATAAAAGGAAATTATGGGTTCCAGGATAAGACAGAGTAGATGTACTTCTCTCCTCCCCTCACGCTAAGTACACTAAAACTCCAGATCGTTACACATACCATAAACTTAAGAAAATTCTGAAGGTTGGAGAAGGGAAGCTGGCTAAAGAAACTGGGACCAGACGAACAACACACCGGGATTTCTTTTTGCCTAATATACCCTGAACTGGGTGCTAAGAAGCCAGCAATCTGGAAATGTCAGTGTGTACAGACAAAACACACACACACGCACACACAAAGAAAGGCTTATTCTCTCCAGCCCAAGGATGAGGAAAAGGGCAATCATGCAGGACAGAGAGCTTTTAGATAATAATTGCTATACTCCAACAATGTACCACAAAAAAGCTGCAATTCCATCCCATCTCTGCCAGCAAGATTTACGTAAGGAGCCTAGATTTCCATTCTCCCCAGCTATAATGAGGAGCTCTTTTTCCCCCTGCTGGAATGCTGTCAGAGATAGCCATGTGAAGTTGGGACTTTCATTCCTACCCAGAGGTAATGAGCCTCCTTCTCCCCTATGAGGTGTCTATGACACTAAGCAGGAAACCTGAATTTCCATCCAGACCTGGCAATCGCATGACAAAGTCCTCACTTTCCTGCTGGTGCAGTATCAGAAAAAGCCTACTAAAAAGATTTAAGTTAGCTCCACAATCTCACAACATAATACCCAAAATGTCCAGATTCTAGCAAGATCAGTCATCATACCAAGAACCAAGAAAACCTCAACCTGAATGAAAAAAGACAATCACTAGATACCAAGGAAAGACAACGCAGATGTCGGAATCAACTGACAAGTATTTTTAAAGCAGTTGTCATAAAAATACTTCACTAAACAACTACAAACATACTTAAAACAAATAAAAAATAGGAAGTCTGTGTCCAGAAAAACAAAAACCAGAAGACAGAAACAAGTAGAAGTTTAAGGACTGAAAAAAAATACAATAATCAAAATGAATAAGTCACTGGAAAGGCTCAAGAGCAGAACAAAGATGACAGAGATAAGAATCAGCAAAAGTGAGCCTAGGACATGAATTTCTCAATCAGAGTAACAGAGAGAAAATAGACTGGAGAAAAAAATTAACAAAGACTCATAGAACTGCAGAGCTATCACAAACGATCTAAACATTTGTATAACTGGTGTCTCAGAAGAAGAAAAGAAACAGTGTATAGGGTTGGAAAGTAAGTCCTCTTCCAAAGTGGTTGGAAAATTACCAGTTTTCAAAAGATGTAAACTTACAGATTCAAGAAGCTGAGCAAACTCCAAACAAGATAAACCCAAAGAAAACTATGCCAAGACAAACTCCTGAAAATTAAATCAAAGAAAAAATTTAAAAGCCACAAGAGAGAAATGACACATTAACACAACCTATCAATAAAGGAAAATCGATCTGAATTGCAGTGGATATCACACCAGAAACCATGGAGGCCAGAAGAAAGTGACATAACATTTATCATGTACTGAAAAAAAGAAAAAAACTATCAACACAAAATTCAACATCAACTAGGCTTATCCTTCAGGAATGAAGGGGAAATCAAAGCATTTTCAGATGAAATTAAACTAAAAGAATCTGTTGTCAGTGGATCTATCTTGAAAGAATAAAAACAGAATGTTCTTGAAATGGAAAGAAAATGATAAGATCTTGGAACATTCAAAAGGAAAAAAGAACAAGGGAATAATTATAGATAAACTGAGGAGATTTTTCCCCATTTTGATTTCTATGCTATATTTAATGCTTGGGGAAAAAAAAACATAATACCACTGTCTGATATGGTTCTCAAAGTACACATTTAAAACCATATTACAAATGAAAGACTATTAAGGGACTTACAGGGAGGCTAAGGTTTCTAACATTACTTTTACTGGTAACATGCAAATACCAGTAGACTCTGATAAGTTATGCATGTATAACATAATATTTGGAGCAAGCATTTAAAAATCTATACAAAAGGATATACACTGAAACACCAGGTAAATCAAAATAGAATACATAAGGCCCAAGCAACCCATATGAAGGCAGGAAAAAAGAAAACAGACAAAAGAAAAACAGAAAATAATTAACTGATGAAATGAAAAACAAAATAAAATGGTAGGTTTAGGCCTTGACATATCAATAATTACAGTAAATATAAATGGTCAAAATATTCCAACTAAAAGATAGAAACTGGCAGAGTGAATTTAAAAACATTATCCAAATATATACTGTAAGAAAGTACTGAAAATATAAGATTACACGGAGGCTGAGAATAAAATGATAGGTAATAAAACAGTACTATTTTAATATAAGAGTAGATTTCAAAGCAAAGAAATTACCAGAAACAAAAAGGGAAACAATATAAAGATAAAAGGGTCAATTTACCAAGAAGATACAGTAATCCTAAAAGTGTATGTGCCAAACCACAGAGCTACAAAATACGTGAAGCAAAAACAGAAATGGAAGAGAAACGGACAAGCCCACAATTTTATTTGGAGACATTAATATACTTCTCACGGTCAACAGAACAACCAGACAGCAAATCAGTGAAGATACAAACTTAACACTTTTAACCAATATGATCTAATCAATATTTATGGAACACTCTACCAACAACAGCAGAATATATATTCCTTTCGAGTGCCCATGGAATATAAATCAAGAAAGACAATATCCTGAGCCATAAAATAAATTTCAAGTTTAAAAGTACAATCATACAGAGTACACTCTCCGACCACGAGAGAATCGGACTAAGCATGAGTAGTAGAAAGGTAACAGGAAAAATCTCCAAATATTTGGAAACTATACAACACACTTCTAAAACAATCCTTGGGTAAAAGAAGAAGTATCAAAGGAAATAAGTATATACATACTGAACTGAATGCAAATAAAATACAACATATCAAATTCTGTGAGCTGAAACTAAGAAATGCTAAGAGATAATTTATAGCACTAAATGTGTACATTAGAAAAGAGGAAAACTCTCATATCAATAACCTACGCTTCCATCTAAAGAACACAGAAGAGCTACATAAACCCAAAGTAAGATGCAAATCTAAAATGGAAATCAATAAAATTGAAAACAACAAAAACTATAGAGAAAAGCAATGAAACAAAAATCTTGGTCCTTTGAAAAATCTGATAAAGTTGACAAACCTCTGACAAGTCTGGCAAAGAAAGTAAGATAAGACACAATTATCAATACCAGGAATGAAACAAGATATCACTACAGACTTTGTAGACATAAAAGGGATAATAAAGGAATACTAAGAACAACTTTACACACATGAATTTGACAACTTAGACAAAATGGACCAAATCCTCAAAAAGCACAAACTGTCACAAGTGATTTAAAATGAAACAGATGACTTAAATAGTCCTATAAGTATTCAAGAACCTGAATTCATAATTTTAAAGCTCCTGAAAAACGTTAAGTCCAAATCCATACGTTTTACAGAATTCTATCAAACATTTAAAAAATTCTGTGCAATTTCTTCCAGAAAACAGAAAAATGAACACTTTCCAATCCTTTTGAGTCCAGTACTATCCTGATACCAAAATCAAGCAATGTACTAAACAAATCAAAAAAGCTATAGACAAATATCCATCCTGACTATAAAAGCAGAAATCTTTAACAGAATATTAGTAAATAGAACTCAACAACATACATAAAAATTACAGATCATGGCCAAGTGGCATATATTGAAAGCATAAAATATTCAAAAATCAATATTCAAGTCAATTAATATAATCACAATGACAGCTTAAAAAAGACAAGTCACATAATTAGATCAATTGCTGCAACAAAAGAATTTAACAAAATTCAACACTCATTCATTACAAAAATTCTCAAAAATCTAGTTAAGAAAAACACTCTCAACTTAATTTTTAAAAATCTACTGTTAAAACATACAGCTAAAATGATGCTTAATCATTAATGATTAAACTTTTTCTCCCCAAGATCAAGAATGAGGCAAAGAGGTATGCCCCATCACTTGTATTCAACATAGTGCTATAAATGCTGGCTAGTCAGTGCAATGAGACAAGAAAGGGATATAAAAAGCATACAGATAAGAAAGAAATACAAAACTATTTGACGATGGCTGACTATCTATGGAGAAAATTTCAGGAAATCTATTTTAAAAATCACCTAGAACCAGTGAGTTCAGCAAGGTAATAGAATACAGGATGAAAATTTGAGGGCGATAAGAGGATGAGATGGTTCCCATCTCATGAACTCAGATCACAGTTCCCTATGATGAACTTTGATTCTGCATAAGAATGTGGATTCACAGTAACATAGATTCTTGGTGTTGGAAGAAATCTTAGAAGTCATCTAGATTAGTGTTTTTAAAGTACAAATGATGACCCATCAAGGAGTCATGAAATAAATTTAATGAATTACAACTAGCATTTTTAATAAAACCAAATAGAAAATATTATAGACTACAACACACACGTACTGCATCACAGACCTTCTGTTTCATTTGTATATGTGCATGCATGCTCATAGCTAAGTTGCATCTGACTCTGTGACACGATGGACTATAGCCAACCAGGCTCTTCTGTCCATGGGATTTTCCAGCCAAGAATACTGGAGTGGGTTATCATTTCCTCCTCCAGGAGACCTTCCCCACTCAGGGATCAAACCTGTGTCTTCTGTATTGGTAGGCTGATCTTTACCACTGAGCCACCTATGTGTATGTATGTATACATAAATAGGTAATAGGTCACACTACTGAAAAAATTATTCCTTACCACAGGTTAGTCAAGAAAGTTTTAAGTCATTCACCTACATCAAGCCACAGAAAGAAACCTCTCTTGGATATCCTTGCCAGACGATAATGCCACCTCTCTTTAAATATCATCAAAAGTAGTATATTTACTACTTATACTTCAGACAGTAATGTTAGGAAATACTTTATGTAGAACCAACATCTTTCTCTATTGATTTTTGATACACAATTCAGAGAAAAAAGGTTTTTTTTCTTCCAAAGAAAAATACTCTGCAGTCCTGTTTCTTTTCTTTTTCTTTTTTTAATCAATGAACAGAGACAGTTACACCTAAATTTCAAAAACTACAAAAGCAACTTTTTTTCTTTTGGTTCCCAAGAGACTCTGGAGACAAAGGGCAATAAAGGAACAGAGAAAGTACATAAGGACCCTGACTTGAGGAAAAAAGCAATACCGAATAAAAAGGTCAAGTCAATAAAGGAGTATCTTTGTAGAGATGACATGAATAAAACTATCAGACTCTGCAGACAATTTCATGAGACTATGCATTATTTACCAGCAAACAGTCTCATTTTGGAAATGAGACATATCTTTTTTTAAACACACACATCCACAAAGAGAGAGAAAAGAATTATATTCAAAAGAAGAGGAAAAAATTGTGCACAAATGATACCCTCTTATTAACTTGTGAGGAAGCCATTATTTGAAATTTATCAAAGCAATTATTATTTCTGTCCAATCTTCCTGTCATTAAATACATAAATATATATATAAATACATTATTTTATAAACATACAATTATCCAAACATGTATTCAGTTAGCTGGCAACCTCATTCTACCTAAAATGCATAAAAAATTCAAAATGCATGACATGAAAACTTATGACATTAAAAAATTCATGAACTAAATAAAGCTCATGAACTTCACCCTTGGGCTTCTCAGGTGGCTCAGCCGTAAGGAATACCGTAAGGTAGCCACCAGTGCCTACCAATGCAAGAGACGTGGGTTCGATCCCTGGGTCAGGAAGATCCCCTGGAAAAGGAAATGGCAACCCACTCCAGTATTCTTGCCTGGGAAATCCCACGGACAGAGGAGCCTGGTGGGCTACAGGGGTAGTCCTGGGGTTCTGGGGTTGCAAAGAGTTGGACTCGATTTAGCAATTAAACAACCTCATACTTATAGGAGCACCTCAGAGCCCAATCCAAAACCTTGTTACTTTTACTCTGCTCCCAATTCTAATATCAGTTTCCAAGACAACAGCAGTTTAAGAACATTAAATTAGCAGGCAAGCACTGTGTACACAAGTGCTGACATGCAACAAGAAATAAGGTGACAACCTGACTGTCAAGGATGATTTACAGAGTAACAAGGTGCTCAAGAAACTGATGTCAAGCATAAGGACAAGCCACAGTCTCATGAGGCTTAGAGTAACACTTGCCATTTATATGGTTCAGACTGAGTCAGCATGTGAGATTCTTTATGTTCATAACTGTTAGCATCTTTTTAATTTAAATTTATTTTTAGTTGGAGGATAACTGCACTGTTGACATTTTTAACATGAAAAAGGTATGCCTTAACCTTTAGAAAATTTTCTCTCCACAATCACTGAAGTAAAAAAAGTTTAGTTTTCAAAAAAGGGTGAAATCCTCCACGATTTGGAACCCTTGGCTGTCCAGAAACAATTGATTCCCTGAGATCTGTGGTTAACTGTAACTTTTACCTTCTACTTAGCTCTTTCAAAAGTTCTATGACTACTTAAAACCAACATATCATAAAGTAATCTTTGATATTAACAGAGGGTACCGTGTGTTTGGGTTAGTATTCCAATGACTGCACATTAGAATCACCAGGGGAACATTTTTAAACACTGATGTTCAGATGCCCCAACCAGAAATTCTGATTTAATTAGTCCAGATAGAGCCTGCCATCAGATGTGTTAAAGCCTTCCAGGAGAGCCTGCCATTCAGTCAGGGTTGGGAACCACTTGGACAAATCATTTTCTGCATGACATCTTTAAGAATCTGTAAGGAGTCTTCAGAGGGATACAGGATGCGGCATTTTGCAAACTTATCTTCAAATCCATTTCTCAAGGAGTACCTGGTAATTCATCAAGATAAATCTTAAGTCTGGAATCAAATTGAGTAGTTTTACAAATTTATTAAAGCTCTAATGTGCTTACCAGGGATAGGGAAAGTGAGGGAAAAAAGAAAAAGAAAGGTTCACTTTTATACAGCTATTTTTTATTATATTACAAAAATTCCAAATGAAAGATTTTAATTTGAACTAAGAAACTTCACAGTTTATTTAACTGATGCTGACATTACGTCTGTGACTCAAAAGCATTCATATACCATGAAAGCTAATTCCAAAGGTAAATTTATGCTGCCCTCTAATGGGTCAAGACAAATATTTTTACCTGGACTATGCCAGAAATATCAATGGTGGATACAATTTTATTATTTCATAAATGGGAGAATTATTTTAAATACTATAGAAAGAAAACAAGATTTCACTTTTGGGTGTAACTAAACTCAAAAGATGAACTATGACTGCCATATTCATGTTCAAGACTTTTTAAATTACCAATCATCATCTCCTTCTTTTCATCATCCATTTCACCATCCATTTTCATTGCCACATTTGCTAATGTATGTAAAAGGCAAAATGAAACTGTACACCCCCTCTGTGCATTCTGCAATGGTCATCTCTAACTCAGCTTCTCTTCAAATCAGTCCATGGCAATGGTCTTCAAACTTAATGCTCACACCTCATAAAAGAATTTTGAAAACTACGTATATATACTCCTCGACATTTTTGATTACATTTAAAATTTTAATTAGTATCTAAAATTTTTCATTAGCAGCTGAAATACAAAGGATGAAGTTTCTGGCTTATTGTAAATATTAATATTTCAAAATAAAGGCGCTATGTCACTCCTCTAAATGTACTGAAAACAATCTAAATATCACAGTAAGCTGATATCCACCCTTATCTACTTCAAAAATACATAAATTCTGTTAAATACATTAGGAATTTTACATCAATTTTTTCTTCTTGATCTTCCTTTTAATTCTACTTTCCATAGATTTCTATTCTAATGTTACATTTTGTTGCTCACTCTCACAAACCTATGCATCAAAAACATGAATATTAATTCAAATTTTCAGAAATTTGTACTGCCTGTGATCATACACATGAACATTTAAAAAATTTGTGGAATTAGCCATTATTCCAATTAGTATTAGCAGATAAGTAATGGAACATGAATATTACAAATTTTGATAAATAACTCTTTCTAAAAATGTAAAATCTTAATAGGCATGCTTCTCAATGAGATAGGGCTTTTTAAAAAAATGTACACAGCTGTATCTAAGGAAGTATTTCTTACTACTAAAAAAGATAGTTTTCTCTATTTTATTCTTATTTCAGAGTTTTCTAGGCATAATCACTGACAATTATTCACAAGTAAATCATCCTTGAGTTTTGTTATAGCAAAAATTTTTTCTATCACAACTTACATTGTGATCTATCATCAAAAATTATTTTTAATGGTATGGCAATTGACAACTTGACTGGCTCCTCAAGAACCAGAAACTGCCTGACTTACAACAGGGTGTGTTACAGGTTTATTGAGCTTCCCAGGCGACGCTGGTGGTAAAGAATCCGCCTGCCAATGCAGGAGACGAGGGTTTGATTCCTGGGTCGGGAATATCCCCTAGAGTAGGAAATGGCAAGCCTCTTTCAGTGTTCTTGCCTGGAAAATTCTATGGACAGAGAAGCCTGGTGGGTTACAGTCCATGGGGTTCTAAAGAGTCTTTTTAACTAATGCCCCCAAGACACACACACACGTATATATCTCAAACTTCACATCCTTTATACTTGCTGTCAAGAGCATCTGCAATATTCCCCCTGATCCTACACTACATCTCAAAGAAAGCATGAGAAAGCTTCTACAAAAAGAAATATTACCAAAAAAACAGTCTAGGAGCAAAATATAATAAACCAAAAATGAGTTAAAAATTTTTATAAAGAAGACCCTTCTAACTCTGAAATTGAACCTGTAGTAAAACAACTTTATAACAAGAAAAAATTCTTGGAACTATAGAATCGTTAACAATAATGAAAATACTACATAACAGAATCTAAGGGACACCTGTAAAGCAGTGATCAAGGAAACTGCAGAGCTGTCAACAGTTAAGCTATAAAAATGAAAACATTAGAATAAATGGGTTGAATTCAACTCAAGAAGATTTTCTGAGAGATATACACTTTAATTAATTTGGTATCAGAATCTATTTGCTCAAGTTTTTTTCTCATATGTTTATATATTAGATTGCAATTTCTTTTTCTGTCCTGTCTTGCCAGGATTAGGTATTAATGTTATATTTGTTTTCTAAAGAAAATTAGAAATTCCACTTTCCTCTCTATCCTTTCCTCTCTATTGTCTAGTCAATATAACATTAAAACTATCTGGTCTTTGATAATTTGAGGGATAGAATTCCCCTGTGAAACCATGTGGGCCCACTGCTTTTCTATGGGCTTATTAACTTTCTCAATTTTTTTCCAGCGTATATTGACATATTTAAGCTTCTATCTCTAATGGGCCAATTTGGTGCATAATATTTTCCTGGGAAATTATCTATACCATCTAGGTTTTTAAACATATTTTTACAGAAGTCTGCAAAGTAGTCTCTTATAATTTGTTCACATTTTTCTCCAACCCCATGGTTATTTTCTCTTTGTCATTTCTCTGTCTTTTTTCATCTGTTCTTTCTCCCTTTTACCTCCTTGATAGTTAGCTAGTGGTTTGTCTATTTTGTCAATTTTAAAAATCACAGTTTTGATTTATCAGTTAGATTTACTTCCCTCTATTCTCTACTTCATTTATTTCTGTTTTCATCTTCTTTATTTCTTCCTCTGTACTTTCATTTATTTTACTTTTCAAACTGGCTTTTATGTTGTTGAGCCATCCTATCCACACAAAAAATATCTTTTCATTCATTGAAGTTTACTTTTATGTCTTTCCAAAGTACCCTAAAGTTTTCCTCATGCGTTTTTACACACTTCTTCGTAAGTTTATTCATCAGTGTTTTCTCCTCTTTGTTGTTGTTATAAGTGAAGTTTTCTCTATTATTATATTTGTTTTGTTGTTGTTTCAGTCACTAAGTCGTGCCCAACTCTTCTGAGACCCCAAGGACTGTAGCCTGCCATGCTCCTCTGTCCACGGGATTTCCCAGGCAAGAACACTGGAGAGGGTTGCCATTGCCTTCTCCAGGGGAATCTTCCCAACACAGGGATCGAACCCACATCTCCCAAATGGGCGGATGTGGATTCTTCACCACGGAGCCATCAGGAAGTCTACTTATAAGTCCTTGTATATTTGAAGGCTATTGATTCTAGATATAATTTTATATCATGCCACTTTGCTGAATTCTTGGTTTCAATTATTTTCTAAGCCTTATGCCTCTAAATTGCTCACTCTCTCTCTTCTCTAACTGCACCAACTAATGCCTCTAGGCCAATGCTGAATAGTTCTGGAGATGGTGTGCCTTATTCCATATCTTAATGGATATGTTTTAAACAAGTTAAATTCC